>NW_011494843.1:2471124-2521536 GCF_000754665.1 Bison bison bison | reverse complement strand
ACTGTGGTGTTGGAGAAGACTCTTCAGAGTCCCTTGGACTGCAAGGAGATCCAACCAGTCCATTCTGAAGGAGATCAGCCCTGGGATTTCTTTGGAAGGAATGATGCTAAAGCTGAAACTCCAGTACTTTGGCCACCTCATGCAAAGAGTTGACTCATTGGAAAAGACTCTGACGCTGGGAGGGATTGGGGGCAGGAGGAGAAGGGGACGACAGAGGATGAGATGGCTGGATGGCATCACTGACTCGATGGACATGAGTCTCAGTGAACTCCAGGAGTTGGTGATGGACAGGGAGGCCTGGCATGCTGCAATTCATGGGGTCACAAAGTCGGACATGACTGAGCGACTGATCTGATCTGATTATAAGAATCTTATTAACAGTGATTGAGAAATAAAATAAAGTTAGCTACAACAAATGTCACTGGTGATGGTTTAGTCATTGAGTAATGTCCAATTCTTTGCAACCCCATGGACTGACCATGGGATCTTCCAGGCAAGAATGCTGGAGTGGGTTGCCATTTCCTTCTCCAGGAGAACTTCCTGACCCAGGGGTCAAACCCAGGTTTCTTGCATTGCAGGTGGATTCTTTACCAACTGAGTCACCAAGTGACCAAAAAGTCACCAGCTTTTTTCCTCAATAGTTTTCTAACTTTCTACAACAAATGTCGTTACTTTCTTTAAAAAAAAATATTTTAAAGTTTTGAGTATCTCAGGAGAGTGATAATAAATAAAAATCTAATATAATACTTTTCAGAAATTTTTAAATTATTGATTAATCTCAAATCTTCCTTGTAGTTTTAATTATCTTCATTAATTCACTGAACAAATACATGTGCCAAGCACTGTTCTAGGAGCCAGAAATGAAATGCTGAATAAGAAACATACTGATGACTTGATTTTTCACAAAGCTTATATGATACACTATGAGGAAAAGACATTGCAAGACAGCAAGAGAGACACAGATATAAAGAACAGACTTTTGGACTCTGTGGGAGAAGGCGAGGGTGGGATGATTTGAGAGAACAGCATTGAATACATGTATATTATCATACGTGAAATAGATCACCAGTCCAGGTTTGATGCATGAGGCGGGGTCAGGGCTGGTGCACTGGGATGACCCTGAGGGATGGTACATTTATATATACATGGTAATATATATAGTCAAGAATAATTCATACATAAGTTTATAAGTAGCTGCAAATTCTTCATAGTATGGAAAGTTACACCAAATGAAAAATATGTCAAATGCATCATTTCATATTTTTAGAATACATAACAACAATAGTAATTTATATTGCTTACTCATCTGTCTATCTCCATAACTGATGGCTTCCGCCAGCGGGCTCCATCCCTGAGCATTTTTCACCTTTACTGGAGCATTGTGAGCCAAAAGTAAATGGGCACATTCTGAAACATAGAACGGTAATAATATTAAACATGATGCAATTTTCAGAATCTCTAAATTAAAAAATCACATAAAAATTCAAGGTATCAAGTTACTATAAACAGATCTATGAAATAAGCATTGTACTACAGAGAATTAAGTAATTTTTTTAATTCCTATGTATCTAACCATGTTATTTCAAATCCTTAGATTCAAGAATTATCTATTCTAGTACCTAAAAATATATTGGATCTCTCTGCAAACAAAATATTATGTTCCCTAATAATTGTTCCCAAGGATATTTTAAGAATGTTTCCATATTATAAAAAATTACTCAAGAAACTCAAAAGTAATTTACATAAAAACTTCTACTAACTAATAAGAGCCAGAAGAGGACTATCTGCAAGGTCAGATGGAAAGTTCATTATTTATTTCAAAGGGGAAAAAAAGTACTTGCAAAAAGAATCACTGACATTTCCATAAGCCCTTATTTTTCAAATTTTACAGCTTGTTTAATTCAGAAAATACCCAAAGGGGACAAAAACTTGTTTATGATTATAAGAACAAATCTGGACAGTTTTTCTAGTAATCAAAAAAAGTAATAAAAAGGTAATAAAATAATCAAAAAAGGTAACTTTAAAAAAAGGTATACTTGGCTCACCATCCAGCCCAGGCACAGCTGCCTGCTGAAACTTAAGAGAAACACTGAAGACTACCACAAGAGACAGGATAATTACATTTAAAAATCTATGATCAGGACAAAAGTTCCCAAAACACTGAATTTTGGGGGGGCTGGTCACACGGCATGCAGGATCTTAGTACCCCAACAGGATCAAACCTGCACCCCCTGCAATGGAAGCATGACATTCTAACCACTGGACCACCAGGGAATTCTCAACACTGTGTATTTTAGGATGCACTGAGGGATCTCAGCCTCTTGGATCTTAGCTGGTAAGTTCACGGGTGGTGGTTTTAAATCATCACTCTCAACATTTTTAGTTATTCATGGGAAAATTAATTTACATAGTACTTCATCAATGGATTTCATGGTTTCAACTGTTTTATCTATATAATACTTGCTGTTTCCAACTCAGTGGCTAGGGCATTTCCAACATTTAACATTGAGGATATGTGGTAATCTGAACCAAGTCTTACAATAAGAACTAACATAATATATGACAACATGAATAAAAGTTTTCTACAATACGAAAAAAAAGTCTAAGATATAGACCTTTGTATAGGTTGAGGACATTTTTCTTAAATTAAAAATAATAAGCATATTAACAGGCAGGAAAACATCTGAAACAAGGCTCATGGGAAATTTAAGATAGCTATCCAATTTAAATTCCCTAAATGAAATGATTCATTCATCCAATCAGTCTTTTGGCATGTATTTATCAAGTGCCTATTATATGCCATTTCTAAGTTCTAGGTCCTAGATATAAGCAGTGAAAAGAAAGATAATCAGAGAGCTCACATATTATATTAAAATATAATTAAGTAAAGGACATTATATTAAGTAAGCAAAACAAATACCGAAATTTCACAAAGGTGTTTAAGAAAGTCTGCTGCTAACTGCTACTGCTGCTAAGTCGCTTCAGTCGTGTCCGACTCTGTGCGACCCCATAGACGGCAGCCCACCAGGCTCCCCCGTCCCTGGGATTCTCCAGGCAAGAACACTGGAGTGGGTTGCCATTTTCTTCTCCAATGCATGAAAGTGAAAAGTGAAAGTGAAGTCGCTCAGTTGTGTCCGACTCTTAGCGACCCCATGGACTGCAGTCTACCAGGCTCCTCCGTCCATGGGATTTTCCAGGCAAGAGTATTGGAATGGGGCCAAGGTACTTCGCCTTCTCCAAGAAAGTCTGCTAGTAGTATATAAAAATATATGTACACTGAAATCTCCTTTAAGTATAAGGTTCTTCTCTATTTCAACTCAAATCCATAAGTGAAACTCTTCCTAGCCAACACGGCCTATATACCCACCAGAAATTCAGAAAAAATTAAGACTTCACTAGTGAAAAACAGGTTATTCAGAAGGTTAAGATGAGTGAAAGAAGTAAATACAAGTGTGTAAGTTATAGGGTAATTCAATCAACAAATGTTTGAATGCCCTGGGAATTTTTACTGTGTTTACAAATACGTATACAAATGAAAAGTGCCCTTCAACAATGAAGTCACTAAAGACACAGCACACCTCTAAAGGAGAAGATAAAAGAGAACAGAGTAGCACAGACTGAACGGTGATAGGATGTAAAATTGCTTTACAGAAGTAAACATAAGGCAGATGTTTTATCTTCCACTACCTATTTCAGTCTCATGCCTATGCAACCAAATACCAAAAATATTAAAAGGTCAACTAGGAAAAAGTAGAAAAAGAATATACAACTGAAAAAATATAAATGGAAAATTATATATTGATAGGTATATTAACGGCTTTACCTACTCTACGTGAAAAGGACTTAGGAAGAGCAAAAACTGATATTATTTGCAGATCATGAATAATCTAACCAAGTGTTTCCCAAAATATGTTCCACAGAACTATAGTTTCTCAAGATACTTGTAAGAAAGAGAAAATACCAAATAACTACAGGGAACAATGACTCTATAATAGAAGGCTCCAATTCAGAATGTCACAATGAATATTAGCACCTCAAAAGTGCTAAGAAGGTCCACAATAAAAAAAGAAAAAAACCTGCTTAATATGTATTAAGCCACTATTTTCCAAATCACTATTTTCCTCTAAAAATTATTTCCCATGAAACAAATGTTCTGTGAAACAATTTTGGATAGGCCGACACAATCCTATGATGAAACACAGCAAAACCTCCTCCACCAAAAAGTAGGACCTAGGACAGTAAATATGTTTAATTTCACATTCAAATTCTGATAAATATATATTTACTATTAAAGTGTTAAATTTAGAATAGCAATCAGACTTGGCATCAAATTAACTATGACTATCACAAAGACAGGAGAGAAGCAGGCTGCATGTTATCTAACTTTGATTTAAACCATTTTCTTTTCAAATGATTCACAGTGAAAAGAGAGCAATGCCAGTCACCATAATGATCAGGAATCCAGGCTGTGACATAAGATACTCCAAGTTCAAGTAAAAACTCTGCTACTTCTCCCTGGGAAAGTTGCTTAACATCTCAGAGCTAACTTTTTTCATCTGTAAAATGGGGACAATGATAGTATCTTCCTCACATGGTTGCTATGTTAAATGAGTAAACATGTATAATGCCCTGAAAAAGCATCTAGCACATTGTAAATGAACACATTTCAGTTATTTTCTAAAGTTCTGATCCAATGTTCTTCAAAAGAAGGCATAAGCTTTTTTCATTGGTCAAATTTAGCTAACTGTATCTTTCTTTTCGCCAAGGTGTAGAGATGACTATCATGGTCTGCCCTACCAATAGTCCTACTAAATATTCTTCCTCTGTATTCTTGATACCCTCTTCTACCCCAACTCTCTCCGAGTCAGTCTCACTAAAGCTAATTTTATATGAGTAACTACATATCCCAAAAACAATTCATGAGATTGCTAGTCACTCATCACTGTGACTTGGCTGAAGGTGAACTAGCCCAATCAAACTTTCTGTTCAGAAATTCAGGAACCTAAGAAATTGAACTATTAGGTGGAGAACACTGAAATCAGAAAGCCATTAAGATTCAGGAACTTAGAACACTTATTTTGGGTCATGGTCAATTTCAATAAACAGAGAAAAATCAATCAAGAAAAGATAATATTTTTATATATATATATATATAAATATATAAAGAACAGTAGATACACCATAAGAAACAGACAAGATGATTGATATAGATGGATATACGTACATATATGAAGGGAAGGAAGGTGGAAGGTTGGGGGTAGGCAGAGGGGAGGGAGGAAAGGAAGGGAAGAGAAAGAGAGGAAGGAAGTAAGGGGAGAGACGGGGAGGAAGGGGGAAATGATAGCTGATCTCCCAAACTGTCTTTTTTACTACTCATCCTGAGACATAGATAGTCCCCATAGCTTGAATTTAATATATAGCCTCTTAATGAATCTCTCTTTACTTAAAAGTTACTTGACTGAGTCTCTGTAAGGAGGGAAAAAACAGCATAACTAACTAAAATTTGAGTCCCCAGTTTTGTTGTTGCTGTTCAGTTGCTAAGTTATGTCTGACTCTTTGTAACCTCAAGGACTGCAGCATGCCAGGCTTCCCTGTCCTTCACTATCTTCTGGAGTTTGCTCAGATTCATGTCCACTGAGGCGGTGATGCTATCTAACCATCTTATCCTCTGCTGCCCTCTTTTCCTTTTGCATCAGGGTCTTTTTCAATGAGTCAGCTCTTCGCATCAGGTGGCCAATTTATGTAGTATTAAAATCTAAATTAAATATCTGACAAATCATGTTTCACGTAAGCACATAAACTTAAACTAGCAAAAGCATTTTGTTTTTCAACAAAGCAAGTTCTAGTAATATCTTTCAGACCAAACGTTTACAGCAACAGCTATTTTATAGTATATAACAATAACAGGTGTTCATGATATGGTTAGAACATCAGAAAGGTGTTAAAAAGTTATCTTGTTTAAAAATTCAACAGTACATGCTTTCCAAAGATTTTTATCAAACACATCCAAGATTTTAAAATCTAGCACTCAGAAAGGTGCCAATCAGCTACCTAGAATCCTCACTTTTCAAGATAACTGAGAATCCAGATAATTATGGCATCTGGGAATAGGCTTAAAAAGTAGATCTTTTGGGAATTCCTTGGTGGTCCAGTGGCTAAGACTCCATGCTCCCCCTGCAGAGGGCACAAATTCCATCCTGGTCAGGGATGGATCTCACAGGCTAAGATCTCACATGCTGCAACTAAGACACAGTGCAGCCAAATAAATAATTTTTTTTTTTTTTAAAAAGGAGATCTTTTAAATCATCTATGACCTGTTTTTCTGTTCTGAAGAATAAACAAGTACTAACTTTTTATTATCTATCAAAATAATTCTAGACTTATGAGTTTATAAAAAATAGTCCATATTAAAGAATCTTATAAAACTCTATGAATATTAAAAATATTATAATATTAATAAACTTAATATTTGGAAACAAGAGTCTCCTGATATTATACTTACTTGAAAAATAACCAAACAAGGGAAAAAGTTTCGAAAGGCATAAAGGTTACTATAAGATTTTCACTAACTCTTTGAAAAAAGTGCTATGAAAAATGAGAAAGTAGTTGTGTTTTTTAATATACTGAATCCTAGACTCAATTAGCAAATCAAATAATCAGGTGAATGTTTTAAAATTCAAAACATAAAACTCATCTTAAAATTTTAAAACTGACTATACATGAGTGAAGTCAGTTTAAAACTGATTCAGTTCAGTTCAGTCACTCAGTTGTGTCTGACTCTCTGCGACCCCATGGACTGCAACACTCCAGGCCCCCCTGTCCATCACCAACTCCTGGAGTTGATGCAAACTCATGTCCATTGAGTCAGTGATGCCATCCAACCACCTCATCCTGTCATCCCCTTCTCCTCCTGCCCTCAATCTTTCCCAGCATCAGGGTCGTTTCAAATGAGTCAGCTCTTCACATCAGGTGGCCAAAGTACTGGAGTTTCAGCTTCAGGATCAGTCCTTCCAATGAACACCCAGGACCGATCTCCTTTAGGACGGACTGGTTGGATCTCCTTGCAGTCCAAGGGACTCTCAAGAATCTTCTCCAACACCACAGTTCAAACGCATCAATTCTTTGGCACTCAGCTTTCTTCACAATCCAACTCTCACATCCATACATGACTATTGGAAAAACCATAGCTTTGACTAGACGGACCTTTGTTGGCAAAGTAATGTCTCTGCTTTTGAATATGCTGTCTAGGTTGGTCTTAACTTTCCTTCCAAAGAGTAAGTGTCTTTTAATTTCATGGCTGCTGTCACCATCTGCAGTAATAAAACTGATTATACATGACTGCTGCTGCTGCTGCTGCTAAGTCGCTTCAGTTGTGTCCAACTCTGTGTGACCCAATAGACATGACTATACAACAACAAAAAAAGGAAATACTTACTAACCTTTATTTCCTAACATCACAGCAAGATGTAAAGGAGTGTTTCCTAAAACAGAAACAAAAACAAATCAAATTAGTATAAAAACACTGGGAAAATTATTTTAAAATGGTTTCAGCTCCTTCAGAAAGTTCACTGACGAATTTTAAGCAAAAATAATGTGACTACAAAATGATCCACCTTATGTGGTAAAGTCAAGGTCAAAGGACGCAATGGTTTCTAAACACAGCATATCCTACTTGTCTTTCCCCCACCTCCCATGAAAAATACCCATTTTGCCTTTGGGACTTATCCTTCAAATAGATGTCAGATTCCTTTGCTGCTAATTTCTCTAATTTCTCTCTTTATCAACCTTTGTTCATTCAGCATACAGTTTAAATACCCACTACACACTCATCCTTGCTCATCTCAGTAAGATTCAATCCTGTCCTCAAGTTTTAAAAAATAAAAGAAAATGAAAACACTAACTGGAAAAAATATATTCACCCCTATGTTCACTGAAGCATTATTTACGATACCCATGATAGGGAAACAAACTAGGTGCCCATCGACAGACAAATGGATAAAATGTGTGTGTGTCTGTATGTATTACACATTCAATGGAATGTTATTTGGCCATTAAAAAAAGAATGAAATCTTGCCATCTGCAACAACACAGATGGACCATGAGGGCATTATGCTAAGTGAAATAAGTCAGATAGAGACAAATACCATACAGTCTCACCTATATGTGGAATTTTTTAAAATACATACATACATATATATATATATATAGACATACACACACACATACACAGAGAGAGAGACAGCGAGAACAAACTGGTGATTGCCAAAGGTGAAGAATAGGAGAGTAGGTGAAATGGGTGAAGAGAATTAAAAGGTACAAACTCAGTTAAAAAATTAAGTCCTGGGGATGTAATATATGGCATGGTTACTATTATACTGCATTTGAAAATTGTTAAATGTAGATCTTAAAAGCTATCATCACAAGAAAAAAAAATTCTGAACTATGTATGGTGATGCATATTAATCAGACTTCTTGTGGTAATCATTTCACTATATACAAACATGAAAACATTAGGTTATAGACCTGAAAGTAATAAAATGTTGTACATCAATTATACTTCAATTTAAAAAAAAAAAGTATATTGCAAAGGTAAACAATTTCCTCTGTCTCAATATGCTAAATCAAGGTGGGTCTATAGAAGACACATTTTCTGTTTTGCTAAAATCAGTACCTTGTTATTGTAAACATTTGTTTCTGATCAGCTCCAGAGAAAAAGAAATCTACATATACAAGTATCAATTTCCAATTTGATTGGTTAGAATAAGATCGTCTTCTACCTTTTCTAAATATTGAACTAATTTCATGTGTTGCATTCACATTCTATGAAAATCTCTATCAAAACCAAAAAGTAGTCACAAAAAGTAAACAAAACTAGTTGACAAACTGATGCCAGAAACAGCTCAACACTAAGCCAAAACCAAAGCCTTTACTTTGGACTTTCATTCTTAATTCCCATTTCAATCTCCTCTCTAAACTGGAATAATAATTTTAAAACAAAAACTTCACCATGTTGTAGTTTCACTTAAAAGGCTTGACCGTGGTCTACATTTTATCTTTAACGTGGCATAAAAGGTTCTTGAGATAAGTCCTTACCTTCCTTTCTTCTCCTAGTTTCTTTCTTACCCCATATTTCATCTGAATTGCATGCAATAAATTCTCCAGTAGCTGAGATTCTTGATATTTTACACACATTTTGTTAATTCTTCCTACATATTCCTTCCCATTGGCCTAGCAAGTTAATACTCACCTTCTAGGGCTTAGCTCAAACATCATCTATCCACTGAAGCCTTCTCTAGATAATCAGATGTTCCTCTGCACTGCTCCCACAGCCTTCTATACCTATCTCTTTATTGAAGAACTTTTCACACTAAACTGTACTTTTTATGTAGAAACATCTGTCTTCTTCATTAGACATTAACCTCAGTACAACTAGATACATATTTTATTCATTTATGTATATGAAATGCTTCCAATACACATATAACATTCAAAATACAGTCAATAAGCATTCGTGAATGAAGGCTTCAGAAAAAGCTCTGACTGATAGCAACAAACCCTAAAAATATCACTAAAATGCAATAGGCATTACCTTAGGCAAGTGTTGCACACTCAAATATTTCCAGAATTGGGTTATGTAACTGTAAAAGTTTTCATGTTATTTTTCTTACATGTTTATAAGAATATGTTTATAAAACCATTTAGCCCTTGAATTTCCTTAGAGTGAACATTTTTATTATGGATTAATAATGACAAGAGTACTGATGTTTCCTAATTCCTTTTTGCATACATTTTGACAATGTTTTTCTAGGATTCTGTCCATGTCATCTAAATTGTCGTCTATTGTCATATATTTTGTTTATAAATATCCTTCTACAATTTATAAATGACATTAAAATTTATGCAGATGCCCCACTTTTCATTCACATCTGTTATTTGTGTTTCTTATTTGATCAGTCTGAGGTTCATTACTTTTACGCATCTTTTTAAAGAACACAGTTTTGGCATGTTGCAACTTAACACCTGTTCTAAATAATTGTTGCCTTTATTATTTCTTTTCTTCTGTTATTTGGGTAAAACAGACTTAAGTTGGGAAATTAAGTAAATTATTCTTTTCCTAATTTCTTGAAATGAATTCTTAGATGCTTGGTTTTTCACCTTTTCCTAATATCTTTATCTTTTGATTACTAATCTCTAGTTTAATTGCAATTTGATCAGAAAACAGACTCAATATAATTTCAATCTGAAACATGTTGAAAGTTGCATTATGGTCAAGTTCAGTCAATTTTTGTAAATGTTTTCTGTATGTTTGAAAACAGCATGTAACCTGAGGATCTGGGGTGCAACATTTCAAATAAACATACTAGGTCCAGTTTGTGTTGTTCATACTTTTTGTATCCTTACTGGTTTTCTTGTCAGCTTATTGTTAAAAAAAGAAAGCTAAAATCTCCCACTATAACGGGAATTTCTATACTTCTTATATTTCTAGCAGTATTTGCTTGGTATATTTTCAGCCTATGTTATTAATTACAAATCAAATCCTTAAATACTTTCCCAGTAAAATGAATGATTTTTTCCTCTTGAAGCACCTCTCTTTATCTCAGGTATTTTCTGCTCTCAAATTACCACACAATTGCACTCATCTCACACACTAGTAAAGTAATGCTCAAAATTCTTCAAGCCAGGCTTCAGCAATAGGTGAACCGTGAACTTCCTGATGTTCAAGCTGGTTTTAGAAAAGGCAGACGAACGAGGGGTCAAATTGCCAACATCCGCTGGATCATGGAAAAAGCAAGAGAGTTCCAGAAAAGCATCTATTTCTGCTTTATTGACTATGCCAAAGCCTTTGACTGTGTGGATCACAATAAACTGTGGAAAATTCTGAAAGAGATGGGAATACCAGACCACCTGATCTGCCTCTTGAGAAATTTTTATGCAGGTCAGGAAGCAACAGTTAGAACTGGACATGGAACAACAGACCGGTTCCAAATAGGAAAAGGAGTTCATCAAGGCTGTATATTGTCACCCTGTTTATTTAACTTATATGCAGAGTACATCATGAAAAACGCTGGACTGGAAGAAACACAAGCTGGAATCAAGATTGCCAGGAGAAATATCAATAACCTCAAGACGCTTACTCCTTGGAAAGTTATGACCAACCTAGATAGCATATTCAAAAGCAGAGACATTACTTTGCCAACAAAGGTTCATCTAGTCAAGGCTATGGTTTTTCCAGTGGTCATGTATGGATGTGAGAGTTGGACTGTGAAGAAGGCTGAGCGCTGAGGAATTGATGCTTTTGAACTGTGGTGTTGGAGAAGACTCTTGAGAGTCCCCTGGACTGCAAGGAGATCCAACCAGTCCATTCTGAAGGAGATCAGCCCTGGGATTTCTTCAGGAAATCATGGAAAAAGCATGATTTTCCATGGAAGGAATGATGCTAAAGCTGAAACTCCAGTACTTTGGCCACCTCATGCAAAGAGTTGACTCATTGGAAAAGACTCTGATGCTGGGAGGGATTGGGGGCAAGAGGAGAAGGGGACGACAGAGGATGAGATGGCTGGATGGCATCACTGACTCAATGGACGTCTCAGTGAACTCCAGGAGTTGGTGATGGACAGGGAGGCCTGGCGTGCTGCGATTCATGGGGTCGCAAAGAGTCGTACACGACTGAGCGACTGATCTGATCTGATCTGATCTGATGATATTAATATTGGAGAAGGAAATGGGAACCAACCCTTGTATTCTTGCCTGGAGAATTCCATGGACAGAAGAGCCTGGGAGGCTATAGTCCATGGGGTGCAAGAGTCGGACACGACTTAGTGACTACAGTTGTGTTAACCACATGATGTTAACACAACTATACCAATTTTTGACTGGTATTTACATGGAATATATTGTTCACTCCTTTCACTTTCAATTTTTATATGCTGTATTTCAAATGTGTTTCCAATTGTATGCAGCTGGGTGTTTTTTCATACAGTAAGACAGTATTTATCATTTAACTGTTAGAGCATTTAATCCAGTCTCATATATTATACTTAATTATATTGAAGTGAAAGTTGATCAGTCGTGTCCGACTTTTTGCGACCCCACAAACTATACAATCCATGGAATTCTCCAGGCCAGAATACTGGAGTGGATAGCGGTTCCCTTCTCCAGGGCATCATCCCAACCCAGAGATGGAGCCCAGGTCTACCCACATGGCAGGTGGATTCTTTACCAGCTGAGCCACTAAGGATATTATTGGAGTTTAACTCTACCTTCCAGCATTGTGCTTTTCATTGTGCTTTCAATATTTGTCTTGCCAGTTCCACATTTCTTTTTCTCATCTTCCTACCATTTTCTAAATTGATTATTTTCATATTTCCATTTTGGTTTTCTGTCTGTAGATGGAAGGTATATATTTATTTTTACTATTTTTATAGTAGTTATCCTAGACATGCACTGTCTGATATGGTAGCTATATGTGGTTATTGAGTATTGGAAGTGTGGCTGGTCTGAACTGAGATGTGCCATAAGTGGGATGTTTAAGACTTTAGTATGAAAAACAAGAATGTAAAATATCTCGATAATGTTTTATATTGGTCATCACATTAAAATAATGTTTCGGATATTTTGGGTTAAATAAGATGTAGTATTAAAATTAATTTAACCTACTTCTATTTTATGAGGCTAATAGAAAATTTAGTTTTAAGAGAGGCTTGCACTGGCTTTCTATTAGATAGCACAGCTCTAAAGTTTACAATATGCATCCTTGATTTATCAAATTCTCATGGTAAATGGCACATTACCCTTGAGAGCAAGTCAATGACCTTAGAACACTAACTTCATTCCCTCCATCCAGACTTACATGCTGTTATCTAGTCTCATGAGTTTTTATTTGAATCTTACAGTCAATATTCATTTAGGATTTCTTACCACTTTTGTTACTCTTCATTCCTTTCTACTTCAGAATCACTTTTATTCTATCTGAAATACATCCTTCAGTATTTCTTTTAGTGGTGGTCTGATAAGTGAATTCTCTTAGGTTTTGTTTGCAAATGTTTATTCAACTTCAAAGGGTACTGTAAAGGGTATATAATTCTTGATTAGCTGTTATTTTCTTCAGTATTCTATGTGGTCTTATGGTTTTCTTTCTTGTTGAGAAGTCAGCTATAGGAATTTCTACTGTTCTTTCTAAAGTAATACGAATTTTCTGGCAGCACTTAAGTTTTTTTTCAGCCATCTCATTCCAATGTGCAATTCTTTTTTTTTATTCTGGGTTTTTCCAAGAGAACGCACTGGTCATAGCAAACACCCTCTTCCAACAACACAAGAGAAGACTCTCCACACGAACATCACCAGATGGTCAACACCGAAATCAGATTGATAATATTCTTTGCAGACAAAGATGGAGAAGCTCTATACAGTCAGCAAAAACAAGACCGGGAGCTGACTCTGACTCAGATCATGAACTCCTTATTGCCAAATTCAGACTTAAATTGAAGAAAGTAGGGAAAACCACTAGACCATTCAGGTATGACCTAAATCAAATTCCTTATGATTATACAGTGGAAGTGACAAATAGATTCAAGGGATTAGATCTGATAGATAGAGTGCCTGATGAACTATGGACGGAGGTTTGTGACACTGTACAGTAGGCAGTGATCAAGACCATCCTTAAGAAAAAGAAATGCAAAAGGCAAAATGGTTGTCTGAGGACGCCTTACAAATAGCTGAGAAAAGAAAAGATGAAAAAGGCAAAGGAGCAAAAGAAAGATAAACCCATTTGAATGCAGAGTTCCAAAGAAGAGCAAGGAGAGATAAGAAGCCTTCCTGAGTGATCAATGCAAAGAAAAAGGAAAACAATAGAATGGGAAAGACTAGAGATCTCTTCAAGAAAATCAGAGATACCAAGGGAACATGTCATGCAAAGATGGGCTCAATATAGGACAGAAATGGTATGGACCTAACAGAAGCAGAAGATATTAAGAGGTGGCAAGAATACATAGAAGAACCATACAAAAAAAGATCTTCGTGACTCAGATAACCACGATGGTGTGATCACTCACCTAGAGCCAGACATCCTGGAATGTGAAGTCAGGTGGGCTTGGAAAGCATCACTACAAACAAAGTTAGTGGAGATGATGAAATTCCAGTTGAGCTATTGCAAATCCTGAAAGATGATGATGTGAAAGTGCTGCATTCAATATGCCAGCAAATTGGGAAAACTCAGCAGTGGCCACAGGACTGGAAAAGGTCAGTTTTCATTCCAATCCCAAAGAAAGGCAATGCCAAAGAATGCTCAAACTACCGCACAATTGCACTCATCTCACACGCTAGTAAAGTAATGCTCAAAATTCTCCAAGCCAGGCTTCAACAGCACATGAACCATGAACTTCCAGATGTTCAAGATGGTTTTAGAAAAGGCAGAAGAAACAGAGATCAAATTGTCAACATCCGCTGGATCCTCGAAAAAACAAAGAGAGTTCCAGAAAAACATCTACTTCTGCTTTGTTGACTATACCAAAGCCTTTACTATGTAGATCACAACAAACTATGGAAAATTCTTCAAGAGATGGGAATACCAGACCACCTGACCTGCCTCCTGAGAAATCTGTACGCAGGTCAAGAAGCAACACTTAGAACTGGACGTGGAACAACAGACTGGTTCCAAATCAGGAAATGAGTACATCAAGGCTGCATACTGTCACCCTGCTTATTTAAATTATATGCAGAGTACATCATGCAAAATGCCAGGCTGGATGAAGCACAAGCTAGAATCAAGATTGCCGGGAGAAATATCAATAACCTCAGGTATCCAGATGACACTACCCTTATGGCAGAAAGTGAAGAAAAACTAAAGAGCCTCTTGTTGAAAGTGAAAGAGGAGAGTGAAAAAGTTGGCTTAAAATTCAACATTCAGAAAACTAAGATCATGACATCTGGTCCCATCACTTCATGGCAAGTAGATGAGGAAAAAATGGAAACAGTGACAGACTTTATTTTGGGGGGCTCCAAAATCACTGCAGATGGTGACTGCAGCCTTGAAATTAAAAGATGCTTGCTCCTTGGAAGAAAAGCTATGACCAACCTAGACAGCATGTTAAAAAGCAGAGACATCACTTTGCTAACAATGGTCTTTCTAGTCAAAGCTATGGTTTTTCCAGTCATCATGTATGGATGTGAGAGTTGGACTATTAAAAAAACTGAGGACTGAACAATTGGTGCTTTTGAACTGTGGTGTTGGAGAAGACTCTTTAGAGTCCCTTGGACTGCAAGGAGATCCAACTAGTCCATCCTAAAGAAATCAGTCCTGTATATTCATTGGAAGGACTGATGCTGAAGCTGACAACTCCAAGACTTTGGCCACCTAATGTGAAGAACTGACTCATTGAAAAAGACCCTGAGGCTGGGAAACACTGAAGGCCGGAGAAGGGGACAACAGCAGATGACATGGTTGGATGGCATCACCGCCTCTATGGACATGAGTTTGAGTAAGCTCCGAGAGCTGGTAATGGACAGGGAAGCCTGGGATGCTGCAGTCCATGGGGTCACAAAGAGTCAGGCACGACTCAGTGACTGAACCGAACTGAACTGGGCTTCTTAAATCTCTGAATTGATATCTTTCATCAATTTTTAAAAATTCTCAGCAATTGTCTTCTCAAATACTCCTTTTGCCCCATATCCTCTCTCTTCTCTCCTGGTGTTCAGTTAACATAAAACTGCTGTTACCTTTTTAGTTTTTAAAAAATTTCTTTCCCTTTTTCATTGTATTTTTCATTGTATTTCATTGTATTCTGATATATTTCCAAGATCATAAGTTCAGTCTTCTTCAGGATCTAAACCCATTTATTTAGTTTTCAACTCAGGATTATACATTTCCATTTGAGAATTTCTATTTAGTTCTTTTCCAGATATTTTAATTTTCATAGTTCCAAGTTCTCTAATAAATATTCAACCCTGTCTCTCATCCTCCAAGAAAATCATAAACATTGTCATTAAAAGTCTCTGTCCATACAATCTACTGTACATAAAACAGATAAACAAGGTCCTACTGTAAATAGCACAGAGAGCTATATTCAGTATCTTATAATAAACTATAATGGAAAAATCTGAAAAGGAATATGTATATGAATAACTGAAACACTTTGCAATACACCAGAAACTAACATAACATTATAAATCAACTGTACTTCTATTAAATAATAAAAAATAGTCCCTATCTAATAACAATTACAATAAATGAAGCTCTGATGATTGTTTCTCTTATTGCTTCTCTCTGGTTCTCATTCACATTGTCCAGTTTCCCTGTAATGCTGGTCATCTTTAATTATAAGCTGAATGTGATATTTAACCAACTCCTTATGCAAAAATCTTGAAGCCTAAGAAACAAATCCTTCAGAGACTTTCATTTGGTTCTGCCATATGGCTGGGGGTACTAGACTAACCCAGGGGCTGAAATTTTTTTCTGGCCCTCATGACTCAAAAGTATGATTCACTCTGTATCAGAGCTGATTGACCTGCAACTGACCCTTATTCCCAAGCGGCAGCTCTTCAAGTTTTCATCCCAAAGACCAGCATTTTTAAGAGATATCCCACACCTGGTAGGCCCTGAAAGTGAAAGTGTTAGTCACTCAGTTGTGTCCTACTCTTTGCAACCCCATGGACTGTAGCACTCCAGGCTACTCTGTCCATGTAATTCTCCAGGCAAGAACACTGGAGTGAACAGCAATTTCCTTTTCCAGGAGATCTTCCCCATCCAGGGATGGAACCTGGGTCTCCTGCAGTGCAGGCAGATTCTTTACCACCAAACCACCAGGGAAGCTCAATCTCCATCTTTTGTCCTCTTAGCTCACTGAGACTGTCAAAAATACCACTCAGCCTCTTAACCACTTCTTCAGGATTTACAAAAGCTACTGGGTTTTCATCTTCTGCCAGATCTTGGACCAGGGGTTCCTTCCTACCTCATTAGATCTTCAATGCCCTTAAAGTAGAATATTTTATTCTTTGTTTTTGTTCAGTCACCCCGTTGTGTCCTACTCTTTGTGACCCCATGGACTGCAACATGCCAGGCTTCCCTGTCCCTCAGCATCTCCCAGAGTTTGCTCAAGTTCATGTTCATTGCATTGGTGATGCCATCCAGACATCTCATCCTCTGACACCCTCTTCTCCTGCCCTCAATCTTTCCCAGCATCACGAACTTTTCCAAAGGGTCATCTGTTCGCATCAGATGACCAAAACACTGGAGCTTCAGCATCAGTCCTTCCAGTGAATATTCAGGGTTGACCTCCCTTAAGGTTGACTAGTTTGATCTCCTTGCTGTCCAAGGGACTTTCAGGAGTCTTCTCCAGCACCAGATTTCAATGGCATCAATTCTTTGGCATTCTCTGCCTTCTTTACGGTACAGCTCTCACAACCATACGTGACCACCAAGAAGACCATAACCTTGACTATACAGACCTTTGTCAGCAGAGTAATGTCTCTGCTTTTCAACACACTGTCTAGGTTTGTCACCGCTTTCCTGCCAAGAAGCAATCGTCTTCTGAGTTCATGACTGCAGTCACCATCCACAGTGATTTAGGAGCCCAAGAAGAGGAAATCTGTTACTACTTCCACCTTCTCCCCTTCCATTTGCTATGCAGTAATGGGTCTGAATGCCACGATCTTATTTTTTTTTTAATATTTAGTTAAAGCCAGCTCTTTCACTCTCCTTCATCCTCATCAAGAGGCTCTTTAATTCCTCTTTGCTTTCTGCCATTAGAGTGGTATCATTCACACATGAGATTGTTGATGTTTCTCCCACCTATCTTGATTCCAGCTTTTAACTCGTGTAGC
The DNA here is from genome assembly GCF_000754665.1 of Bison bison bison. Classification (NCBI taxonomy): domain Eukaryota; kingdom Metazoa; phylum Chordata; class Mammalia; order Artiodactyla; family Bovidae; genus Bison; species Bison bison. The sequence continues at coordinate 2,503,719 of NW_011494843.1, read as the reverse complement.
CCAGCATTTCTCATGATGTGCTCAGCATATAGGTTAAACAAACAAGGTGACAGCAAACAGCCCTGTCACACTCCTTTCTAGATCTTAAACCAATCAGTTGTTTCATACAGCGTTCTAACTGTTGCTTCTTGACCTGCACACGGGTTTCTCAGGGGACAGATAAGATGGTCTAGTATTCTCATCTCTCTAAGAGCTTTCCAGTTTGTCATGATCCACAGTCAAAGGCTTTAACGTAGTCAAAGAAACAAAGATTCTGAAATTCCCTTGCTTTCTCTATAATCCAGCAAATGTTGCCAGTTTGACCTCTAGTTCCTCTTCCTTTTCTAAACCCAGCCTGGACATCTGGAAGTTCTTGGTTCACGTAATGCTGAAGCTTAGCATGCAATATTTTAAGCATGACCTTACTACCATGGAAGATTAAGTGCATCTGTCCAATGGTTAGCACATTCGTTGATACTACCATCTTGGGAGCTGGGATGAGGATTGACCATTTCCAGTCCTATGGCCACTGCTGGGTCTTCCAGATTTGCTGACATAATGAATGCAAAACTTTGATGGCATCGTCCTTTAGGGATCTGAATAGTTCTGCTGGAATTTTATTCTCATTTGCTTCTAAAGAAGACTGGTCCTAATTATCTAGTCATCATTACTAGAGGCAGAAGTCCTACTTTGATTTTATTTGTTAACTTTTCTCTATCTTCGTTAATACTTTGCTATTTTTTTATACTTTTTTGATGAGTGTATAAAGATGCAATAACTTTATGAGTACTAATGATCATACCTTCTATCAAAATATAATTACTCTCTTAGCATTTTTAAATCACTTTACCTCAAATTCAACTTTATCAGCAATTGACAGTCATAGCTTTCTTTTCTTTACCACCAACACAACAATAAAACTTACAATTTTCACTATTCTCCAAGGATATATGAAAGTTCTTTTCTTCGCTTTAGTTACGAGATGTCATAGTTACTATTTCTGGAATTTCTTCACTACTGTTTTCTCTTAGTAACAAATGCTGTACCTTAAAAACACAAACCAGGGAAGACACATGACTCAAACCCATCTAGTCTGATACCCAATTAGAAAACTGCTAAGTTTCAGGTGTATAACATAGTGATTCACAATTTTAAAGGTTATATTCCATTTATAAAGTATAGGCTATATTGTCTGTATTATACTCCTTATAGCTTATTTATTTTGCACATAGTGGTCTGTATCTCTTATTCTGCTATCCTCCTCTTGTCTCCTTTTGCTTCTCCCCACTGATAACCATTAGCTTGTTCTCTATATCTGCGACTGTTTGTTTTTTGTTATATTCACTGGTCTATTTTACTTTTTAGAACCCACATATAAGTAATATTATACAGTATTTGTCTCTGACTTATTTCACTTCAAGTTCATCCATGTTGCTACATAAAACAAAATTTCATGGCTGAGTAATATTCCGTTATATATAAATCACATCTTCATCCATTCATATTTGATGGACACTTAGGTTGCTTCCATATTTTGGCAAATGTAAAGAATGCTGCTATGAACACTGGGGATGCATGTATCTTTTCAAATAAGTGTTTTCAGTTTCATTCAGATAAGTACTCGAGTAAAACTTCTGGTTCTATTTTTAGTTTTTTGAGAAACTGCCTTACTGTTTTCCATAGCAGCCGCACCAATTTGCATTCCTTACAACAGTGTAGGTTCCGTTTTCTCCATATCCTTGTGAGTATGTTATTCATGTTTTTTTTAATTAATTTTTATTAGAGTACATTTGATTTACTATTTGTGTTATTTTTGGTGACAGCCATTCTGACAAGTGCGAGCTGATTTTGATTTTAATTTGCATTTCTCTGATAATTAACGTGCCTCTTAGCAATTTGTATGTCTTCTTTGGAAAACTGTTTATGCAGACCTTCTGCACACTTTTTAAATAGTTTTGTTTTGTTTTTTTTTTTTTGATGTTGAGCTGTATGAGCTGTTTATGTATTTTGGATATTAACCCCTTGTTGGTCAGATCATGTGCAAATATTTTCTCCCATTCCATAGGTAGTCTTCTCATTTTGTCAATAGTTTCTTTCACTATGCAAATGCTTTCTGGTTTAACTAGGTCCCATTTGTTTATTTTTATTTCCTTTGCTTAGGCAACAGATCAAAAAAAATATTGGTACTATTTACATCAAAGAGTGTTTTGTCTATGTTTTCTTCTAGGAAGTACTGGTCTTACATTTAGGTCTTTAATTCATTTTGAGCTTAGTTTAATAAATATATGGTGTTAGAAACTGTTCTAATCTCATTCTTTGACATGTAAGCTGTCCAGTTTCCCCAGCATCACTAATTAAAGAGAATGTCTTTTCTCCATTGTGTATTCTTGCCTCATCTGTCATAGACTAATTGACCAACATGCATGGGTTTATTTCTGAGCCTTCTGTTCTGTTCCATTTATCTAAATATCTCTTTTTGTGCCAATACCATACTGTTTTGGTTACTGTAGTTTTATAGTAGACTGAAGTCAGGAAGCTTGATCCCTCCAGTTCTATTCTTTCTCAAGATTTCTTTTGCTAATCAGGGTCTTTTGTGTTTCCATACAAATTTCAGAATTATTCATTCTAGTTCTATGGAAAACACCCTTGGTGTTTTGATAGGGATTGCAATAATTCTGTAGGCTTCTTTGGATGGTAAAGCCATTTTAACAATATTAATTCTTCCAAACCATGAACACAGTATAACTTTTTGTCTGTTTATTTAATCTTCAATTTCTTTCATGAGTGTTACTGTCAAGCCTTTTTTTCTGTATTCAATTTAGATGTTTTAAAATGAAGTGACTATATTTTTTTAAATTTCCATAGTATCTTGATAATTTGGACTGTTTTCTTCCCATCATGATTTACCAGTTTTAAAGAAACAAACTGCTTTATGTGTTACTAAAAAACAAGGCAATTATTTTCTAAACTTCTATTTCTTACAGTTCTTAATAGAGACTTAGGATACTTATATTGATGCTTCTTTTATAATAATCATTTTCAAAGACTCTCACATGGATTTTTTTTTTTTTCTGCTTTTCCATCTTGGAATGATTCATTGAGCTCTAGTATGGGAAAGGGCAAGCATATTGCCCTTGCTTTTCTCTCAACGTCCAAGAGAAAAAGTAGCAGAAACTCCTCTACATGCTGAATCTAAAAGAACAAACTGATATTTAAGTACTTTCCTATGACACTCTAAATAATACAAAGAAATCAAACAGCTGAGGGATTAAGGAGTTGCTTGCATATAACTCAAAAGATAAGGAGAATGGTACAAGGCTTCTATCCAAAAACTAGAAAATACTATTGAAAAAAATTAAATAATACCTAAATACCCCAAATTCATGGATTAAATATTGTTAAGATAACAATGCTCCCTAAATTGGTCCATAAACTCAAAGCACTCTCCATTAAAACTCACTGGCTTTTTGTTGAAAACTGACAAGATGATCTAAAAATTCATACAAAAATTCAAGGGACCCAAAATATTCAAAAGAATCTTGGGAAAAAAACCAACAAAGTTGGAGAACTCATACTTTCCAATTTCAAAACTTACTACAAAACCACAAGAATCAATAGAGTATGTACTTGCATAAGGACAGAAGTATATATCAATCACACCATCAAAAATTAATTTAAAAAAAGATCACAGACCTAAATGTAAGGATTAAAACTCTAAAATCCTTAGGGAAAAAAACAAAGGAGTAAATTTTTGTGATCTTTAATTAGGTAATGGTTTCTAAGATACACCAAAGCTCAGCAAAAAGAAAATAAATTGGATTTCACCAAAATTACGTTTTATGTTATAAAGGATAAAATCAAGAAGAGGAAAAGACAACCTACAAAGGAAGAAAGTATTCTGCAAATCATAGGGTTTTGTATCCAGAATATGGAGAAGGCAATGGCACCTCACTCCAGTACTCCTGCCTGGAAAATCCCATGGACGGAGGAGCCTGGTAGGCTGCAGTCCATGGTGTCGCGAAGGGTCGGACATGACTGAGTGACTTCACTTTCACTTTTCACTTTCACGCACTGGAGAAGGAAATGGCAACCCACTCCAGCGTTCTTGCCTGGAGAATCCCAGTGACGGCAGTGCCTGGTGGGCTGCCGTCTCTGAGGTCGCACAGAGTCGGACACAACTGAAGTGACTTAGCAGTAGCAGTATCCAGAATATATAAAGAACTCTTACAACTAAATAATAAAAAGACAACCCAATTTAAAATGGTAATATATGAATAGCCATTTCTCCAAAGAAGATACACAAATGGCCAAAAAGCACATGAAAATATGCTCAATATCATTAGCCACTAAGGAAATACAAATTGAAACCACAAGCAGATACAACTTTATGCTCACTTGGATGCCTATAACCAAAGACAGGTAACAACAAATGTTGGCAAGGAGGAGAAATTGAAATCTTCAAACACTGTTCTTGGGCCAGTGAAATAGTGCAATCACTTTGGAAAATAGTTTGGCAGTTCGTCCAAATAGTAAACACAGACTTAACACATGACCCAGCAAAAGGTATACACCCAAGAAAATGAAAACATCTCCACACAAAACATATACAAGTGCTCATGAGAGCATTACTCAAAATAACCAAAAGGTAGAAACAACTCAAATTTGCATTAATTGATGAGTATAAATAAAATGAGAAATACCCATACAATGTAATCTTAATTAAAAAAAAAAAAAAGGAATCAAGTACTGATACATGCTATAACACAAATTAAAAAAAAAAAAATGTGCTAAGTGAAAGACCACATATTGTGTCATTTTATTTCATATGAAATGTCTAGAATAATAAAATCTAAAGAGACAGTAGATTAGTGATTGTCTAGGGCTGGAGGAAATGGACTGGGAAGCACTGAAAGGTAAAAAATACATGATTTCTTTTTAAGGTGATAAAAATATTCTCAAATTGATTGTAGTGATAGCTGCACAACTTAGAATTTACCAGAAACCATTTAGCTGGATATTTTAAATGGTTCAACTATACACTAAAGGGATTATATCAGAATAGGAGAAGAGATAAGGAAGTGGAGGTTAACACATTCACTGAAATAATTTAAAAAAAAAACTTCCTTAAAAACGTCTTTTTACCAGATTTATTTTACCTTATCAACCATCACACCCAGGTTAGTCTAGCTCTCAACTAAAACAAGCTTTCTTGCACACTTGCTTCTTCAGTGTGAATTTCTCTATTCAAAATAAGGTACTGTATAAAAGCTTTATTTTTTTCGACTATTATCAGTCTTAATGATAGCAATAAAAGAAGGCAAGAAGAAGGGGTAACCTTGCTCTGGCACAAAATTGCTCCTGCCATCATTTTCCTGTATTAGAAACTTCTTTATCCTCTAATTCAGGAACATGACGTAAATAAAGTTTTACTGGAACCCAGCCACATGCTGATTGTTTATGAATTGTCTATGGCTATGCTCATGTAACAAATAGTATAGCCTGCGAAGCCTATAATATTTATTAATCTTGCTCTTTAATGAAATGTTTGCAGACCAATGCTCTAAATACTAAAGGTTTCATGTCACATTATATTGCTTCCAGGATACAACACAGGTCATCCATCAATATAATTTCTATATGTAATCATACTACAACTGTTATTAAAAATTTCTCTCATAACCTAGTTTACTTGATTTGAGAGTCACCATTGTATCCTAATATAAAGTTAGAAAAGGAGTTCATCATTTCAGTTCAGTTGTTCAGTCGTGTCCGACTCTTTGCGACCCCATGAACTGCAGCACACCAGGCCTCCCTGTCCATCACCATTTCCCGGAGTTCACCCAAACTCATGTTCACTGACTCGGTGATGCCATCCAGCCATCTCATCCTCTGTCGTCACCTTCTCCTCCTGCCCCCAATCCCTCCCAGCATCAGAGCCTTTCCAATGAGTCAACTTTTTGCATGAGGTGGACAAAGTATTGGAGTTTCAGCTTCAGCATCATTCCTTCCAAAGAACACCCACAACTGATCGCCTTTAGAATGGACTGGTTGGATCTCCTTGCAGTCCACAGGACTCTCAAGAGTCTTCTCTAACATCACAATTCAAAAGCATCAATTCTTCAGTGCTCAGCTTTCTTCACAGTCCAACTCTCACATCCATACATGACCACAGGAAAAACCATAGCCTTGACTAGACGGACCTTTGTTGGCAAAGTAATGTCTCTGCTTTTGAATATGCTATCTAGGTGGGTCATAACTTTCCTGCCAAGGAGTAAGCGTCTTTTAATTTTATGGCTGCAATCACCGTCTGCAGTGATTTTGGAGCCCCCAAAAATAAAGTCTGCCACTGTTTCCACTGTTTCCCCATCTATTTCCCATGAAGTGATGGGACCGGATGCCATGATCTTCGTTTTCTGAATGTTGAGCTTTAAGCCAACTTTTTCACTGTCCTTTCACTTTCATCAAGAGGCTTTTCAATTCCTCTTCACTTTCTGCCATAAGGGTAATGTCATCTGCATATCTGAGGTTATTGATATTTCTCCTGGCAATCTTGATTCCAGCTTGTGCTTCTTCCAGCCCACGTTTCTCATGATGTACTCTGCATATAATTTAAATAAGCACGGTGACAATATACAGCCTTGATGTACTCCTTTTCCTATTTGGAACCAGTCTGTTGTTCCATGTCTAGTTCTAACTTGCTTCCTGACCTGCACACAGGTTTCGCAAGAGGCAGATCAGGTGGTCTGGTATTCCCATCTCTTTCAGAACTTCCCACAGTTTATTGTGAGCCACATAGTCAAAGGCTTTGGCATAGTCAATAAAGCACAAATAGATGTTTTTCTAGAACTCTCTTCTTTATTGATGATCCAGCGGATGTTGGCAATATGCTCTCTGGTTCCTCTGTCTTTTCTAAAACCAGCTTGAACATCTGGAAGTTCACAGTTCACGTACTGCTGAAGCCTGGCTTGGAGAATTTTGAGCATTACTTGACTAGCATGTGAGATGAGTGCAATTGTGTGGTAGTTTGAGCATTCTTTGGCATTGCCTTTCTTTGGGATTGGAATGAAAACTGACCTTTTCCAGTCCTGTGGCCACTGCTGAGTTTTCCAAATTTGCTGGCATATTTAGGGCAGCACGTTCACAGCATCATCTTTCAGGATTTGAAATAGCTCAACTGGAATTCCATCCTCCACTAGCTCTGTTCATAGTGATGTTTTCTAAGGCCCACTTGACTTCACATTCCAGGATGTCTGGCTCTAGGTCAGTGATCACACCATCGTAATTATCTTGGTTGTGAAGATCTTTTTTGTACAGTTCTTCTGTGTATTCTTGCCAGCTCTTCTTAATATCTTCTGCTTCTGTTAGGTCCATACCATTTCTGTCCTTTATCGAGCCTAGCTTTGCATGATGTTCCCTTGGTATCTCTAATTTTCTTGGTGAGATCTCTAGTCTTTCCCATTCTGTTGTTTTCCTCTATTTCTTTGCACTGATCGCTGAGGAAGGCTTTCCTCTCTCTCCTTGCTCTTCTTTGGAACTCTGCATTCAGATGGGAATATCTTTCCTTTTCTCCTTTGCTTTTCGCTTCTCTTCTTTTCACAGCTATTTGTAAGGCCTCCTCAGACAGCCACCTTGATTTTTTGCATTTCTTTTCCACGCGGATGGTCTTGATCCCTGTCTCCTGTACAATGTCACGAACCTCCAACCATAGTTCATCAGGCACTCTGTCTATCAGATCTAGTCCCTTAAATCTATTTCTCACTCCCACTGTATAATCATACGGGATTTGATTTAGGTCATACCTGAATGGTCTAGTGGTTTTACCTACTTTCTTCAATTTAAATCTGAATTTGGCAATAAGGAGTTCATGATCTGAGCCACAGTCAGCTCCCATCTTGTTTTTGCTGACTGTATAAGAGCTTCTCCATCTTTGGCTGCAAAGAATATAATCAATCTGATTTCTGTGTTGACCATTTGGTGATGTCCATGTGTAGAGTCTTCTCTTGTGTTGCAAGAGAGTGTTTGCTATGACCAGTGCGTTCTCTTGGCAAAACTCTATTAGCCTTTGCCCTGCTTTATTCTGTATTCCAAGGCCAAATTTGCCTGTTACTCCAGGTGTTTCTTGACTTCCTACTTTTGCATTCTAGTCCCCTATAATGAAAAGGACACCTTTTTGGGGTGTTAGTTCTAAAAGGTCTTGTAGGTCTTCATAGAACCATTCAACTTCAGCTTCCTCAGCATTACTGGTTGGGGCATAGACTTGGATTACTGTGACACTGAATGGTTTGCCTTGGAAACGAAGAGAGATCATTCTGTCGTTTTTGAGATTGCATCCAAGTACTGCATTTCAGACTCTTTTGTTGACCATGATGGCTACTCCATTTCTTCTAAGGGATTCCTGCCCATAGTAGTAGATACAATGGTCATCTGAGTTCATAGGTTGTTATTTCTTTAACATTTTACCCAGAAGCAAACTCCATTCATTTTCATTCAATAAATATTTACTGAGCATCACTATGCACTAGGCATATAGTACTAGACACTAGAGATTCAACCGCTAATAAGCCAGAAACTCTTGTCTTCATGGAGTTTATATTCATAAAAGGAAGAGAAATATAAAATTAAACAAAATAGAGTTTAAGTATTGAGAAAAACAAAAGGCTAAGACTGAAAATAATGAGAAGCATACTTTTTGATATTTAAATTAGGAAAATCTCTCTAAAGAGATAAAGTTTAAAATGAGATCTAAAAGCTAAGTAAGAAATAAGAAATCAAAGAATGAGAAGAAATGCATTCTAGACAGAAGCCAGAAATAACCTAGCATATTCAAGAAGTGAAAGAAAACAAGTATGGCTAGACACAGAAAAAAAGGAAAGACTGGTACAAGATTACATCAGGTAAATAAGAAAGGGTTCTTTAACTATGATTTTAAAAATATGAACTTATCTTGAAGTGGCGAAGTCATCAAAGGATCTTGAACAGGGACATGACATGATACAACTTACATTTTAAGATCACTTTTATTGGACTAGTTGCAGATCTGGTACAGTATTCCAGGGAAAAGATAATAAAAATTGGTTGGTCTCAAAGTGGACCAGAGACAGAAAGTAGACTGATTCAAAATAACTTGCTAATTAGATATGTGTGGGTAAAAAGAGGAAGTGAGACAAATAAGGAAATCAGCCCTGAATATTCATTGGAAGGACTGATGTTGAAGCTGAAGCTCCAATATTCGGCCACCTGATGCAAAGAACTGACTCATTTGAAAAGACCCTGATGCTAGGAAAGATTGAGGGCAGGAGGAGAAGGGGACAACAGAGGATGAGATGGTTGGATGGCATCACCAACTCAATGGACATGAGTTTGAGCAAGCTCTGAGAGTTGGTGATGGACAGAGAAGACTGGCATGCTGCAGTCCATGGGGTCACAAAGAGTCAGACATGACTGAGCCACTGAACTTAACTGAGACAAAGAATGATCTCAATGATTGACACCTGAGAACTGGATATCTAATGATGTGACGGCGGGGGATGGGGGGAGTGCGGCGGGGGGAGGCAGAAAATGATAACTCCATTTTGGACAAATAAATTTTGAAATATCTCTAAGATTCTCAAGTGTGGATAATTATAATATCTGGAACTCCAAGGAGAAGTCTAGACTGGAGATATAAATTCAAAATTAAAAAAAGAGAAATACATTTAAATAAAACAAATAAATTTCTGAATATCTATTTTTGTCCTAATATTAGAAAAGGTAACAACAGTTCTCTTTCTTCACTTCTCTTTCAGGAGAAAAAAAAAAAAAGTTCTAATGTTCTAAATGGCAACAGAAAGAAAACAAGGAACTGATAACACTAGTTGCTGCAAAGAGGATAACTGGGTGAATAAAGACAGGTGGGAGAGAAACTTTACTTTTACATCATATCCTTGTATATCTTTTTGCAGTTTTGTAGCATGTAAACATAGTAACTATTCAAAAACTTACACAAATTAAGAAGGACCCACCAGAGTCTAGCAGAGCACAAAGGTGAAGAAATCAAGGCATTTATGCACCTAAATAATTACTGTTTTCTTAAATCTTCCAAGAACATATAGATGAAAAGGTAAAAGCCTTAGTACCTACTGAAGTTACAAATGAAACTTCCTATTACAAGTCCAAAGTAATCACAATTTCAAAAGATTTATGAACTAGAAATGACTCTGAGTTCAACAATCCAGTCCCTCTCACTTCACAGGCAGGAACATGAGCAGAAATATATACTACCTACAATTAAGAATGCCATATGTTACACTATGATTTCAATAGCTTAAAATGCAAAATACTCATCATCAACGTCATTCTCTACCCAACACCACATGACCAAATGTATCATGAAACTAAGCGCTCAAGCACCCTAGTTTGAACCTTCATCTACTATCCCCTCAGTTATCTAAGTCCTCAACCTGCTGCTTAAGCTACTCTGTTAAACAAAGGATGCTAAAAATCTTAAAAATAACTGTTAGCTTTTCAAAATATACTTTTAAATCTGAAATTGGATGCCTTGGTTCTAACTTGGTAAACAAAACTGAACTCTGTTTTGCTAAATGATTAAAAAGCATTCCAGTAACATTAAGAACACTGCAGTGTTAAAAGTATGCAAATTATTAAACAAATGGCTGGCATTTATAGGGCATATATTAGTATAGGCCCAGCACTATGCTGTATATTTTAGATATCTTATTTAATTTGCTCCCTAACCCCATGAGACAAAGATTATTCCTATTTCACATGTCATAAGAAAAAGACATCTAATAACGGATAATTTCCTAAAATTACATATATAGGAATGACAGTCATGACTCTAAAATCAGTATTCTTTTTATCATACCAACAGATTTCAGACTTTCTGGTTTCAAGACCACATTAAATTGTTTAAAAATTTTCCTTACTAATTTTAAAATTACAATAAACTCATTACATGATAATATAATTTTTTTATGAAAAGCATAATTGCAATTTTCCAAAACAAATTAAAAAAAAAATGATGAGTGGTACAATTTTAAATTCTTTAATTAAAAATTAAAGTAAATTAAATGTCTTACTTAACAGAAAACAGCTGGGTTTTTATAACTAAATCCAGATTCAGATGACATGCAATTAAAAGAAAAAAGAGGAGCATTTTAATAGCCTTTTCAAATAATTAGTTGTATTCTTCGATAGAACACCAGAACTTATTAAGTGGTCATTTCTTAATGGACTGTTGCCATGTGAAATCTAAAACCATATCAATAATTATTTTGTTTTCTGGCACACCAAAATTCATTGGTTTCACTTGCACTTTGAATGAATCTTTACTGATGCATGATTCTGTAACATAACAGACTGATCAGTCTAAAAAATACTAGTTGACTGAGTCCTTCAGATCTTCCATATGTCAACACATTTCACTACATAAAATTTTTTAAATCATATTTAGTAATATTACCAATATGGCCAAAACAGTCTTTAAATACTAGGAAACTGTCAAGCTTAGAGTGACAAAGACAAGTGTTTTAAATTCTTTCATCTCAAATTGAACTTCTTCCATTGGCAGCAAAGACTACCAATTGTTTTCCTTGAGGTCCCAGGTTTACTTTTCCAATTTCCAGGAAATGCATCCCAAATATCCAAATTGGAATAACCATAATTTGTGTGTAAGTTGTTTTTTCAAATACAAATAGTGTTGCATGACAAAAGCAGCCAGTTTGGCTTACAACTCAAAATGCACAGATGTTTTCCCTTATTTTCTCTTCTGTATGTAGCAGAAAAGCATGCATAATCCACGTAATGTCTCAAAGAATATAAAAAGCATGTACTCAAGATTAAGACTAAAAATTAACAATTTCTACAGCTTCAGCAAAGACATTGTGAAATTGGCTTCCCCACCTCTGCCCCACTTCAAGTACAGGCAGTGAATAATACAATGACTACTAGCAATTCAGTGCCTTAATTCATGCTAACATTCCAACAATTTTACCCACCACTGCTTTTGTACCATCAGTGAAAATGTCACTGCAGTGGGAAAAAAAGGCAAACAATGACTTTGTATTATTTCAAAAATAATTCTGACTTCATGTGCCCCCTAACCAAGGAACAAAACAGGAAATTATATGTTGGGACGATCCCCTGGAGAAGGGAATGGCAACCCACTCCAGTATTCTTCCCTGGAGAATCCCATGGACAGAGGAGCCTGGCATGGGGTCTCAATGAGTCAGAAACGACTGAGTGACTAACACAGACACACACAAACAACCACCAAAGCTCCAGCTTCTACAGATACTTTCAAGTCTCATCCAAGCAAGCAATAAAAAGGGAGAATCTTAGTACTTTCTCTCATGAATGGCAGTATAGGGAGGGGAGGTTAGGGTCTAGGAAGACATCAGGGATGAGAAAAATAAGAGCAGTTACTTAAAGAAAATTAGGGAGCTGTTTTCTAGAAGAAAAGAATTTCAGGCAGAGAATTGCAAATATAAAGAAAGGTACCATGTTCAAGGAATAGGAAGAAGGCAAGTATGACTGGAACAAGGCAGAGAGTGGTAGGAGATGGGAAATGAATGGTACTTTACTACTGAAATTCACACACGTATATTATATTCAAAATATCATCAACTCTTAACCAGCTCTACCTTCTCATTATTTCCAGTTACTCCATTTATTACAATGGCATGTTAAATTGATCCATGCCCATCCAAGTTTCTTTTCTGCTTCATATAGCAGCCAGAAAGAGCCTTTTAAAATCAGATCATGTTACCTGGCTGCTCAAAATCCTCAAATCACTTCCTATGTTGAGTGAAGTAAAAGCAATGAATGGTCTACAAAAAGTCCTGCATGCTTACATCCCCCACCCCCACATATCAAAATTTCCCATCTCCTACCACTCTCTGCCTTGTTCCAGTCATACTTGCCTTCTTCCTATTCCTTGAACATGGTACCTTTCTTTATATTTGCAATTCTCTGCCTGAAATTCTTTTCTTCTAGAAAACAGCTCCCTAATTTTCTTTAAGTAACTGCTCCTATTTTTCTCATCCCTGATGTCTTCCCAGACCCTAACCTCCCCTCCCTATACTGCAAGCACTCTCTATCTTCACCCTGCTTTATTTTACTCTATAATATTTATTATGTTGTTGCTGTGTCAGTTGCTCAGTTGTGTCCAACTCTTTGCGACCCCATGGACTGTAACCCACCAGGCTCCTTTGTCCATGGAGTTCTCCAGGCAAGAATACTGGAGTGGGTAGCCCTTATCTTCTCCAGGGGATCTTCCGGACCCAGGAATTGATCCTGGGTCTCCTGCAATGCAGGCAGATTCTTTACCATCTGAGATACCAAAGAGTATTACCATATGTTTATTAGTTTGTTTACTATTTATCTTGCCCCATTAGAATGTAAGCTCCCTGAGAGCAGAGACTTTGTTCATTTTGTTCACTGCTCTAAGTAACCCCAGAACCTAAAACACTGTTTATCACGTTATCAGGAGCTCAGTATATATATCAGTTAAATGAAGGAATGAATGAACCAAAAAAATGGCGGAGGGGGGGGGAGGGTGGACTATAAAGAATCATTAGCAAGCAAGCTAAGTTGCTTCAGTCGTGTCTGACTCTTTGTGACCCTAAGGACCCACCGGGCTCCTCTGTCCATGAGATTCTCCAGGAAAGAATACTGGAGTGGGTTGCCATGCCCTCCTCCAGGGGATCTTCCCATGAAGAACCATCAGAATAGTGTTAAAATCTGTTTTTACTCTCCAAAAAAGCATTTTACCCAGGACAATGCAAGTCTCCACATGACTCTCTATGAAAGCCAATCAGTGTTCAAAAGGATGAGCAACATAGCACTGGTGGCTTTATAGAATTCAGCACTATGCTGATTAAGAGAGGATGAATTAACAAACCTGACAGATATCTATACCCAAGAATCCAAATGCATTTTGTTGTTATTGTTCATATACCTGGAAGGTATATGAAGTTATTGTAAACTGGAATATACCACTAACCTGAAATTGAATTTAACATGTATTTAGTTGGAGAAGACTCTTGAGAGTTCCTTGGACTGCAGGAGATCCAACCAGTCCATTCTAAAGGAGATCAGTCCTGGGTGTTCTTTGGAAGGAATGATGCTGAAGCTGAAACTCCAATACTTTGGCCACCTCATGCGAAGAGTTGACTCATTGGAAAAGACTCTGATGCTGGGGGGGATTGGGGGCAGGAGGAAAAGGGGATGGCAGACGATGAGATGGCTGGATGGCATCACCAACTCGATGGACATGAGTTTGAGTGAACTCAGGGAGGCCTGTCATGCTGCGATTCATGGGGTTGCAAAGAGTCGGACACGACTGAACGACTGAACTGAACTGAGGTGCTTAACTTTATCTACTATTCCCTTCAGAAGGTTTATCTAATAAACTCTTTTTAAAGTATATTTATTCCTTCAGATTTTTCCTTCTTTTGGATCTCAACTAAAAGATAAGAAGTAGGAAAGACAGAAACAACTGAAAAATATATGCAGAAAAACAAAATCCAAATTAGAAACACCCCAAAACAAACAAAAGTGATTACAGTATACAACAGGTATGAACCGAGTTATACCAGTAGTAGACTAAAGATGCCTTACAGGGGAGAGACAAATAAACCTAACCTTGTAGCAAACTGATAGGCAGTATAAATTCAAGTATAAAACCTCAAGTGAATGAAGCTCTATCTAAACCTCAAAAACTAGAGTGTCCTCTGCTGAAAGGTACATCATAGCAAATGTGAGAGCAAGGTATTTATATTAATTGCTACTACTATGATATGAGCCTTCAACATTATGTTCAAGTACAGTCTCCCATATAAGAAAATAATGCCCCAAGAGACAGATATTATATCTACTTATTTCAGCAGTTAAATAGTATAATTACATAAAATCCAGTTTGTAGAGAAGCATGGTCTCAAACTCAGATCTGATACATAAAAAATGCCTTCTAGTTTTTCAGATGGAGAAAGCAATGGCAACCCACTCCAGTACTCTTGCCTGGAAAATCCCATGGACGGAGGAGCCTGGTAGGCTGCAGTCCATGGGGTCGAGAAGACACAACTGAGCAACTTCACTTTCACTTTTCATGCATTGGAGAAGGAAATGGCAACCCACTCCAGTGTTCTTGCCTGGAGAATCCCAGGGACGGGGGAGCCTGCTGGGCTGCCGTCGATGGGGTAGCACAGAGTCGGACACGACTGAAGTGACAGCAGCAGCAGCAGCGGTTTTGCAGATAATCTTTGGGATATCAACAAGACTAACAGGCTCAAAAACAGATGAAACGCAACCAACCACAGAGTTAAACCTCACATATCCTGGTAACGAACAGCATTCATAATCTTTAAACGGTTAGAAAAGAGATATTTCTCTTTTTCCTACACTCATTTGACACGCTTCTGTCTTGCTCTAAAACTGACCTTCCATCTCTCTCCAGATAAAACAGATGACATATGAATATGAACAGGAATATATTCTCTGTCTGCTCAACCCCCAACCAATTTTTGAGAAACTACACTCATTTTCTAGAACACAAAGCATCCTGACAACTACCTTGTACTCTTTAGATTTCTATGACTTAACGTCATTAACTTGGAACCAACATATTCAGTTCTCCAGTAAGTCCTTTCGAATTGTCCTGCCTCATTGATGATGCCCAGGACACATCATCATCAGTAACTGCTCATTTCTGCTTCGTTTTTTGCCAAGTTGGAAGGTCAGACCTTCCTACTTCTACCGTAGTTCAGTGAAAGTAGGTCTCCAGAAGATGTGCTCATATCCCAGTTTTAAGCAACAGTTCACATTCTACAATGCTAATGATGATGGCATTGGGATGCACAGTCATTTAACCCCAGGACAGTCCTATCTGGTCAGAGATATACACACAGGTAAGGTGAAAGGAGGACGGTCATATTTATATAATCATGAAGATTAATTAATCAACTCCACAGATCAGTGGAGTGACAGATTTCACAGCCAAATCAGCCTCATACCCAGTGTCAGTGCTGAAAACTTTAATGGATTATCTTGGGCTTCCAGAAACCACTTTTTTTAATCCGAGGAAAAATGAGGCATGTCTTCCAAAAAACAAAATTCAGAAAAGAGTACAAAACATGAGAACCAATACAAAACCACTAGTGTTCATTTAAAGATGTGCCTCTTGACTAAAATTGCTCACCTGAGACTTCGAGATTTTTTTTCCCACACAAAATTTCTCTTTATAGTCACCTCTTCTCAAACAAACAACATATTGTGCATCACCCCTCATGAATGTTAGGAACCAAAAACAGAATAGTATCAAAAGGAAGATCAATTTATATAGAATAAGTCAAAATAAACATATTGCATGGGCACCAAACAGAGTATCCTATTGCCTCCATATTCAAGTGTACATTTTTAAACTTTCTGAATGTAAGATATTTTAAAATTTCTGTCTGAAGAAATTTTCCAGCCACCAGACACAAGCTGACCGTTTCGTTATCACTTCACTGAGTCACTTGCATTGGTAGGAATAGTCTCAAAATGAATTTTATCTTGAATTTGAAATCTCTAATCACTCTGTAAAACAGCTTCAAGATTACAACTCAGTAAAAAAATGAAAATTAACTGTGTATAGAGAAAATGGCTTGTCCCATGCCACATAATGTAATTAAAGGCAGTACAAACTGCCAAATCTCTCAGAATAGATCAAAATTTTTCCATATCTAGGAAAGGATGGTTTAAGCAATTCATAGATCAAGGATATTCATCACTTTAGCACCTAAAAGCTTTTGACTAGTTTCCAAGATAAGGTGCTTAACTTCCAAAGATATTTAACTCAATTAAGGGGGAAAAAAAATACAAGTTTGGCAAATAGGAAATGCAGTCAAAATCAAGAAAGTCTTCTATAAACTTCACAATCATTCTCAGTTCTAAAGAAGAAATAAAAATCATTACCACCAACTGTAAAAAAACAAACAAACAAACCCAGCACGTTAACATGATGCTTTCTTTAAATACCAATGGCAAAAAAAAAAGTCAGAAAAAATCTTTACACTCAATGTAAAAAAAAATATTTAAACTTTAATCCTATACTTAAAAAAAAAGTAGTATAAAGCTAAAGATACACTAATGACATAGAGTTGAATCAATTTTTGTATGCTTAATGTATCTTTTTCCCCACTCAAACAAAACTGTTACTAAATATACCATGAGTCAAAATCATTGCCATTTCTGAACACAGTATATAGATATTATGATTGTTACTGTATTTAACTATATTTCAAGCAATACGTTTGGATCCAAATACAATATTCCCCAGTATAAATGATGGCTCAGAAAAAGCAATTCAAACTAAACTAACATTTTTCCACAAAAAAAAAAAAAGCTCTATCCCTGACCCTATTCAATTTGACAATAACTTATAAATACACACATAGACACACACACACACACACACACACACACACACCCCCAAAGAAAGTGTTTCATTCCAAGATCACTAAAACTGAAAGAGCTAATGAATAGTGAGCTATACAGTGACCAAATTAGGATCCAATAATGGCTGTCACTGTGGTAAATCTGCCTGTCAATACAGGAGAGGCAACAGATGCAGGTTCAATCCCTGGGTTGAAAAGATCCCCTGAAGTAGGAAATGACAACCCACTCAAGTATTCTTGCCTGGAAAATTCCATGGACAGAGGAACCTGGAGGGCTACAGTCCATGGGGTCATAAAAAGTCAGACACAGATGACCACGCACTATCTACTATCTGTAGAATTCAATACGCTTTCATGGTAGATAGAATAAAGGATCAAGACTAACAAGATAAATATTAATAAATGTCAAGTTCTGTTTTGAGGTTTAAAAAAAAGCACAAGAAGAGATTAGAATAGCAAGACAACCACTTGAGAATAAACATTTTTAAAAATCCACATATTATTTCACTGTGTTATTTAATGTGTGCTCTTTAGTAATACACATTACTAAATGTGTATCACTTAGAGCAATAAATATAATCTGTCTTCATTTATGAGGCTACTATAACTTCAACACAAGGTTGGTTCTTTCCATCCTCAAAGGAAAGACTAAGCAACTAGAGTGTCACTAAAAGATGACTAAGATCTTCATTTACTTATTTAATACAGTTTTATAGTATTCACTATGTTTCAGGGACCATTCTTAGCACTTTGTAAATCATGTCCTATGAAGAATGGATATAGAAGTTAGGAATGTTTAACTTGAAGATAGGAAGGACATGATAGCTCTTGCTTGTCAAGTATCTAAAGGGCTATCATGTGGACAAGGCAGTGCATTTATCTGTGCCATTACATGAAAAAGAAAAATAACAAACAATAGTGAGAGATCTCGGCTGTACAGGAAATCTCTGAGAGCTGTTTAATAGCATTATCTTTCTATAGGTACTAAATAGAAAATATATATCAAAGAACTTTGCCATAAAATGCCACATACACATTATTAAAACTGATTTCTTTGCAAATTAGTGGGTCCTGATTAACAGAAAATTTACAGAGGTTGATCATGGGCTTTGAAGCCCTTACTGTTAGTTCAGTTCCCCATTTTGGAACTTAATACTAAGTATGCAACTTTGGCAAAGTTTCCTTGTGCCTCAAGGCTTCAGTTTCCTCCTTTAAAACAAGAATAAAACTATCTGCTTTGCAGGGTTATTGTAAGAATTAAATGTGATAATGTATGTAAACACTTAGCATAGTGCTGACATGTTCAAGAAACTATGATCATGATCATCATCATCATTATATTATGGAAGGAATGTCAAGTCAACATACAACTATGTCCTATGATGTGGTTTAATTGTATGGCTCTGCTATGCACCTGAATGAGTAGATGATTCTGCTATGTATTTATCATGTTTTAACAATCCAAATATAATACATAGCTTGTTTGTGTTGGGCAACTTAAAATGCCTTTATCTTCTGTAATTTGAAAGGGAAAATATTCCAAAAAAAGTTAACGAAATATCCAGGTTAGTAAACTCTGAAGAGTAAAAGTAATGTAAACATAGTAGGGAAATTATGCAGCTATAAGCAAAAAGATTGAAGAAGTAGCATATTAAACAGAAATGGGCTTCCCAGGAGGCTCAGTGATAAAGAATCCACCTGTGGAGCAGGGAACACAGGTTTGATCCCTGGGTTGGAAAGATCCCCTGGAGAAGGAAATGGCAACACACTCTAGTATTCTTGCCTGGAAAATCAAATGGACAGAGGAGCCTGGTGGGTTACAGTCCATGGGATCACAAAGAGTTGGACATGACTTAGCAACTAAACAAGAACAACGTTAAAAGCTACTCTTTCTAGGAGTCTTCACTGTAGGAGATGAGAATGTATCCATATATTGCAGAAAACAACAATTACAGTTTCCACCAGTTTATGAAACACTGGTTATAGTCATGAAAAATGTCAACAATGTCACTGTTGGTAGGAATGTAAATTGGTACAGACATTTAGGAGAACCGTATGGAGGGTCCTTAAAAATCTAGAGTTAACAGAGGATCCAACAATCCCACTCCTGGGCATATATCCAGAAAAGACAAAAACTCTAATTTGAAGATAAATGCACCCCAAATTTCACAGCAGCATGATTTACAATAACAACAACATGGAAATAATTTAAATGTCCATGGATAGATAAATGAATAAAGAAGATGTGGTATATATAGACAATGGAATATTACTAAGCCATAAAAAAGACTGAAATAACGCCATTTGCAGCAACATAGATGACCCTAGAGATGATCAGTCTAAGTGAAGTAAGTCAGAGAAAGACAAGTATCTTAAGACAGCACTTATATGGGGAGTCTAGAAAAGTGATATGCACCTCCCTGGTGCTCCAGCAACTAAGAATCCACCTGTCAGTGCAGGGAACATGAACTCCATCCCTGGTCCAGGAAGATTCTACATTCCTCAGGGCAACTAAGCCTGTGTACCACAACTATTGAGCCAGTGCTCTACAGCCTGTACTCCATAACAAAAGAAGCCACTACAATGAGAAGCCTAGGCACAGCAATGAAGACCTGAAGTGAAGTCATTCAGTCGTGTCCGACTGTTTGCGACCCCATGGACTGTAGCCTACCAGGCTCCATCCATGAGATTTTCCAGGCAAGAATACTGGAGTGGGTTGCCATTTCCTTCTCCAGAGGATCTTCCCGACCCAGGGATCCAACCTGGGTCTCCCGCATTGCAGGCAGATGCTTTACCGACTGAGCCACCAGGGAAGTCCATAACGAAGACCTAGTACAGCCAAAAATTAATGAATTCAAATAAATAAAAAATGATACAAATGAACTTACTGACAAAACAGAAATAGACTCACAGACATTAAAAAAATGTATGATTACCGAAGGGGAAGGGGGGGGTGGTAAAAAGTGGGATAAACAGATGCACACTACTACATATGAAAGAGATAACAAGGACCTACTGTATAGCACTTTCCCCTGATGCTGGGAAAGACTGAAGGCAGGAGAAGGGGACGACAGAGGATAAGATGGTTGGATGGCATCACCAACTCTATGGACATGAGTTCAAGCAAGCTCCACAAGTTGGTGATGGACAGAGAAGCCTGGCGTGCTACAGTCCACAGGGTCGCAAAGAGTTGGACACGACTGAACTAAACTGAACTAAACTGAACTGTATAGCACAGGGAACTATATTCAATATCTTGTAATAATCTAAAACAGGAAAAGAATCTGAAAAAAATCTAAAATACGTGTGCGTATATATATATAAAACTGAATCGCTCTGCTGTACACCTGAAATACTGTAAGTCAACTATACTTCAATTAAAAAAAAAAATCAACAAAGTAAGGGCAGCTAAGTACAATGCAAGCATTTAGTATATCAAAATGATTTTTAAAGAGAATTTCAGTAGACTATGGAAAAGAGTTTAAAGGTATTTAGGATTCTAATTACTTTGAGTAGAATTTGTACTTTAACAAAACAGCTCTCATCTGCTAGATGACAGACATGCAAGCTCAATAGTCCTGCAATTCAGTACCTTCTGTGATCAATCAAAAAAAATCAGCTCTAACATCATACTATCATACTTAGTCAGTCATAGTCACCTCTCGCTTCTTTCAAAGGGAATCATCCCTCAAAAAGTTTCAACTTTTTTCAGGTATATTTCAATGTAATGCAACCCTTAAATGGCAATATTTTAAATGCAATGGCTATAAGATAAACCTTTTATACAGCTACTATGAAGACCAAATCTGAAAAACATTCTAAACATTCAAAGCTACACTAGATCTCCCACTAAAAACCGTTTCCCAAAGGGTTAAAATATAATTACTATCAACAAACAATATGATGCTGTTGCAACAATAGTAAAGTAATTAAATAAACTTAAGAATGAAAACCTGGGTGCAACTTTTAGGAACATTTTGGGGGGGCTTATTTTTAATAAATGACAGTAATATTACAATATTGTAAATTCAGAATACAAATGCAGTTGTCAGAGAATTATACAAACAGTGGAAATCTTACTCTTTTTTTTTAACATCAGTTTTTGCCCTAATTGTAGATAAGAAGCCTAGAGTCCAATGGAATTAAGAAAGCTTATTCAACAGGCATGTATTTCATTAATGTGTTATACTATTTTGAGCATAGAATTGAGTGTGTTCTAATTGAATGTATACAATTCTCATGTTCAGTTAAAAGCGAACTACTAACAATATTTGCCAAGTACCCAGTTTAAAATGGCCTATTTATTAAATGCTGAAAATATCAGTGTTTGCATTAGCTTTATTTTACTGTGGCTTAAATCACAGTAAAATAAAGTCAATCATATTATGACAGTCAACTGATAATCACATTATCACAGTCAACTCAATCACATTATGTTTTTAGAAGAAACCGAAAAAAATCAGCTAATAAGTTAAAGCAAACAATAGAAATACAGTCCTTGAATAACAAATGACACTACATGTTGTCATGTAGGATATGAGGAAGTTACTATGAAAAATCATAGTACTATTTCTCATCACAGGTCATCAAGTAATGTTTTAATTACTATCAGCAATTATCTATGTGAAATAAGTATAAAACTCTAAGCTTTGCTTCAGCGAAATCTTAGCCCCTTGGAAGTCACTACTTGCTCTAGGTATCAAATGCCAACAAATTGGTACTGTTGCTTTCAGAAATCAAAACAGTTGCAAAAGTGTAAACACTTTGTATCAAACTAAGCTTCCTAAAAGCAGAAGGAAAAAGAAACAGACAGCCTGATGGCGTGTAGAAATCATAACCAGTTGCAGCCAGGTTGGGTTCTGTACCTGGACAATAAAGGGAGGTGGACAATTTATATGTTCAAAATTCAAGATCCCAAGGGTGGAGAGGGGGCAGAAAAAGAAGATACAATTCAACAAACAAGGATGACGACCAGGCTTGATGAGAGGCAGTCTAAAATTTCTTATTGTCAAGAATCAACTAAAGCCCCGACTCAAAGATATAACAGCTTCTAATAGTTTGAAGAAGGCAAGGAAGAAACATTCCTTTGCACCCACAAGAACCAATCCCCAGACCACTGGCATGCTATTACATGATTTATGGGCATTTGGCTCGGATGATGGGCAAAGGAGAGGAAAGAAGAGTCCGATAGAAGCCTAGGATGTATAGAAACCTAGGATTTGAGAGGCCTGAGTAGGTGCAGGCTCTGGGAAGGAAAGGTGGACGGGGCGAGGACTCCTCACCGTGATTATCTTTCTGCCCGATATTGTGCGTGCGGATGAGAGAGGACAGTCTCCTCACATCCCCCTTGAAGACGCACTCGTGGACCGGGTAGTGTGCGGGGCAACCGCCTCCACCTGCGACGACAGCAATGGGGCTGGTGCCCGCTAACAGCGCCGGGGACTGGGAGATGGGAGTCGCGGAGGAATTGTGCAGCGGCAGGGCCGGGGGGCCGGGGGGATTGGAGGAGGCCGGGGCTGTCTTCAGCTGTAGCCGGTGGTGATGGTTACTGAAGATCTTATGGCAGGCTCTACCGCTCTTGCCGCTGCCGCCTGTGCCAAGCCTGCCTCCTGTAAAGGTGCCGCCGAGGGCAGCCGCCGCTTCCTCATCCCCAGGCTCCAGCAGGTCCCCCTCTTCTTTGCTGGGCTTGTGGTCCCTCCGCAATGAGCGGATCTTCTCCCCGGTCATCGCCGCCACGGGCAGAGAGGGAATCCAGGAGGCTCACCGCTGGCGACGAAGCTGGCGCTGCGGCGGCACAAGGCGATTAGAGCGGTGGCCAGGATACTCCAGCGCAGCATGAACTCCCAGAGCGCCCCCGAGCCCGGGACAAACGCATCTCCCGGAGGAAGAAGAGTCGGCTCTCGCCTAGGCACGAAGGGACGCGCGTTCGCTTGGGGGAGCTACAGCTCAAGGGCCCACGACACTAGGATTCCCGTCCCCACCGTCGCAGCCGCCGCCACTGCCTCAATCTGAAAAACAGGGCACGGCCATCTTCCCCTAGCTTCTCTCGCGAGAACTCCCCCGGGCGGGAGGAGAGAGGAAACACCGCGATAAGTGAGCTGCCTGCCCCCGCCCTCGCACGTTCTACTCCCAGAGTTGCGGGACGCTGGCGCCTAGTAGGCAGCGGGTTTCGGCCCCCGAGCTGGAGTCTCTGAACTAAAAGAGGAGATCCAGCATTCCCGATGGCTGCGCTTCTTGTGGGAAGTCTGCAACCTGAGCCTGTGTTTGAAATATTCGATGCACCTTATAAACAGTGACTTAAACCCTGCGACCTCCAGGCTTCCCGGAGATGAGTGCAGACTGACACCCACGCACACAGGATATGATGTCACTGAAATGCACAGGACACTCATTCAATAAGCATTTGTTAAGCATCTACTTCGTGCCATACATTGTGTTAGTGTGTGTATGTGTCATTAGAGGAGGAAAAATAGTCAAGCACGTGAGCACAAGATACAACTGCGAATGAAGTGGATGCAAAGAGTTGGGATGAACGAAAAAAAAAAAAGAGGCAAATTTTAGTGCTGAAGTGTCAAATCCCAAAAGTTTAGAAACTGACCTTGGAATCAGGCTATTCAGCAGACAGAGAGGGTAGGTCACTCAAATATTCTGTGGTTAGGTTAGGATTTCCCTTCTTGGTGGGAAGTTCCATTACTTACAAGGTTGTAACCAACTTTCTATCAAAAGTGAAAATTAGGGGGGAAGGAAGGGTGGGAAGTCAAGTAGGAAAATGCCCTAGATCTCCTGATGTGGTGCTTCCCTTGCCTAGGGCTCAACGCCATAACAGGCTCCGCCTAAATGGATGGATGGCCCTACCTTAAAAGAAAAAGTTCTCATTGTGTGGTCCTCCATTTATAACACAAAGCAGAGTAGTATTTTTATATTTAAATGTAAAAACAAAAAAATTATACATATGGGTGTGCAGATAAATGTGTGTTTTCTCTTTAGGGAGAAAAAGCCATTCTGGTTACCGGGAACCCAAATTTGAGACTAAGCAGTCTGGTTTGGAGAAGGCAATGGCACCCCACTCCAGCACTCTTGCCTGGAAAATCCCATGGACGGAGGAGCCTGGTGGGCCGCAGTCCATGGGGTCGCTAAGAGTTGGACAAGACTCAGCGACTTCACTTTCACTTTTCACTTTCATGCATTTAAGAAGGAAATGGCAACCCACTCCAGTGTTCTTGCCTGGAGAATCCCAGGGACGGGGGAGCCTCGTGGGCTGCCGTCTATGGGGTCACAGAGTCAGACACGACTGAAGCGACTTAGCAGCAGTAGCAGTAGCAGCAAATATTTGTTGGATGAATGAATTTCGGGCAAGCGTCAGAGTTAAAGCATGAGGAGTGCAACTTGATGGCAAACAATACTAGTGTAATTGAAATATCACTGGACTAATTCATGGCCAACCTTGACCTAGTGTCAAATTCTAAAGGACATAAATCTCACTTTAACAAAATAACTAAAGCTGTGGGGAACTGGAGGGGAGAGGAGTTAGCAATGTCCTAAAGATCTTACTTTGTTTATCTCTCCAAGGTCCTATTTACTCTGACAGCTACTTCTTTCAAGTGTCTTCTTTCTTAAACCAACTTTATCACTACCTCCATAACACCCCCAACCCCCACCAAAAGTAACTCCTACATAATACATTATGTAAAACACAAGAATCAAAATTATATAAGATAATGTCCATCTAGTCAAGGCTATGGTTTTTCCAGTAGTCATGTATGGATGTGAGATTTGGACTATAAAGAAAGCTGAGCACAGAAGAATTGATGCTTTTAAACTGTGGTGTTGGAGAAGACTTGAGAGTACCCTGGACTGAAGGGAGATCCAATCAGTCTATCCTAAAGGAAATCAATCCTGAATATTCATTGGAAAGACTGATGTTGAAGCTGAAACTCCAATACTTTGGCCACCTGATTTGAAGAGCTGATTCATTTGAAAAGATCCTGATGCTGGAAAAGACTGAAGGCAGGAGAAGAAGGGGATGACAGAGGATGAGATGGTGGGATGGCATCACCGACTCAATGGACATTGAGTTTGAGTAAACTCCAGGAGTTGGTGATGGACAGGGAGGCTTGGTGTGCTGCAGTCCATGGGGTCGCAAAGAGTCAGACACGACTGAGCGACTGAACTGAACTGAATTGATAGAAGAAGAAGTTATTAATTCTTATCTGGAGGAAATTAAAGTTGCATGATCAGAAAACCTATCTGGAGGAGGTAATGTCAAGACCAGGTTTTAAAGAATGTATAGGAGTTCCCCAACTGGGCAAGAGGAAAAAATATTATAGGTAATAATTAAAGTTACAATAATATAATAGCTATCATTTATTGGAGCTTAACATGTTAGGCATTGTTCCAAACAAGTTCTGTAACTATTTTATTTAATCCCCACAACAATTCTATGAGGTACTTTCTGTCCCTATTTTACAGATGAGACAACTGAGGCACAGGAAGTGATGATTTAAATGCTGAATAGAGATAAAGAGAATAGTATGGGTAAATATAGATAGAATGATATTTGAGAATCACTGGAGCATAATATGTCAGGAAAAGTGGTAAATGACACTAGAAAGGAAAGCTGAGACTTGATTACAAGGAGCAATGAAACTTGGACTATATATGCTAGGCAGTAGAGAGTTTTCAAAGGATTTCAAATACATTAAAGTCAGAATCACTTAACACTATAATGTACAATCAACCAGTATCCCAAAGATAGGAGATTTTACCAATTTTTCCAGCTTAATCTCCTCCCACTATGCCAAAGTGATTCTTCACTCTAACCAAAGCAACTTGTTGACAGTCCTTATCTGCTCTTATGCCTCCATGCCTTTGAATATGCTCTTCCACATATCCTGAATTCATTTCTATTTCACTTACCAAAATACCTTATTCAGTCTGTAAAGAATTAGTTCAAATTATATCTCTTCTTCGCATAAGGTTTTTTGTTTTTTTTTTTTTAACTTAGCATAGAATTCAGGGGTCCAGGAAATTATATTGAATGAAACCACTACATAAAATTCAGCACATCCCTCTTTTATGAATGTCTGCCACAAACCACAACAGTACTAGAGGTACCTGTGCCTTTGCAACCAAAAGAAACCAGAGATATTTTTGTATCACATTACAGCTGCTGCAGATAATTCAAAATATCATTTACATTCATCACTACCTCAAAACTAGGTTAATATTTATGCCCACTGATAATCTTTGTTCTTCCGTGAGTTAAGAAGCACATATATTACTATATCATACATTTAAAAAAAATATTTTGATAGATATTTCATTACTCTAAATTTCCTTCTTAATCCAAAGTATTTTTACACACTTAAAAACATTGTTCTGAAAATGGGTGCCTAGGCTTCACCATACTGCCAAAGGGGTCCAGGGCACAAACAGAAGTTGGTAACTCCTTCTTCAGTTCAGTTTAGTTCAGTCACTCAGTCGTGTCTGACTCTTTGCCACCCCATGAATTGCAGCATGTCAGGCCTCCCTGTCCATCACCATCTACTGGAGTTCACTCAAACTCATGTCCATCGAGTCAGTGATACCATCCAGCTATCTCATCCTCTGTTGTCCCCTTTTCCTCCTGCCCCCAATCCCTCCCAGCATCAGAGTCTTTTCCAATGAGTCAACTCTTTGCATGAGGTGGCCAAAGTACTGCAGTTTCAGCTTTAGCATCATTCCTTCCACAGAACATCCAGGGTTCATCTTTAGAATGGACTGGTTGGATCTCCTTGTTCCTAATGATACCTACCCTTTCCTCTCCTCTCCTCTCTAACACCACACCACTCTGAATAGCTGTCCCTAACTTTGCTTTATTTCTTATTTCCCATTTTAACTTTGCATGCCTCCTTGATATTCTTGCCCACCTCTTCAACTAATCCTTTGACCTTTCTCAGTACTGAAACTGTTTATCACTCTTGTATACACAGTGCATGACAGACAGTGAAATATTGAATGCTTAATATTAATAATGAACAGTTGTTGAATCAATCAGCCAGAGCATAAAACCCCAAAGTATATAAAATGTACCAAGAGAACTAAGTAATGAGAGGCTAAGTAAACTTGTTAAATAATCTCAACCTGACTTCACTTCTGCTGCTGCTGCTGCTGCTAAGTCGCTTCAGTCGTGTCTGACTCTCTGCGACCCCATAGACGGCAGCCCACCAGGCTCCCCCGTCCCTGGGATTCTCCAGGCAATAACACTGGAGTGGGTTGCCATTTTCTTGACTACTAGTTTCTTGGATTCTTATGTAAGGCCCAAGAGTAAATAAATATCAATTTTTTTAAACCAAATAACAGTAAATTCAACTGAAACGGTCTTAAAGGGATTTACTGATTTGCTAGGTCTTCAAGAGGTGCCCTTCCAAATTGCATGTCAGTTTCTCCGCGACTCAGGGCACCTTCTCCCTGTTAGGACCATCCTCAAAAGGCCAGCTTCCTCAAGGACCCAAGATGGCTGTCAGCAGTAACACTGGCCTCCTGCCTCCTCCTTCCAGTCTGGAAGGAGGGCCCAGGACCACACAACTGTGGTGCTCTGCATTCATTAGATGACCCTGTCCAGTCTTCCTGTCCGGAAGAGTGTTGATTGGCTCAGGCCTATACCCCAACAAAGCCCTGTGGCCAATGAGATTACCCTGATCAATTTTGCCCAATCAGATTTCATCTCTTAACAGAGTGGGGGTGGGGGGCTGGGCAAGCATTCCAACCAGCAAAACTATTTAATAATGAGAATGAGTTAGGAAAGGTGACTGGGGAGACAAATGCAAGCTCAGTCTGGAAAAGTACTACATCCAAGGACTTAAAGTGGGATTTTCCCATTGGCGGAGTCGTGTGTGTGTGTGTGTGTGTGTGTATGTGTGTGTGTGTGTAGGGCGGGGAGTTATTGGCTTGTTATCACAGTGTCAAGACTAAATGTGATGAAATATATTGATTATCAATTATAGCAATAAATAATGAGTAAATAACTTCACCATCAAACAACAGATTTACATTTTATTCAAATGTCAGAGAGATAGCATTTGACCCAACAACTCTACTATTATATAACTTAAGTATTGATTAAACTAGATTTACTCTAGTTTTACAGACTAGCACTTCTTAATTTCCCTCACGGTATGGCTAAGAATCTAGATGATAACCAATTTGCTTTGACTAGAAGGAGGAAGTACCTTCTTACAATTAGATGTCCCAACTTTTTCTAATGAAAATTTTATTAAACAGCTTATTGTTCACCAACACCCAACAACAACTGGATATTTAAGTGTGGTTCTAAGGTGAACCACACTTTTATTTCTGAATTTTAGGGGGAAATTATTTATCTGTATTAGCTTTAGACAAATATCTAATCTCCATCCTGGTATCTTTATTTAATAAAAGCAATACTATCAGAGTATGAATATAGAATATACTGTATAAAATAACAAAACCTCACTGCTATATTTTATTAACACTTCAACAAACCTAAAATTAAGATTGATCATTACAACTCTTATGCAATCCTCTTTACATTGTATACTAATATGTTTCTAATGTAAACATTAGAGCAAGTTTAGTCTACATCTTTTTTTTCTTCTCTCGAGGTTTGTATTTTCTACTTCCACAATAACCTAGAATATGATTTCCTACGCTCCTTGTCGGTTTACCTAGGCCTAGGAGAATTTTGCTTGGATAGAAGATATAGCTGCCTAGCTCTTGAGGTTATTGTCTTGATCAGCCCCAACAATACTCCAAACAGTGCACTCACAATGAAAATAACAAACCTTGTAAATCAATACCTTCACACATTTTACATCCATCCCTTTCGGTCTCAGTATTTTTATTTCCTCTAAATTTGCCCACTCCTTTTCTCAGAGACGGTGCTGAGCACTTTAATTCCTTCTACTATTTATGGTCAGGGATTATCAGTGATTTAGTCAGATTTCTTTTAGAAATCAGAAATCTTAGTAATCAGAAAAAAATAAGAGAGGCAAGGGTTGCCAGGGAAACCAGAGCCAATAGCTGTGGAAGTTCCTGAAGAAAGCAAATCCTCTGAGACAGGTAAAACACACAGAATTTTTATTGAGGGAGGAGGGGCAGGGAGGAAAGATGCCAAGACCTTAATGAGAGGACAAGTCAATATGAAATGAAATGGAGAAGATAAAGTGCAACATATGTAAACATATTATTTTTAGTTCATCAATGTGGGCTCGGAACAAGAGATAGAACAAGGGTATGAATAGGAATTTTAGTAAAAGAAGTTCAGTTCAGTTCAGTGGCTCAGTCGTGTCCAACTCTTTGCGACCCCATGAACCGCAGCATGCCAGGCCTCCCTGTCCATCACCAACTCCCAGAGTCCACCCAAACCCATGTCCATTGAGTCGGTGATGCCATCCAACCATCTCATCCTCTGTCGTCCCCATCTCCTCCTGCCCCCAATCCCTCCCAGCATCAGAGTCTTTTCCAATGAGTCAACTCTTCCCATGAGGTGGCCAAAGTATTAGACTTTCAGCTTTAGCATCATTCCTTCCAAAGAACACCCAGGACTGATCTCCTTTAGAATGGACTGGTTGGATCTCCTTGCAGTCCAAGGGACTCTCAAGAGTCTTCTCCAATACCACAGTTCAAAAGCATCAATTCTTTGGCGCTCAGCTTTCTTCACAGTCCAACTCTCACATCCATACATGACTACTGGAAAAACCATAGCCTTGACTAGATGGACCTTTGTTGGCAAAGTAATGTCTCTGCTTTTCAGTATGCTATCTAGGTTGGTCATAACTTTCCTTCCAAGGAGTAAGCGTCTTTTAATTCCATGGCTGCGGTCACAATCTGCAGTGATTTTGGAGCCCAGAAAAATAAAGTCTGACACTGTTTCCACTGTTTCTCTATTTCCCATGAAGTGATGGGACCGGATGCCATAATCTTAGTTTTCTGAATGTTGAGCTTTAAGCCAACTTTTTCACTCTGCTCTTTCACTTTCATCAAGAGGCTTTTTAATTCCTCTTCATTTTCTGCCATCAGGGTGGTGTCATCTGCATATATGAGGTGATTGATATTTCTCCCGGCTGTCTTGATTCCAGCTTGTGCTTCTTCCAGCCCAGCATTTCTCATGATGTACTCTGCATATAAGGTAAATAAGCAGGGTGATAATATACAGCCTTGATGTACTCCTTTCCTATTTGGAAACAGTCTATTATTCCATGCCCAATTCTAACTAACTGTTGCTTCCTGACCTCCATACAGGTTTCTCAAGAGGCAGGTCACGTGGTCTGATATTCCCATCTCTTTCAGAATTTTCCACAGTTTATTGTGATCCACACAGTCAAATGCTTTGGCATAGTCAAAAAAAACCAGAAATAGATGTTTTTGTAGAACTCGCTCACTTTCTCAATGATCCAGCAGATGTTGGCAATTTGATCTCTGCTTCTTCTGCCTTTTCTAAATCCACCTTGAACATCTGGAAGTTCACTGTTCACGTATTGCTGAAGGCTGGCTTGGAGAATTTTGAGCATCAGTTTACTAGCGTGTGAGATGAGTGCAATGTGCGGTAATTTGAACATTCTTTGACATATCCTTTTTTGGGGATTGGAATGAAAACTGAGCTTTTCTGGTCTTGTGGCCAGTGTTGAGTTTTCCAAATTTGCTGGCATATCGAGTACAGCACTTTCACAGCATCATCTTTCAGGATATGAAATAGCTCAACTGGAATTCCATCCTCCACTAGCTTTGTTCATAGTGCATCTTCCTAAGACCCATTTGACTTCATATTCCAGGATGTCTGGCTCTAGGTGAGTGATCACACCATCATGGTTATCTGGGTCATGAAGATCTTTTTTATATGGTTCTTCTGTGTATTCTTCTCACCTTTTATTAATATCTTCTGCTTCTGTTAGGGCCATACCATTTCTGTCCTTTATTGAGCCCATCTTTGCATGAAATGTTCCCTTGTCATCTCTAATTTTCTTGAAGAGATCTCTAGTCTTTCCCATTCTATTGTTTTCCTCTATTTCTTTGCATTGATCACTGAGGAAGGCTTTCTTATCTCTCCTTGCTCTTCTTTGGAACTCTGTATTCAAATGGGTATATCTTTCCTTTACTCCTTTGCTTTTCACTTCCCTTCTTTTCACAGCTATTTGTAGGGCCTCCTCAGACAACCATTTTGCTTTTTTGCATTTCTTTTTCTTGGGGATGGTCTTGATTCTTGTCTCCTGTACAATGTCACGAACCTCCATCCATAGTTCATCAGGCACTCAGATATAGTCCCTTAAATCTATTTCTCACTTCCACTGTATAGTCATAAGGGATTTTATTTAGGTCATACCTGAATGGTCTAGTGGTTTTCTCCACTTTCATGGTGTACACAATATGTGTATATGTAAGATATTAAATGGAATAGACAGATTAGGGTGAATGTACTTGTGTGCATAGTTTTCTAGTCCTGCTTTATTTTAAATTACTTAATTTCCCTAGGATACATCCAAGTACATGCTGTATCAATTAGTGTAAATATTCCTCAAGAGAACATCTAACTCAATATGTCCAAATTAGAACTTATCTCTGTCAGCAATGCCACTAGCCAAACCTTTTATTATCCTCAAGTCCTCCCTCTCCTTTACTTACACATTCAACCAGTCACCAAATCTTGACTTTTCTATCTCCCATATAGCTCTAAAATCGAACTACTTCTCTTGATTTTCCACTGGCCAACTTAGGTTCAGGCCATTTTCACTTGACCTGTCCCCAAACTCTTTTGTCTCTGGTTCCCAGTTCCTACTCCTGCATGCATATTTATGCAGAACCCCACATCTACTCACCCCTTGGATTGCCAGACTTATCAAGTGAAATTACAGGACTCCCAGTTAAATTTGAATTTCAGATAAGCAAGTTTACTATAAGTATGTCCCAAATATTGCATGGGGCAATGTTGCAAGTATTACAAATAGTCAGTCAATATTTCGGACATACTTATACTATAAAATATTTTTTTAATCTGAAATTCAAGCTTAACTATATTTTATCTGACCAACTTAAACCTCAACCATTTGCTTATGTAGTTGAGAGTCACATATGTAGCTAAAGTATGAAACCATATGTATAAGTATAATAACACTAAATTTGAGATAGTAGTTTCTATGGAGTATGAAGAGGGAAATGTCATCGTCAG
>NW_011494843.1:2458813-2471024 GCF_000754665.1 Bison bison bison | reverse complement strand
CATCGTCAGAGATACAGGAGGAAATTCTATCATATGTGTTTATATTGAGTATATTTTTAAATTTTGCTTTTGGGTTTTTTCTCTAAGAGTATTTATGTTCCATAATACATAAATGGTGCAAATGCAGACTTTTTATATTAGTATGCTTCATTGTGTGTCTCAAATATTTGCAATAAATATTTTTAAAATCTCTAAGAGCCGTCTAGATAAAGTCCAAAGAACAGAACAAGGATTACAAACACCTTCATAGGTCCAGCGACCCTGTTTACCTCTCTAATTGCATCATTTCCAGGTTGTACTCAACAATTTGGTCATGTTGAAAAATTTTCTGCAAAAGATGTCCAAGACTTAGTCCACACTATTTTCTCTTAGAGAAGACTCAGCCCCACCCTCATCCTCTTGTCATTAAGTCTCAAATTAATTATCAATATCTTTGGGGAAACTTCTCTAACACCTTATCTATGTCTGGGTTACATTCTTCTTCTATGTGTTGAGTAGGCCAAAAATTTTGTTTGGGTTTTTCCGTAAGATGTTATAGGAAACCGGAACAAACTCTTTTGGCCGATCGATAATTCCAGCGTTTTGAGTACTGTCACCACCACTTACATCTAGTCACACCACAGTGTAATTGCTGACTTACTTCTCTGTGTCTACCATAGAATGTAAACTCCTAAAGTACAGACTGTGTTGTGTTCACCCTAATATCCATAGCCTGGCATTAATGAACCTTCAATAAATACTTGCAATAGAGAAAAAAATAGTTGCAATAGGAATTAGTTAATTAATGAATGATGGACTAGTTTATTTAACACTCTTCTGGCCTGGAGAAATCCATGGACTCTATACTCCATGGGGTCTCAAAGAGTTGAACACGACTGAGCGACTCTCACTTTCACTTTCACTTCAAGGCATGCTATAATTTACTTTTAATAAGAATCTTGATTTGTAATCAGTATTTAGATGGAATCATAAAATCTTACCACCTCATGGTGTGTAGATTGTAAATCATTACCTGGAATAAAGTTCTCTTCTGTCATTCATATTGCAAAGTTTGGTTTCAGTATCATCTGTCATCTAAACTAGGTTTTGCTTTTGCTGTTTAGGATTAGCATATCACAACCATTCATCGATTTCTACAACCTACACTTAGGCACATGTGATGTTTCTGAAAATTGCTTTTTATACTTCTACATTCAATTTAGTGAATATGGTAGGCATTCTATTATACAATGGGTATTAGATATTTATACCACTTGCATTTATGGACTCTAGTGTAAATTTTGTTGTTACCTATATCTTCTGCTCAGTCTGCTCTTTTCCTTCACTTCCTTTAAAGGCCATGTGCTAACAAAAATTGTGATTTACTAAAAGCTCCTAATCCCTAACCATGTGTAAAAATCAATGCATTATTACCTTAATAAAATAATACAATTTTCATTTACTATGTAAATTTGCCTCTGAGTTTTCTCTCTCCCGTTGTCTGTTTTATGGATACAATTATTAATTTGACCAGTGCTCTTCCTTCAATCTGATTTTAAGATGCTTCTAGAGTCTTTGCTCCTCAGCATTTTCCTGTTCTCATTTATAGAAAAAAAGGTGGATATTGGGAAAGCATTGAATCAGGAGAAATTGGTGCAAGGAAAAACAGTATGTGAAACATACTTCGGATTTCCCTGGTGACCCAGTGATTAAGACTCTGTGCTTCCAATGCAGGGGGTATGGGTTTGATCCTTGAGGGGGGCAACTAAGATGTCACATGCTTCACAGCCAAATTTTTTTTTTTAATTTTTAAAAAAGGATGCCATCTTTATTCTATCTACTCCCTCTTTATTTATCTCCATCCTTCAAACTTCATAATTTCAACTCTCAGTTAAGTCTTATCCTCACCTTCTACTCTTGATACTTCTAAAATAATATCATCTGGATTGTTTTGAGGCAATATCAAGAGAAGGAAATTAAGTCAAGTGATCATATAATTATTGAGGATCCCCTATTGCTAAAATCCAACCTACCATGCTTCCCTGACTGTTATGAACATTTGGCCCAGGGAATGCAAAGAGTTACCATTTGGAGAATGTTGGCTGATAATCAAGAGCCTTCGATAGTGAAACATGCTACAACGAATAGCATAGTCCATGAACTGGTCCCCAATATGACAAGTAAAGAAACCTATTTTTGTCAGCTTCTTGAAAGTCAGTCCATTTTGCAGGAATGAACTTGAGACAGTGGAAGATAAATGACTGATAAATCAGAATTCCAATCTAAAATTAATGATGGAGTGGGCTAGAATTACTCAACAGCACACCCCCCCTGTAGATAAATCTCATACAAAGCCAAAGAAGCAGAAGGCTGCTTAGTGAGCATGGAATTAGAATAAGTGGAGCCAATTATTTGATTCTAATGTTTAGTGGCATTGTGTTTTGTGAACCTTTGTGTTCTGTGCTGCAGGAATGAAGTTTCTGTCTGTGAGGCAGATGGAGATTTACATGACCTAAGAAGCACCAGTCCACGCCTCACCAGCACACAATGTTTGGATTGCGGTACACAATTTGTGCATTTGTGATTCCTTTTTTTCCTGGCATTTCTGAATGATTAACACTGCTATCCCCTGTTCTCATATGCATCCCCTTGTCACTTTTTTCTATGGATATATATTATAACATTTTATGTGATCATTGTCAAGTATAAGCCTGGAAGCTATTGTTTCTTTCCCTGACTTTATACATCTCTACTCAAATTGACTATGTGATCATTTCCAATTTTAACTTTCAAATAACTCTGCTTACTTGTAACTGTAATTTTTCTTCCTGGAGGAGGCTCCTCATCATGGTTTCTATATAAGGTTAACACATAAGAACAAAATATTTTTAATATTTCATCTCAGGAAGTAAGGATTTGGTATAATACTAATAGATGTGATCTATCAGTTGAAATATTTATTAGACTTTTTAAACTATCCTTCTGAATGTATATACAAACACCTACACAATATAGGACAATTACTTTTAGTTCTTGGGCTTCCCAGGTGGCGCTAGTGGTAAAGAACCTGCCTGCCAAGCAGGAGACATAAGAGATGCAAGTTCGATCCCTAGGTCAGGAAGATTCCCTGGAGTAGGAAATGTCAACTCACTCCAGTATTCTTGCCTGGAGAATCCCATGGACAGAGGAGCCTTGTAGGATTTAACTTTCACTTAATATATACGTACAGCTTGATTTTGATTAATCAGTCTCTAATTTTTAAACACCATTTAGCTTTTTTGCTTTTCTTTAAACTTATTTTTGGAGAAGGCAATGGCAACCCACTCCAGTACTCTTGCCTGGAAAAGCCCATGGATGGAGGAGCCTGGTAGGCTGCAGTCCATGGGGTCGCTAGGAGTCGGACAGGACTGAGTGACCTCACTTTCACTTTTCACTTTCATGCATTGGAGGAGGAAATAGCAACCCACTCCAGTGTTCTTGCCTGGAGAATCCCAGGGACAGAGGAGCCTAGTGGGCTGCCGTCTGTGGGGTCGCACAGAGTTGGACACAACTGAAGTGACTTAGCAGCAGCAGCAAACTTATTTTTATTGGGAGGATAATTGCTTTACAATGTTGTGTTGGTTTCTTCCATACAACAATCATAAGTATGCCTATGTCTCCTCCCTCTTGAACCCCCCTCCCATTACCAACCCCATCCCATCCTTCTATATTGTCACAGAGTACCGTGTTGAGCTTCCAGTGTTATACAGCAACTTTCCATTACCTATTTCTTTTACATATGGTGATATATATGTTTCAATGTTATTCTCTCAATTCATTCCACCCTCTCCTTCCCCTGCTGTATCCATAAGTCTGTTCTCTAAGTCTGTGTCTCTATTCCTGCCCTGAAAATAGGTTCATCAGTACCGTTTTTCTAGATTCTATATATATATATATATGTTAATATACGATATTTGTTTTTCTCTTTCTGACTTACTTCACTCTGTATAACAGGTTCTAGGTTTTTCCACCTCACTGGCAGTGGCTCAAATGTGTTCCTTTTATGGCTAAGTAATATTCCATATATGTACCAACTTTGTTTTGTTTCCAATCTGTTGCAGACTAGTATTTTGTAAAATATAACAAAAACAAATAGCTAGAAAAAATCAAATGTCATCCAAAATTTTGTTATACTCAAAAGATATCAATTTACTCTGTCAAATTTTTATAGTAATTTCTATTGCTCACATTTCATGTCTAACCTGCAACAAATAGTCTGCTGACAGACACTGCTATGAAGACCACACTTGGAGTAGTGCTATCCTGTACTATAGGAGCTCCCCAGGTGGTGCTAGTGGTAAAGAACCTATCTGCCAATGCAGGTGACATAAGAAACACGGGTTCAATCACTGGGTCAGGAAGAGCTCTTGGAGGAGGAAATGGCAACACTTAAGTAATCTTGCCTGGAGAATCTCATGGACAAAGGATCCTGGGGGACTACAGTCCATGCGATTGCAAAGAGTCGGATATGACTGAAGCAACTTAGCATCCTGTACAAAGGGGTTTCCCTGGTGGCTGTGGAGTAAAGAATCCACCTACAATGCAGGAGATGTAGACTCACTGCAAAGACGGAGGTAAAGGGTCTAGAATGGTATCTTTATCCAGTAGAAAGAATGGCTATTATTGTGAATGTCAGTCTTGAGCTTCCCAGCGGTAAAGAATCTGCCTGCTAATGCAGGAGACACAGGAGTCATGGGTTTGATACCTAGGTTGGAGTGGGAAATGCAACCCACTCCGGTATTCTTGCCTGGAAAATTCCATGGATGGAGGGGCCTGGCAGGCTGGAGTCCATGTGGTCCCAAAGAGTCAGACACAACTGAGCACACACTCATAGCCCTATGTTTGGGCTTCCCTGTTGGCTCAGATGGTAAAGAATTTGCCTAAAACAGGGTAGACCCAGGTTCGATCCCTAGGTCAGGAAGACCCCTTGGAGATGGGAAAGGAAACCCACTCCAGTATTCTTGTCTGGAGAATTCCATGGACAGAAAAGCCTGGAGGGCTACAGTCCTTGGAGTCTCAAAGAGTGGGACATGACTGGCAGCTAACACTTCCACTTTCAAGGTAATAGAATGGATTTCTCCTTTTGGTTGCTCAGAATAGAATCCCATTGATTGATTCTGTCACTAGCTATGTCCAGGCCTATAAGTCTTTCTTTCCTTGAACAGCCATAATGCACAATAAATTAGTCACTATGAGTTAATAGCAACATATTCATTGTAATGATTGACTGTACTTTTGATTGAAGAATGTATTAAAAATGTATGTAAAGAGTAAAGTTTGTTACTCTGAGTGCTTAATGAAAATTGTATTTGAGTGAGTAAAAAGAGTATTGTATTAATAACTGAAGTTAAGCACAGAGTAGTTTTAGAGTAGTAAAAATAGTCTGTATGGTATTATAGTGATGTCAGACATTTGTCCAAACCCATAGAATATTCAATACTGAGAGTGAATGCTAATGTAAACTGAAAGTGGTCGCTCAGTCGTGTCTGACTCTTTGAGACTCCATGGACTGTAGCCAAACAGGCTCCTCTGTCCATGGGATTTTCCAGGCAATACTACTGGAGTGGATTGCCATTTCCTTCTCCAGGCGATCTTCCGGACCCAGGGATCGAACTTGGTATCCCACATTGTAGACAGACGCTTTACCATCTGAGCCACCACTCACATAATGTAAAATATGGGTTTAATCATAACAAACACACAACTTTGGTGAGGATGTTGAAAACTGGAGAAGGCTGCACACATGTAGTGCAGGAGGTAAATAGGAAATCTCTGAATCTTCCTCTTAATTTTTTAGTGAACCTAGAAGTTCTCTTGAAAATAAAATCTTTAAAAAATACAGAAGAAGAAATAATATAGAATTTCTGAATTAATGAGAAAAAAAAGGTTGTTAGCCTTTGCTGCATTTGAAATTTATATGGTTATTTGTAATATTATTTAAGAACTACTGGGTCTTAGTGCAATCCTTCAGAAGTCAAGGGTTCAATCCCTGGGTTGGGAAGATCCCCTAGAGAAGGACATAGCAACCCACTCCAGTATTCTTGCCTGGAGAATTTCATGGACGGAAGAGCCTGGCAGGCTACAATCCACAGGGTTGCAAAGAGTCAGACATCACTGAAGTGACTGAGTACAGCACAACATACCCTATACAAAATAGGGATTATTATTTCCACTTTTCTGTTAAAAAAGTAAACTTGGCTAAATAAAATAATTTACTTAATTTCACTCAGATAATCAATGGCAAAGGCCAAATTTGTAACCAAGACTGATCCAAATTCTGAAGTTATAAATAAGTATGGTTTCACTGACAATTCTAAAATGGTGCCATCCAATACAATAGTTGCTAACCATGTGTGGCTATTTAAATTTAAATTAATTTTAATTATATAAAATTAGCTTCATGTTTTCAGTTCTTCAGTTTTGCTAGTGACATTTCAAGTACTGAAAAGCCACATATAGTTGGTTAGTTGCTACTGTATGGAAAAGTACAGACAAAATTCTCACCCTCACAGAAAATACTATTGAACTGTCTTGTTCTAGAATACCAATAATTCCACGTTTGTAAGCTACTATTAGACACTTTAGGGTTGCCTGCTTGACACACAATTATCCTCTTCTTCAAGAAGCTGCCCTCTCCTCAAAACAAGGCAGTTTTTATCCTCCATGAATTTGCCCCACCCTTCCAGTCATGGCTGACTGAACCAGCTGTGGACAACTTACAAAGAAAGAAAGTGAAGTCACTCAGTTGTGTCTGACTCTTTGCGACCCCATGGACTGTAGCCTACCAGGCTCCTCCATCCATGGAATTTTCCAGGCAAGAATATTGGAGTGGGTCGCCATTTCCTTCTCTAGGAGATCTTCCTGACCCAGGGATTGAACCCAGGTCTCCCGCACTGTAGGCAAATGCTTTACCATATGAGCCACCAGGGAAGTCTATTGGCAGGTTGGTATAAACCCCTGACAGGTTTTCTGCCATAAGCTGTATTAGATCACTGTGGAACCACAGCCAAGGCAAATACACGTGTCTTTTATCTTCAGGAGAAGGTGCAGGCATCCTAAAGTGATTTACCTTGATGAAAAGAGAACATTCACAATCTACTAATGTCAATTATTTCTCAAGAGAAAAGAAAATAATAATAAAGGCCTGAAAAGGAGAATTTGACCTAGAGTCTCGCAAAGTATCAGCTCCAAATCAAACAACTATAGTTATGTATTAAGACTGAAATGAACTTAACGTGACAGCCTTGCAGCAGAGCCTATGGATCAATGGAAGAAAATTGCCACAGAAGAGGAAATAGTAATGAATTTTGTATCTATAGCTATAGCAAATGTTGAGTGTTTGTTTACTGTTTATCAATCATGTTTAAACATTTACATGCCTATTTTCTTTGTTGTTCAAACAAATTTTTGAATACACCAATTTGCAAATAAGGGTATAGAGAAAACTGAGATTTATAGAGCGCTAGGGCAATGGCCACCCACTCCAGTACTCTTGCCTGGAAAATCCCATGGACGGAGGAGCCTGGTAGGCTGCAGTCCATGGGGTCAGTAAGAAAAGTACTATACAATACATTAAAATATTGAGTTAGAAAAATCAGTGTGAATTCATAAACTTACAAAGAAATACTGGGCTCTAGTTCTATACTAAAAGTGATCCAGCTGCAACTGTCATAGCAGTACTTTTGCCCACCACAAAAAGCCATGGGCAATCCTAGCAGCCCAGATTTTTATCCCTAATGATACTTCAGGAAAAAACAATAAGATTGAATAGAGGGCAGTTGAAAATATTTTATCTATTATTTATTTATCTATTATTATTATTAGAAAGTGAGGATGATTTCAAGAATGTCAGGGACATGGTTTAAGGACAAGGATGCCATCTAAAAGGGATTTCCATCCACCAACTTGTAACAATTTGAGCATTAGAAACTCAGTAATGAAACTGAAAAAAGAAAGATTAACATACTATGTGCAAAAAGGTATTTTTAATATGTGTGACTATAATAGTAGATGTTAAATTATATTGACTTTAATACAAATAGAAAACATTAACATATAGGTGCATTTTCTTTATTCCATTAAGTATGTGTCTATAAAATATGGATAGGTCCTTTTTTCTAAGTATAAGCCAGATACAACATACATGGCTGTTTTTCACTGTTGTTCAGTCAACAAGTCACGTCCGACTCTTTGCAACCCCATGGACTAGAGCACGCCAGGCTTCCCTGTCCCTCACCATCTCCTGGAGTTTGTCCAAGCTCATGTCCATTAAATTAGTGATGCCATCCAATCATCTCATCCTCCGTCACCTTCTTCTCCTTCTGCCTTCGATATTTCCCAGCATCAGGGTCTTTTCTAATGAGTCAGTTCTTGGCACCAGGTGGCCAAAGTATTGGAGCTTCAGCTTTAGCATCAGTCTTTCCAAAAATATTCAGAGTTGATTTCCTTTAGGATTAACTGGTTTGATCTCCTTGCTGTCCAAGGGACTCTCAAGAGTCTTCTCCATCACCACACTTCAGTATCAAGTTTTTGGCACTCTGCCTTCTTTATTGTCTAGCTCTCACATCCATACCTGACAACTGGAAAGACCATAGCCTTGACTAGGGAACTCTCAGTGAACCAAATGCTTCCAGAAAAAAAAAAAAAAAAAAAGGTTTTGTGTCAGAATCAAATGGACTGATAAACTCCATGGGTGATATAACAAAGCAGAAGGTGGATCCAGCAATTGCTCAATCCTGGTGGTCATCTACATAGTAATCAACTTAAAGAGAATTCAAAAATTTCTTACAAAATAATGAATTAACAGCTATCCCACTGTAAGACTTAACTGAAAAGTTTATCTCTCATCTTCTGGTAAATAAAATCTGTAAGTGTTCTCTAAATAACCCTACACAATGAATTATAAATACTGTTCTGATATGACTTAGAAAGTTTCCAATATTTGTATCAGACTAGATCCAGTAACAACAAAATGGTATCATCTCAAAAAGCAGGATGGTTAATTGCATGTGAACCTTGGCACTGAGGTCAGCTGGCTTAGGCTGAAAATGACTTCCTGCACACAAGTTATTTGATCTTTTTGTATTTTGGTTTCCTTATCTATAAATAGGA
This sequence comes from Bison bison bison, assembly GCF_000754665.1. Lineage (NCBI taxonomy): Eukaryota > Metazoa > Chordata > Mammalia > Artiodactyla > Bovidae > Bison > Bison bison. Next base: position 2,461,895 of record NW_011494843.1, on the reverse strand, counting down.
GTTGTAACATCTCCAAACAGTTTCTTATCTAGTGGGAGTTTTGTAGTTTCTATATCGATGGTTACTGTGAGAATTAAAGAGTGAATATGTGTTTTATTATAGGATTGACACTACCTGATGTCAAAACTTGATACAGATATAATACTGAAAGATGAAATCCCCAGGTCAGTAAATGCCCAATAGGCTATGCTACTGGAGAACAGTGGAGAAATAGCCCCAGAAAGAATGAAGAGATGGAGCCAAAGCAAACACATCACCCAGTTGTGGATGTGATTGGTGATGGAAGTAAAGTCTGATGCTGTAAAGAATAATATTGCATAGGAACCTGGAATGTTAGGTCCATGAATCAAGGTAAATTGGATGTGGTCAAATAGAAGATGAGTGAACATCAACATTTTAGGTGTCACTGAACTAAAATGGACTGGAATGGGCAAATTTAACTCAGATGACCATTATATCTACTACTATGGGCAATAATCCCTTAGAAGAAATGGAATAGCCCTCATAGTCAACAAAAGAGTCTGAAAAGCAGTACTTGGATGCAATCTCAAAAATGACAGAATTTAAAAAAAAATGACAGAAAGATCTCTGTTTGTTTCCAAGGCAAACCATTCAATACAACAGTAATCCAAGTCTATGCCCAACCAGTAATGCTGAAGAAGCTGAATTTGAATGGTTCTATGAAGACCTACAAGACCTTTTAGAACTAACACCCCAAAAAGATGTCCTTTTCATCACAGGGGACTGGAATGCAAAAGTAGGAAGTCAAGAGACACCTGGGGTAACAGGCAAATTTGGCCTTGGAATATGAAATGAAGCAGGGCAAAGGCTAATAGAGTTTTGCCAAGAGAACGCACCAGTCATAGCAAACACCCCAACACAAGAGAAGACTCTACACATGGACATCACCAGATGATCAATACCTAAATCAGGTTGGTTATATTCTTTGCAGCCAAAGATGGAGAAGCACTATAAAGTCAGAAAAAATAAGACCAGAGGCTGATTATGGCTCAGATCGTGAACTGTTTATTGCCAAATTCAGACTTAAATTCAAGAAAGTAGGGAAAACCACTAGATCATTCAGGTACAAACTAAATTAAATCCCTTACAATTATACAGTGGGAGTGACAAATAGATTCAAGGGATTAGATCTGATAGAGTGCCTGAAGAATAATGGACATAGATTTGTGACATTGTACAGGAGGCAGTGATCAAGACCATCCCCAAGAAAAAGAAATGCACAAAGGTAAAATGGCTGTTTGAGGAGGCCTTATAAATAGCTGAGAAAAGAAGAGGAGCTAAAAGCAAAGGAGAAAAGGAAAGATATAAGCATCTGAATGCAGAGTTCTAAAGAATAGCAAGAAGAGGTAAGAAAGCCTTCCTCAGTGCCCAATGCAAAGAAATAGAGGAAAACAATAGAATGGGAAAGACTAGAGATCTCTTCAAGAAAATTAGAGATACCAAGGGAACATTTCATGCAAAGATGGGCTCAATAAAGGACAAAGATGGTATGGACCTAACAGAAGCAGAAGATATTAGGAAGAGGTGGCAAGAATACACAGAAGAACCATATAAAAAAGATCTTCATGACCCAGAGAACCACGATGGTGTGATCACTCACCTAGAGCCAGACATCCTGGAATATGAAGTCATGTGGGCCTTAGGAAGCCTCACTACGAACAAAGCTAGTGGAAGTGATGGAATTCCATTTGAGCTATTTCAAATCCTAAAAAATCCTAGTTTTGGAATATATGTAACAATTTGATACATGTCTTTGAGTTCTGCAGGACCTAAGGCCCTTACTCAGGTGAAGGATGGAAGACTGATGTCAATTCTGACTTCAGTCAACTAAAGCTTGGACTCTGGACTTTTGCCTGAACTACATGCTGAATTGTCTCCTCTGCTGAAGCCCCTTCATGGGCTTCCCAGGGGTGCTAGTGGTAACGATTCTACCTCCCAATGCAAGAGACTTAAGAGGCCCTGGTTCAATTCCTGGGTTGGCAAGATCACCTTCTTCCCCAGGAGGAGGACATGGCAACCCACTCCAGTATTCTTGCCTGGAGAATCCAATGAGGAAAGGAGTCTGGTGGGCTATAACCCATAGGGTTGCAGAAAAAGCGACTTAGCTCTCATGCATGCACACAAGCCCCTTCATGAATATGCATGTGCCCTTATCTTAAAACTTCCCCAATTTTGCTGTTTAGGGAGACACTGCTTTGGGAAAAATCCTCAGTGCTCTCTTTAGTTGCTGCAAGTAATAAATCCTTCCTTTTCCTGCTTTTTCCTTGGTTGTGTCTATATATTGCAAGAGAATGAGGGAGAGAGAAAATGGTCATATCCCAGGTCTTGGGTTAAACCCTGGATGGGCTGCCATGTTTGGGTCCTTATCTTCATGTAAGGAAGAACTCAAAAGTGAGCCATACTAAAATGAAAGCAAGTTTATTTTAGAGAGATACACATTCCATTCCAGTCCATTTTAGTTTGCTGATTCCTAAAATGTCAGGGTTCACTCTTGCCATCTCCTGTTTGACTACTTCCCCAACTATGCCAAAGCCTTTGACCGTGTGGATCACAATAAACTGTGGAAAATTCTGAAAGAGATGGGAATACCAGACCACCTGACCTGCCTCTTGAGAAATTTGTATGCAGGTCAGGAAGCAACAGTTAGAACTGGACATGAAACAACAGACTGGTTCCAAATAGGAAAAGGAGTACGTCAAGGCTGTATATTGTCCTCCTGCTTATTTAACTTATATGCAGAGTACATCATGAGAAACGCTGGGCTGGAGGAAGCACAAGCTGGGATCAAGACAGCCGGGAGAAATATCAATCACCTCAGATATGCAGATGACACCACCCTGATGGCAGAAAGTGAAGAGGAACTAAAAAGCCTCTTGATGAAGGTGAAAGAGGTGAGTGAAAAAGTTGGCTTAAAGCTCAACATTCAGAAAACGAAGATCATGGCATCCGGTCCCATCACTTCATGGGAAATAGATGGGGAAACAGTAGAAACTGTCAGACTTTATTTTTCTAGGCTCCAAAATCACTACAGATGGTGACTGCAGCCATGAAATTAAAAGAC
>NW_011494843.1:2458165-2458585 GCF_000754665.1 Bison bison bison | reverse complement strand
TGTTCTCAAGGCAAGAATACTGAAGTAGTTTGCCATTCCCTTCTCCAGTGGACCACATTCTGTCAGACCTCTCCACCATGACCTGCCTGTCTTGGGTGGCCCCACACAGCATGGCTTACTTTCATTGAGTTAGACAAGGCTGTGGTCTGTGTGATTAGATTGACTAGTGTTCTGTGATTATGGTTTTTGTGTCTGCCTTCTGATGCCTCTCGCAATACCTACCATCTTACTTGGGTTTCTCTTACCTTGGATGTGGGGTATCTCTCCACAGCTGCTTCACAAAGTGCAGCCTCTGCTCCTTACCTTGACGAGGGGTATCTCCTCATAGCCACCCCTCCTGACCTTGAACATGGAGTAACTCCTCTCGGCCCTCCTGTGCCCACTCAGCCACTTCTCCTTGGATGTTCCATGGACTGGAAT
>NW_011494843.1:2457431-2458065 GCF_000754665.1 Bison bison bison | reverse complement strand
GATCCAACCAGTCCATTCTGAAGGAGATCGGCCCTGGGATTTCTTTGGAAGGAATGATGCTAAAGCTGAAACTCCAGTACTTTGGCCACATAATGCAAAAAGTTGACTCATTGGAAAAGACTCTGATGCTGGGAGGGATTGGGGGCAAGAGGAGAAGGGAACGACAGAGGATGAGATGGCTGGATGGCATCACTGACTCGTTGGACGTGAGTCTGAGTGAACTCCGGGAGATGGTGATGGACAGGGAGGCCTGGCATGCTGGGACTCATGGGGTCGCAAAGGGTCGGATATGACTGAGCGACTGAACTGAAATGACTGATGGACCTAATATTCCAGGTTCCTGTGCAATATTGCTCTTTACATCATCGGACCTTGCTTCTATCACCAGTCACATCCACACCTGGGTATTGTTTTTGCTTTGGCTCCATCTCTTCATTATTTCTGGAGTTATTTCTCCACTGATCTCCAGTAGCATATTGGGCACCTACTGACCTGGGGAGTTCCTCTTTCAGTATCCTATCATTTTGCCTCTTCATACTGTTCATGGTGTTCTCAAGGCAAGAATACTGAAGTAGTTTGCCATTCCCTTCTCCAGTGGACCACATTCTGTCAGACCTCTCCACCATGACCTGCC
>NW_011494843.1:2426194-2457331 GCF_000754665.1 Bison bison bison | reverse complement strand
CAGATTTAACTCAGATGACCATTATATCTACTACTGTGGCAGGAATCCCTTAGAAGAAATGGAGTAGCCATCATGGTCAACAAAAGAGTCTGAAATGCTGTACTTGGATGCAATCTCAAAAACGACAGAGTGATCTCTGTTCATTTCCAAGGCAAACCATTCAATATTCACAGTAATCCAAGTCTATGCCCCAACCAGTAATGCTAAAGAAGCTGAATTTGAACGGTTCTGTGAAGACCTACAAGACCTTTTAGAACTAACACCCAAAAAAGATGTCCTTTTCATTATAAGGAACTGGAATGCAAAAGTAGGAAGTCAAAAAAACACCTGGGGTAACAGGCAAATTTGGCCTTGGAATATGGAATGAAGCGGGGCAAAGGCTAATATTTGCAAGAGAACGCAATGGTCATAGCAAACACCCCAACACAAGAGAAGATTTTACACATGGATATCATCAGATGGTCAACACTGAAATCAGATTGATTATATTCTTTGCAGCCAAAGATGGAGAAGCTCTATACAGTCAGCAAAAACAAGACGGGGAGCTGACTATGGCTCAGATCATGAACTGTTTATTGCCAAATTCAGATTTAAATTGAAGAAAGTAGGTAAAACCACTAGACCATTCAGGTATGACCTTAATCATATTCCTTATGATTATGTAGTGGAAGTGAGAAACAGATTTAGGGGACTAGATCTGATAGAGTGCCTGATGAACTATGGTCGGAGGTTTGTGACATTGTACAGGAGACAGGGATCAAGGCCACCCCCATGGAAAAGAAATGAAAAAAAGCAAAATGGCTGTCTGGGTAGGCCTTACAAATAGCTGTGAAAGAAGAGAAATGAAAAGCAAAGGGGAAAAGGAAAGATATTTCCATCTGAATGCAGAGTTCCAAAGAATAGCAAGGAGAGATAAAAAAGCCTTCCTCAGTGATCAATGCAAAGAAATAGAGGAAAACAACAGAATAGGAAAGACTAGAGATCTCTTCAAGAAAATTAGGGATACCAAGGGAACTTTTCATGCAAAGATGGGCACAATAAAGGACAGAAATGGTGTGTACCTAACAGAAGCAGAAGATATTAAGAAGAGGTGGCAAGAATACACAGAAGAACTGTACAAAAAAGATCTTCATGACCCAGACAACCACGATGGTGTGATTGCTCACCTAAAGCCAGACATCCTGGAATGTGAAATGAAGTGGGCTTTAGGAAATATCACTATGAACAAAGCTAGTGGAGATGATGGAATTCCATCACCTCCTGAAAGATGATGCTGTGAACGTACTGCACTCAATATGACAGCAAATTTGGAAAACTCAGCAGTGGCCACAGGACTGGAAAAGGTCAGTTTTCATTCCAATCCCAAAGAAAGGCAATGCCAAAGAATGCTCAAAATACTGCACGATTGCACTCATCTCACACGCTAGTAAAGTAATGGTCAAATTCCTGCAAGCCAGGCTTCAACAGTACATGAACCATGAACTTCCAGATGTTCAAGGTGGATTTAGAAAAGGCAGAGGAACCAGCGATCAAGTTGCCAACATCCTTGGAACACAGAAAAAGCGAGAGAGTTCTAGAAAAATATCTACTTCTGTTTTAGTGACTATGCCAAAGCCTTTGACTCTGTGGACCATAACAAACTGTGGAAAATTCTTCAGAAGGTGGGAATACCAGACCTCCTGACTTGTTTCCTGAGGAATGTGTATGCAGGTCAAGAAGCAACAGTTAGAACGGGACACGGAACAACAGACTGGTTCCAAATCAAGACAGGAGTACGTCAAGGCTGTATATTGTCACCCTGCTTATTTAACTTATATGCAGAGTACATCTTGTGAAATGTGGGGCTGGATGAAGCACAGTTGGAATCAAGATTGCCAGGAGAAATATCAATAACCTCAGATATGCAGATGACACCACCCTTATGGCAGAAAGTGAAGAACTAAAGAACCTTTGATGAAAGTGAAAGAGGAGAATGAAAAACCTGGCTTAAAACTCAACATTCAGAAAACTAAGATCATGGCATCCAGTCCCATCACTTCATGGCAAATGGACAGAGAAACAGTGAAAACAGTGGCAGATTTATTTTGGGGGCTCCCAAATCACTGCAGATGGTGACTGCAGTCATGAAATTAAAAGACACTAGCTCTTTGGAAGAAAACTATGACTAACCTTGACAGCATATCAGATAGCAGAGACATTACTTTGCCAACAAAGTTCCGTCTAGTCAAAGCTATGGTTTTTCCAGGAGTCATGTATGGATGTGAGAGTTGGACTATAAAGAAAGCTGAGTGTCAAATAATTGATGCTGTTGAACTGTGGTATTAGAGCAGACTCTTGAGAGTCCCTTGCACTGCAAGGATTTCAAAGCAGTCAATCCTAAAGTAAATCAGTCCTGAATATTCATTGGAAGGACTGATGCTGAAGCTGAAACTCCAGTGCTTTGGCCACTTGATTCGAAGAACTGACTCATTTGAAAAGACCCTGATGCTGGGAAAGATTGAAGGTAGGAGGAGAAGGGGACAACAAAGGTTGAGATGGCTGGATGGCATCACTGACTCAATGGACATTGATTTTGAGCAAGCTCTGGGAGTTGGTGATGGACAGGGAAGCCTGGCATGCTGCAGTCCATGGGTCAAAAATATCTGACATGACTGAGTGACTGAACCGAACTGAACTGACCATGGAATTATAAACGAGAGACCTTCACTTTCAGGCCTATTTCTTATTTATGTTATCTTTTGGCTGTGAAGTATGTGAAATCTTAGTTTATTGAACTGGGATCGAAGTGTACCCCCTGCATTGGCAGGGGAGAATCTTAACCACTGGACTTCTGGGGAAGTCCTCAAGAGTATTTCTAATGGAAAGTATTATAATAGGAACTCAACAGTGCCTACATATAACTGGATATATTTACCCAACCATCTTAAAGGTTGAATCATTTAATATTTGATGTTTAGATAAGGTAGTCATGTAGAAGACAAAGTATTTCTTGTTTATGAGTAAAAATCTGAATACAGAAGACTTAGGAGTAGCTGCTGATATTATGTTTTTCTTCTTTTCTTGAACTGCAGTGATAGGCAGAACACCTTAACTTGCTAATTTCCTTTTCCTACTCTTCCATTTTCCCTTACTTCTTAACAACTATCCCTCCAGCTTCATATTCCCTTCTTTCTAAGGTCAGATTTATCCTTCAGAAAAATCACTGCAGCAGTAGGCCTCAAGAGATTTATGGATATATCAATAGATTTCTTATAGTATCCTGGTTAATAATTCATCTGGGAACAAAGTTATTTTATAAAGAATTTTCTTCACTTGAAACAAATAAACAACACAATAAACAGTATGACGGTACTGGTGTGCTTCCACTACTTACATTTTTTAGATTTCTTGAAGGGGAGAATGAAATCTTGGTATTTCCTCAATTGCCTAACATTTATTCAGTCATTTAACGAATATTCATTGAACATTTTCTGTATGCCAGATTCAAAGCTAGGAGCTGGTGACAGGATGATCCTGCTGCCTTCCTTCCAGGAACATGTAACTCAGCAAAAGACATTTAAACAAGCAATTTCAAATAAAAACAATAAGAATTGTTATAGAACTCACATCTGTGAGATGGAAACCAACTCTGGGGACAGTAACCTCAGATAAATCTTGCTAGAAGAAGGAAAGCTTGAGCTGAGATTTATAGAACCTAAAGCAGCTAGCTCATCTGGTGAAGAAGGGGGAATATAGTTCCATGGTAACAACAGGCATGTGTGTGTGTTAGTGGCTCAGTCATGTCTGACTCTTTGCGACCCCATGGACTGTAGCTCACCAGACTCCTCTGTCCATGGAATTCTCCAGGAAAGAATACTGGAGCGGGTAGTCATTCCCTTCTCCAGGGGATCTTCCTGACCCAGGAATGGAACTCGGGTCTCCTTCATGGCAGGCAGATTCTTTTTTTTTTTTTTTTTAGGCAGATTCTTTACCAACTGAGAAACTAGAGAAACAATATGTATAAAAACCCATAATCATGAAAATGTATTGGCACATTCAAGGAACTGAACATGGCTTGGTGTGGATGGGGAAGGGTAAGGACTGGCAAGATACAAGGGTTATAGATGCCAGGTGAAGGAATTTAAACATTTTCTGGTCAGGACACATCATAATCAGTTTTGCATCTTCATTTTCAAAGTTATTCCTGCTAGAATGGAGGATAGAATGTATAGAATAGATAGCCTAGGTAACACATAACAAGAGACTTAAGCAAAGACAAAGCATTATGCTTGCACATAATTGTCACTGAATGGTTGTTTGTTGAATGAATATATCAGTGAAGAATGAATATAGCTCAGTGTTGTTCATTGTCACACATATATGTACAGCTCTAGGGACAAAGTGCAGATAGAAATCCCTTCTTGAGAGAAGGGACTTGAAAGTGCTGACATGATCAAAATTGCATTTTAGAAGAATAATTCTGCCTGTAAAGTACAAGGTGAACTGAAAAGGAAACAGGCAGGAGCATGCAGTAGCACCTGATCAAGGATACTGCAGTGGGCATGCAGAAGAGAGACTGTAGCCCAGAAGAGGGAAAGCTTGAGCTGAGATTTATATATATATATATATATATACCAAGCTCCTCTTGCTCCAGCAAGAATGCTGGAATGGTTAGCCATTCCCTTCTCCAGGACATCTCCCCGACCCAGGGATCAAACCCAGGTTTCCTGCATTGCAGGCAGATTCTTTATATCTGAGCCACCAGGGAAAGACCCTAACTCTCTTCAAGGTCTTAACTCTCTTCAATTCTGTGAAGGTTGAGAGAGCTGAGGAAGCTGCAGAGGAAAAGCCTGAAGCTTGCAGAGGTTAATTCATGAGGTTTAAGGAAAAAAGCCATCTCCATAACATAACAGTGCAAGGGAAGCAACAAGTGCTGATGTAGAAGCTGCAACAAGTTATCTGGAAGCTCTAGCTAAAATAAATATAAAAGTGGCAACACTAAATAGCAGATTTTCAATGTAAGATGAAACAGCCTTATATTTCAATGTAGACTGAAACAGCCTATATTGAAAGATGTTGGCATCTGGGCTTTTACATAGGTAAAGAGGAGAAGTCAAAGCCTGGCTGCAAAGCTTCAAAGGTCGGGCTGACTCTTGTTAGGGCCTAATGTAGTTGGTGACTTGAAGTTGAAGTTGATGCTCATTTAACAAAAATCCTAGGCCCATAAGAATTATGCTAAAGCTGCTCCCAGTGTTCTATAAATGGAACAACAAAGCCTAGATGCTTAGCATATCTATTTATGACATAGTTTACTGAATATTTTAAGCCCACTTTTTGAGACTTACTGCTTAGGGAAAAAAAAGATTATTCCAAAATAATGCTGTTCATAGACAATGCACCTGGTAATCTAAGAACCCTGATGGAGATATACAGCAAGATTTGTGTTGTTTTGTGCCTGCTAACACAGCATCCTTTCTGAAGCCCATAGATCAAGGAGTAATTTTGTATTTAAAATCTTATTATTTAAGAAACAGAACCATAGAAGACAGACTTGTTGCCTACGGGTTGGAGTTGGGGGAGAGATGGATTGGGAGTTTGGGATTAGCAGATGCAAACTATTATGTATAGAATGGATGTAATTTTTTGAAAAAGATTATTTTATTTATTTATTTTTGGCCACATTGCATAGCATGTGGGATCTTAGTTACCAGACCAAGGATCAAACCTGTGTCCCTGCAATGGAAGCATGGGTCTTGGCCACTGGACCACTATGGAAGTCCCAGAATGGACGTCATTAGCAACATTACTGATCCATGAGAAGAGGTCAAATGCAAACATTAACAGGACTGTGAAAGAAGTTGATTCCAACTTTCATGGTTGACTTTGAGATTGCTCAGGGTTTGAGAGGATTGGCTCCAATTTTGAAAGAATTTTTGCTGTGGGTAAGATGCTATCAAATAGCAGTGTATCCTTCAGAGAAATCATTCACAAAAGGAAGGATTAATTGATACTGCAAACTTCATTGCCATCTTATTTTAAGAAATTGCCACAGCCATCCTAACTTCAGTAACCCACACCATGACTAGTCGGCAGCCATCAACCTCAAGACAAGATTCTCTACCAGCAAAAAGATTGTATCTCATCGAAGGCTTGGATGATGATCAGTGTATTTTAGCAATAAGTTCAGTTCAATTCAGTCCCTCAGTCGTGTCCAGCTGTTTGCAACCCCATGAATCACAGCAGGCCAGGCCTCCCTGCCTATCGCCAAATCCCAGAATTCACTCAAATTCATGTCAATCGAGTCGGTGATGCCATCCAGCCATCTCATCCTCTGTCGTCCCCTTCTCCGGCCCCCAGTCCCTCCCAGCATCAGGATCTTTTCCAGTGAGTCAACTCCTCACATGAGGTGGCCAAAGTATTGGAATTTCATCTTCAGCATCAATCCTTCCAATGAATACACAGGACTGATCTCCTTTAGGATGGACTGGTTGGATCTCCTTGCAGTCCAGGGGATTCTCAAGAGTCTTCTCCAACACCACAGTTCAAAAGCATCAGTTCTTTCATGCTCAGCTTTCTTCACAGTCCAATTCTCACATCCATCCACGACCACTGGAAAAACCATAGCCTTGACTAGAGGGACCTTTGTTGGCAAAGTAATATCTTTGCTTTTGAATATACTGTCTAGGTTGGTCATGACTTTCCTTCCAAGGAGTAAGCATCTTTTAATTTCATGGCTGCAATCACCATCTGCAGTGATTTTGGAGCCCAGAAAAATAAAGTCAGTTTCCACAGACTTTAAAATGTAAAGACACTGTTTCCACTGTTTCCCCATCTATTTCCCATGAAGTGATGGGACCAGATGCCATGATCTTCATTTTCTGAATGTTGAGCTTTAAGCCAACTTTTCCACTCTCCTCTTTCACTTTCATCAAGAGGCTTTTTAATTCCTCTTCACTTTCTGCCATAAGGGTGGTGTCATCTGCATATCTGAGGTTATTGATATTTCTCCCAGCAATCTTGATTCCAGCTTGTGCTTCTTCCAGCCCACGTTTCTCATGATGTACTCTGCATATAAGGTAAATAAGCAGGGTGATAATATACAGCCTTGACGAACTCCCTTTCCTATTTGGAACCAGTCTGTTCTATCATGTCCAGTTCTAACTGCTGCTTCCTGACCTGTATATAGGTTTCTCAAGAGGCAGGTCAGGCGGTCTGGTATTCCCATCTCTTTCAGAATTTTCCACAGTTTATTGTGATCCACACAGTCAAAGGCTTTGGCATAGTCAATAAAGCAGAAATAGATGCTTTTCTGGAACTCTCTTGCTTTTTCCATGATCCAGCGGATGTTGGCAATTTGATCTCTGGTTCCTCTGCCTTTTCTAAAACCAGCTTGAACATCTGGAAGTTCATGGTTTACATACTGCTGAAGCTTGGCTTGGAGAATTTTGAGCATTACTTTACTAGCGTGTGAGATGAGTGCAATTATGTAGTAGTTTGAGCATTCTTTGGCATTGCCTTTCTTTGGGATTGGAATGAAAACTGATCTTTTCCAGTCCTGTGGCCACTGCCGAGTTTTCCAAATTTGCTGACATATTGAGTGCAGCACTTTCACAGCATCATCTTTCAGGATTTGAAATAGCTCAACTGGAATTCCATCACCTCCACTAGCTTTGTTCGTAGTGATGCTTTCTAAGGCCCACTTGACTTCATGTTCCAGGATGTCTGACTCTAGGTGAGTGATCACACCATCGTGATTATCTGGGTCATGAAACTCTTCTTTGTACAGTTCTCTATGTATTCTTGCCATCTCTTAATATCTTCTGCTTCTGTTGGGTCCATAAAATTTCTGTCCTTTATCGAGCCCATCTTTGCATGAAAAGTTCCCTTGGTATCTCTAATTTTCTTAAAGAGATCTCTAGTCTTTCCCATTCTGTTGTTTTCCTCTATTTCTTTGCATTGATCACTGAGGAAGGCTTTCTTATCTCTCTTTGCTATTCTTTGGAACTCTGCATTCAGATGCTTATATCTTTCCTTTTCTCCTTTGCTTGTCATTTTTCTTCTTTTCATAGCTATTTGTAAGACCTCCTCAGACAGCCATTTTGCCTTTTTGAATTTCTTTTCCATGGGAATGATCTTGATCCCTGTCTCCTGTACAATGTCATGAACTTCCGTCCATAGTTCATCAGGCACTCTGTCTATCAGATTTAGTCCCTTAAATCTATTTCTCACTTCCACTGTATAATCATAAGGGATTTGATTTAGGTCATATCTGAATGGTCTAGTGGTTTTCCCCACTTCCTTCAATTTAAGTCTGAATTTTAGCAATAAGTTATTTTAGCAATAAGGTATTTTAAATCAAGTATGTACCTTATTTTTTAGATATAATGCTCTTCTGCATGTAACAGATTATAGTAGAGTGTAAGTAAAAGTTTTATATTCATTAGGAAGCCAAAAATTTTGTGTGACTTACTTTACTGTGGTATTCACTTTATCCTGGTGGTCTAGAACTGAACCCACAGTATCTCTGAGGTATGTCTGTAGTTTAAAGCCTATTCCGAGAAGCTCTTATTTATTTTTAAATTAAAATTTTATATTTTTATCTTTTAAAATTACTGTTGAGAACTATTACAGTAGAAATGGAAGATATGCCAGAGGAAGAGAGAGTATTAATAGATGTATAGAGAGGAATCATCTCTTTTGAAATGTTTGATACTTGGTTTCCTATTCTAAGATTTCTCTGACCCTTTGTTATGCTAATAGTATGTATTATAACTCTAAAGATGGCTGATTAAGTGTGTAGTGTTTCCAAAACTGTTTTTGGCCACAAGCCATTTGTTTTATATAGACATTCTTAGGGACATAGTTTGGGGAGGTTTGGTCTAGGAAGTATATCTTAAATACCTTGCTTTCCATTCCTTAGATAACAGAATCTTCAGGATAACAGGCCATTTTCTCCCAAAGTTCTCTGTATGTCTTCATCACCAATCCATTCTCCTGTTGGTACGATTAAATTCAGAGCTGTCCCTTCGTTCCTCTAGTCATAGTTCTCAATTGGGGTTAGCCTTTCCATGTTTGGAAATCTGTGGAACTATGTAGGGGTGTGTCATCAGCCGCCAGTGAGCCAAGACAGTCCTGAAACTTGAAGAACTCCCCCTAAAATGTTTTCCCTATGACATAAAACTGCTAGCAAGAAAGTCAAAAGCTCTTTAACTGCTGTATTATCAGTTGAACAGGACTTCGGCCCATTTGAATAGTTCAAGTCACCTATCACTCTTATCTCTGTGAGCTGTGCAAAAAGACATCATCAACTTTCTCCCCTGGAATACATGGCCTATGTGTAGTATACCTCTGCAAAGAAACTGAAATATCAAAACGTAGCTTTCTGACCTAAGTGCTACCCACTTGGTCTACTTGCCACACATCCTATCCTGGTCTGCCATGAGCTTCTAAGGATTTAACTTTTGAAAACTGTGAAGTATTATTATTTTTCTCATTTTTACAAAGGAGGAGCCTGAGATTTAGAGGTTCAGTAAATTGACTCCTCAAGGTTACGTAGATAGCAGGTGCTAGAAATAAGCTTCAAACTCAAGCACTCTGACTCCTAAACTCAGGAGCTTCATTGTTAAAATGCCCCAGATGGTACTTCATTACATTTTTCAGTCATATTCTGTTCCTTTTATATTATTGTGGAATGCATCTTAATGATTTATAGGTTACTTTATTATCCCAAATATCTGAGACTCTGTTTATTATCAGATTAGATACTCACTGTATATGTCAGCAAGAACAAGCCACAACTTTTTTCATCTCATCACTAAAACAAAGAAATTGTATTAGAAACCCAATCACCAGTGTTTCTCTTGATATCAAATTTAATAATTTTATAGAGTATTTAGACTTATTCTTAAGACTTATCACTTTCAATTATTTCATATCAAAACCAGATTAAAGGGTTTTCTGTTACTATTTTGAAAAAAGTATTTTTACTAGCAAACAAAAGTAGGTGTCATAAGTGATATCCTCAGGGCTTTGGCCCCCTGTAGTGATCTACAAAACCCAAATTAAGGACTTGTGTTGTAATGTCTTTCTCCTCTCCCTGAGCCCCAAATTGCCTTCTCATAAACTTCATTGTCAAAAGCCAAGGAAGAGCAATTTTGTTTCCTTTGAGGTAAAACAAAACAGACCTAAACACTGCCTATATTTATGCTTTACAGTCAGAAACATCCCTCCCAGGTCTTTACTGTTTTCGCTGTTCCGTCACAATATCTTTATCCATAGCCTTACTTTAATGACAATGCTATTTTCATAGTGTGTAAAAAATATTTATTATAAAAATATTAGTGAGCTTTGTGTAATGAAAGAAATGTAAAAAATAAGGAATCTCCCATTTCTTCCAAAAAAACACATTCATGTAGAATCCCACTCCAAGAGGAATTAATCTTTTTTTCAGTGTTATAATGCTGTTTTGCTGTTCATGAGCTAATTTACATGAAAAATTAGCACACACTCCAAACTATATAGCATTTACTATATTTAAAGTAGCTGTCTTTTCACTTAAGTTTTTTTCTAAATAACTTAACTGCCATTTTCAAATTAGGATGGCTGGTATTAATTTTATTATTAAAAGGTAGCATATGTCCATGGTATAAAACTTAAACACAAAAGCAAATAAAACATTATCTTTAGATATAAAACGTTGTCTTTAGAAAGTTATCTTTTTACTGCAGATCCATGATTTAAACTACCAGAATGATTTTTACACATATTAAATTACACGCTAAGTCGCTTCAGTCCTGTCCGACTCTTTGTGATCCCATGGATTGTAGCCCGCTAGGCTCCTTTGTCCATGGATTCTCCAGGCAAGAATACTGGAGTGGGTTGCCATGCCCTCCTCCAGGGGATCCTCCTGATCCAGGGATAGAACCCTCACCTCCTGTGGCTCCTGCACTGCAGGTGGATTCTTTACCACTGAGCCACCTGGGAAGTCCATTAAATTATGTATGTTCATCTAAAAATAATGCACATTGGTACAAACTCTCTTGAAAAAGTGGGAGCATAATATACACATTGCTTTGCACCTTGCTTTGCTGTCTCAGAAGTTAGAGATCATGACACACCAACTCAGATCAATCTCTTGCTTATCAACTATACCATACCTCCTCACAGAATTGTGTCATTAACACACCAGTCTCCCATGGATGGATACATAAGATGTTTTCCATTCTTTTTCTTTTAAAATAGCAACAATAGGTATGAATAACATCCTTATTCATCCTTACACACATATGGGAATACGTTTGAAGAATAAATTCCTACAAGTAAAATTATTAAGTCATGGGAATCCCTGATACATAATACTGCTGCGGCTGCTAAGTCGCTTCAGTCGTGTCCGACTCTGTGCGACCCCATAGACGGCAGCCCACCAGGCTCCCACGTCCCTGGGATTCTCCAGGCAAGAACACTGGAGTGGGTTGCCATTTCCTTCTCCAATGCATGAAAGTGAAAGGTGAAAGTGAGGTCGCTCAGTCGTGTCCGACTCTTAGCGACCCCATGGACTGCAGCCTACCAGGCTCCTCGGTCCATGGGATTTTCCAGGCAAGAGTACTGGAGTGGGGTGCCATCGCCTTCTCCGACATAATACTGAGCTGCTGCCTATTAAAGTTTTCTTAATTTATGAGAGTGAAAAAGGCTTGATTTAGAGCATTTATATTAGTGTCATTTAAAAAAGAATCTTTTGTTATGGTAATACTAAATACAATATCCATATTTATGAAACTCAGTGTTTGTTCACAGACATTAGGAGGTAAGCTCATTTAGGAGATAAGCTAATTAGGACCCTCCTGGTCCCTAAGATTCATATCACATAAAACATACGCATGTACAGCTATATATAACTCTGAAATGAGTTGCAGTTGATATATTTTTAACAGAAAAATGTTAATTAAATATACATTAATATTTATTAGTGCTTTGGAGTCCATTAATTTTTTCCCCAGGGCTAAAAATTTTGCCTGGTTTCTTAAAAATTTGCAGGTCCTTAGGCACTGCTCCCCAGTGCTTAATGGCTGTATCCTGGTAGTTATTTTTAAAAGCAAATTGCCTCAGTCCTTTCAGTAAAATTTTAAGAGCCATTTATTCTGTATTCTCTTCTTCCTTAATTAGTTTAATAAAGTTTTAGATATTTAGCTAATACTTTGCAGGAAGAGAAGTATTTCTAAATTCCCTAGTCCTAGAAAATAGTAGCCACACTAAATAGGTCAAGTCTGTATTGTTTAGGGAACAAGGAGACTTTTGTTGTTTTTTAGAGGAGTGATTCTTGTGAGAGTAGGGCTGTGGATACAGGTGAATAAATTTCGACCCAGGACAACTTCCATTCCTACCAGGTCGTTGCTGTTAATTGTGTAACAATGAAGGCATTCTGTCTAAGGATTTAAGGCTCCAATAAGTTTTTCAAAGCCACACTTTGTTTTGTATTTCATCAGAGAGAGGTTTCTCTGGGTACTTCAAAAGATAATGATGTTTGAATAGCTCTTAGCTGCCAGAGTTTTCCTTAGAGATTCTCTCTACAGTAGCTTTACTATTACTTAAAAATACGACTCTCACTCCGATTTCAATCAACGTTAAGTACTGGGTTATTACAGAATTCAGCTACTTTCAAAGGCAGGCTGCCCGCTGTTAACGAGAACCCCACGCTGCGCATTTGGCAGCTTGGGCCGGCCTTTTCGTCACCGATGTCCATTTCGTCGCTTGCGTCCTTCGGAACCGCCCTCAGGACAAAGGGTGGTACGTGGAGGTCGGGAAGGGTCCAGGCAAGGGCTGCCGTTAAGAGGAGGCTATCTGTGTGGCCTCTTTTCAGGTTACTGGGTTTCAGTGTCAAGCCAGGTTTTCTCCTCGTCCCCCGTGAACCTCCGGTCTGAGGTCACAGAGACGCCCGGGTGGCTCACAGGAGCCAGCAAGGAAGTTTTCCCAGGGTCAGGACTCAGGAATTTCACCCGCAGGAACCAACGCCAATGGGGTAACAGAGATTCCAACCTCACTGCACAGCCTGCACCGGGAAGAGCTTTGGCGGTGACGCTCCAGGCTACGCCTCTGCTGCCAGCCAATGAGAATCGGGGGCCGCTTTGGAACCTGCGCTCATTGGGTCGTGCTGGCTCCGCCCCAGGGTGAAGCAACGCTACCGGCCGGTTAATAAACTCCCAGCTACAGAGGGGTAGGGTTCGGCTCTTGTGCACTCGCTGCTGGTTCCCCTTGAGTACCTTTACCTCCCATTCACCTAATTCTTCCGTCTTTTTTCAAGTCCTGACGCATCAGTTTCATAGTTTTATCTTCGTCGCTCTTTTACTCTTTCCTTTCTTCGCAGCTCAGCATGCAGGAAAAAGAAGCCTCCCCACACGGATTCCTGCCTAGGTTCCAGCATTTCGCTACGCAGGCCATCCACGTGGGCCAAGAACCGGAGCAATGGACCTCCCAAGCTGTAGTGCCCCCTATCTCGCTGTCCACCACGTTCAAGCAAGGGGCTCCTGGCCAGCACTCGGTGAGCTGGGTCTGTCTGGGGCGGTCCAGTGTTGGGCGGTAAAAGAGAGATGGCTTATAAATTAAGAAGCACGCAAGTAATTTGTAAGGTGTAATTTGTGTATTATCACGAAGAATGTTTACTGTAAGGATACCTGTAAACCTCCTTGTAATAAAGCTTTGTATTGGATGGTTCAGTGATCATATTTCTTTTGATAAGCAGGACTAGAGGGAACAGTTTGTCTAACTTGCTGTATAGATTTGGACTGATATTCATGTGATTAGGGCAGATTTGCACGTCAAAATTATCATAACTTCCTTGAGTTACCGTAAGCAACAAAAATTATAAAGATATAGTAAGAAGTCAACTTAAAAAACTAAGTCGTAACTCACCTGGCATCAAGAACCTTCCCAATAGCTATTAATTCCCAGTATTATTCCAATAGTTATTATAGATATTGAGTACTGCTTGTATGCCAGATATCAGTACATACCTACATTATATCATATGTATTACATATATTACCTCAGATAAGCCTTACAGCAATTCTATTCTGAACTCAGTTCTCATTTGTCTCGTGAAAAACCTGAGGTTTAGGGATGTTAAGCGTCTATTGCAAAGGCCATTGTAATGGAGCTGGGATTCATTCTTGCTCTAGAGCACCACCCACTCTTGGGCTTTCATCCACACTGTGCTGTACACTCTTGCCTGGAGAATCCCACGGATGGGGGAGCTTGGTGGGCTGCCGTCTATGGGGTCACACAGAATCAGACACAACTGAAGCGACTTAGCAGCAGCAGCAGCAGCAGTGCTGTACTAACAGTTATGTTAGCAACAATCTAACCCATTGCATCAGTGTGACTTAGTGATTAAGAGCATAAATCATGTAGTCAGAGGCCCTAGGTTTGAATTCTAACAGCACCTCTTCTGAACTGGGCAATCTTGAGGAAGTAATTTAACTTATCTACTTACTTATAAATAATTTAACTTATCCTGTGTAAATAAATGTTTTAATAATAGAACCTGCCATGTAAGTTGTTGATATGTAAGTTAAGCTATATGGTATGATACATTATAATTGCTTAGTAGTTTTGCAGTGTTCACATGCACATTTTTTCCATTTGATCCTTAACAACCAGATTAGAGCGCAGGACAAGTATTGTATATTTTTTAATAGAAAAGGAACCTACCCAGAGTCATAGATGAGAAAGCTCTCTGTGTTAATCATATAGCTTTTTCTTCTTCTGTAGAGTACTTGATGGATCTTGTAGTATTTAAAAGTTGCTGAGGTCCAAAAGAAATTACCATTGGTCCTTGAACAACAGGGGTTTGAACTGTGTGGGTCCACATATACGTTGTTTTTTTTTCAATTGTAACTACTACAGTGCTGCACAACCTGTGGTTGGTTGAATCTGGGGATGCAGAAGCACAGATATGTAGGAACCTCAGATATGGAGGGCAGACTATAAGTTGTACATGGATTTTCCACTGAGCAGAGGGTTGGCACCTTAACTCTTGAGTTGTTCAGTGTCAAGTGTAACTAAATAAACTTTGTAATCTAAAACCTTGATTGTATCAATACTTCAAACACCTCTTTAGTGTGTTATATAAGTTGAGGAAATTCTTTTAGACATGGCCCTTTGTTTTGTGAGGTGGAGTTCTGTTTAGGGTACTTTGAGCTATTGTAACTTGTAATCAAAATGTGTACACCATCTGTCTTTTAAGTTCCTTCCCAGTGTAAGCATTCATGAATGTGTAGCTCCCCAAGCTTTAATATTTAATGCAAAAGTTAATAATTTAGCTATGATATTAATAATTAAATGTTTTCAGAGAGTCAACCAGGTGATAAAATCCACAAACTCCTCTTTTTTTTTTTTTTTTCCACCATGCCTTGCTGCTTGTGGGATCTTATTAATAGTTCCCCAACCAGGGACCAAACCTGTACTCTCTGCAGTGGAAGCAGGGAGTCTTAACCACTGAAACACCAGGGAAGTCCCCCCAAACTCCTCTTACTGTCTTTAATATATCAGTTAAGAGCACTAAAGAGAACTCAAGGAACTGAAATGAGAAGCATCTAATTCTTCAGTTCCATTTGGAAAACCATTGAATGAGTGATAGTGTGGGAAGTTTTGCTTCTTTTCTCTCCACAAAGTTAAATCTCTGCCATGAATATTTAGGAAGACATGGGCTACCTTTCCATGGCAGTAGCCACATGATTCCAAACAGTTTTTTTGCATTTGGAGTACAGCTGCAGGTCGAATCAAGGAGGCGATGGTGGAGAGTGATGAGGATCTCCTGGAGCCCTATAAAATATGTCTGCTCAGTTTGTCAAAAACATGGCAACAAACCTTAAATAAATAAACTACAGATTTTATATATATATATATATTTATATGTATGAAGCATATACCTTTATGTAATATATGTGTTTTTGTTGGGAAGATCCTCAGGAGGAGAGTATGGCAAACCACTCCAGTATTCTTGCCTGGAAAACCCCTGTGGACAAAGGAGCCTGGCGGGCTACAGTCCATAGGATCACAAAGAGTTGGGCATGACTGAAGTGACTTAGCACACATGCACGCATATGTGTGTGTAATTAGTACTGGGAGCTCCTGAATCAGAACCAGGTGTAAAAAGTGGTTATGCTTTGTTATGTGCTGTATGAAGCAGGAGGAGAAAAGTATGTATAGGATTTTTAGTCAGTGTTTAAATCCTGGTTTTGAATTCCGGCTCTGACATACCTGGTAACATTTGGCTTTAGTTTCTTCAGAGCAGGTTGTGAGGATTAAATAAAATGACTGGATGTAGACAGAGACTGACAAATACTATATGATATCACTTACATGTGAAAGCTAAAAAATAAAACTAACTAGTTACTATAGCAACAACAAGAAAAAATCCATACTCACAGATATAGAGAACCTTGTGGTTACCAGTGGGGAGAGAGAAAGGATAGGGGGAAGTTAGGGCAGGAGATTAAGAGGTTAAATACTAAGATATGAAATAAATAAGCTATGAATACATAGTACCAACATGGGGAATATAGTCAATATTTTACAATGACTATAAATGGAATATAACCTTTAAAAATTGTGAGTCACTATGTTGTACACCTGAAACAAGGTAATATTGTACATCAACTACACCTCAATAAAAATAAATCAAATAAAATGACTGGGTGACTTCAGCTAGTATAGTACCATATGTGTAAAAGGAATATAATGCAAATTTTAAAAAAGGATTGTGTAGAGCTGTTTTGCTGAGAATGACTCCCTTTTCTGAGTCACTTTTGTAGAACTAAGACCTGAACTTCAGGCATTTGTAAGCATATCTTCCTGCTGGATGCTAAACAGAACTTGCATCACTTATTTTTTAGGAAATGACATGCAGGTTAGAAATAGGTTTACTTTGTTGATTCAGGTGATTCCTGTTTCCTAATACCCCTAGATTAATGGGTAGAGATGAGTCTAACATAATAATAATGCTAATAATAAGAACTACCATTTATCCCAGTGGTTAGCACATGCCAGGCATCATGCAAAGAAGTTATTATACATTATCTCATTTTATCTTAATGTCAATTTTATGAACTAGATACCTGCATTTTATTCCCATTTTACAGGTCTAGAGATTGATTCTGGAACATATTAAGTAACTTATCTATTGGCATATAGCTCCTAAGTGGCAGACACAGAATTCTAATCCAGTTTGGCTGACATACTACTCATTCTTGTGTCTAATGGCAAGACACGTCATAGATAAACAACAGAAACTCCTTATGGTAGGATGCCCCTGTAGTTGTGGAGATGTCCGTGTTAAGACTCTGATAATAAATTTAAATCTCTTAGGGTGAACTCTGACTTCTTTCCTTCAGGGTTTTGAGTATAGCCGTTCTGGAAATCCCACCCGGAATTGCTTGGAAAAAGCAGTGGCGGCGCTGGATGGGGCTAAGTACAGTAAGTGATTTTCGTTTCAAAGTTTGTAAAATCTAGAATTCATTCTTACTTGTATAGAGAAAATCATAAAGGCACGAAATGTAGAATTGGAAAGAAATAAGGAAATCAGCTAGTTCAAAACTCTTATTTTTCTAAGACATTGAATTGTTTGCCCTGGTTGCATAGTGGACTTCATATGTATATGTGTAGCTATAAAGTGAAAGTAAATCTGAATAGAGGCAAAATGGCAGAATGTGTCACTTAGTATTCATGTAAATTTACTCTTCACTTGGAGCTGTCAATATAAATAGATACAAATTAACCAAGTTTTACAACACCATGCATGAGAACATAAACTTTTTAATGCTCTGGTTCATTCACCTGCCATTGTGTGTGTGTTTTTTTTTTTAAAGCAGAGGGCTACTTTTTCAATATAAAAATCTCTTACAAGTTAATGAGAAGGCAACCAATATAGATATTAACACAGGATTTGAATAGTCATTCCATAGGAAAAAAGTATAAATGGCTTTTAAAATTATGATAAATTTATGAGTAAGTTCTAGGGAATCTAGAACTGCTGCTACTGAGGCCCGAGAATAGGACCAAGGAACATTTGCAATAGCCAGGTGTCCTTGATACTGTGCTTTCAGAGATTACGAATTAACTCCTCAGATCTAGTATTCTTTCCGTGAATAGAATGAATGGCTGTTAAATCATCTTTGTATTTTTTATACAAATGATACTAAATGAGGGCAGAATAATGAGTTAGAAAATAAGAGTCTTAGGAGTTTTCTCACAGCAAGAGTGTAAGAATTAGAAATATTAACATGAGTTGTTGGGGTTTCTTTTTTTTTAGATGAGAGAATGTTTTAAACACCAAATTTCTGAAATTTAATACTGTATGGTGTACATTTCCCACAGAGGGTATAAAAGCTGAGGGTTCATATGCTAGACACTCTACAGGTGGGCTGCAGAAAACATGGTTGTTTTGAATTGGATTTCAAGGTTAGCTTTCTATATGAATTCGTGGGTGGACTGTGAATCTGCCTGGTAGAAAATTGCAATGCCAACCTCAACTTTTCTGAGAAAATTTTGAAATAATTACATTTTTCAAGTTAATTGGATATCGCATCTATCAGTCACAGGTGATTTTTTATCATCAAGGTGATATATTGATATTTTATAGGATGTTTTCCTTTACAGGGTCTAATGTACAGTGCCAGTTTTTTTTTTATTGTTCAACTTCACTATTTCTGTTCAATATGTGATTCCAGATCACATATGTTTAGAAGAGAATCCACATTAAAACATTTTTTTAAATAAAATTTAAATTTATCAGACACATCTCAGGTATGATTTTGAATTTTGTTAAAATGTTTGCTCAATTGAATATCATATAGTTAATGGATGAATCGTATCTTAGCTCTCTTCCTAAAATTTGAAATTTCTTTAGAGTTTGATATTTTTAAACTGTAATTTAATTGGCAATTGATCTTTTGACTAAGAATTTTGTAAACAATTATTTCTTTGAAGCTTTTCAGAGAGATGTTGCTATAACCAAAGCAGAATTAAGTATTTTTTGTTTTTGAAATAGAAAGGAGGATTTTGTAATGGTATTAATAAGGGGATTTCTGATGACTCAGTAGTGATGGTTGTCCTTTAGTCAGCAGAGAGAGGGATTTAAAGTAATGCAAATAAATACTGAAGGTGTTTTTTAACCTGGCATTTTGGCTTACTCTAGCTTGGTTTTTATTTTAGGTTTGGCCTTTGCTTCAGGTTTAGCAGCCACTGTGACCATTACCCATCTCTTAAAAGCAGGAGACCAGATTATTTGTATGGATGATGTGTATGGAGGTAGGTGACCTATCTCATTCATGCTGTTTCAGCTGTTATTTTAAAGACAATAAAATGGTTCCTGAATTATATTAACATTGCTACTTGGATTATTGATTATCTTTTCAAAATATGATGAACACCTCCATGCTGCTCCACACTTGGTAAAGGAGGAGCAGAAACACCTGGGGTCTACACTCTAGAACTGCTTATAAAACTGATTGTTTAATAACAATTTTATTTAAGCTGCCACATGCATGCTCAGTCACTAAATAATGGCCAACTCTTTACAATCCCATGGACTGTAGCCTGCCAGACTCCTCTGTCCATGGGATTCTCCAGGCAATAATACTGGAGTGGGTTGCCGTTTTTTCCTCCAGAGAATCTTCCTTACCCAGAGATCAAACCCACATCTTTTGTATCACCTGCATTGGCAGGTGGGTTCTTACTGCCCTCCACCTGGGAATCCCATTTAAGCTGCTGGGATGACCTATTTGAGACATACTCTGCTCTAGAGAAGATAGTATTTAGAGAGATAGTGTTCTACATAATTTAAAATTTTTCCTGCAGTGAAAATGTCTATAGTCCAGGTCATTCTCAAAGGGCTTAACTCTACCCAACTCTTAAGCACCATGCTCCTTAATTTTTTTTTTTTTTAGGGACCCTTTTGAAAACCCATGAAACCTATGGACCTTTTTCTCCAAAAAATGTGCTTAAGACTGTACTCAACATTTATCATTTTAATCTTAAGATCAAAGGGCCTTACTCTTTGTAGCCTATCTGTGTGGATACAAATTTAAGATCTTTTATTCCAAATTGTTTAAATGCTAGTTATATAAGGTGGTAAGTGGGAAGGTAAGGACTACTAGTTGCCCTTATCTTTAAGTAAAACTGATTTTTGTGTTCAAAACAACAGCAAAAAAAATTTTTTTTTAATGTACATCAGTTCAGTTCAGTTGCTCAGTCGTGTCTGACTCTTTGCGACCCCATGAATCGCAGCATGCCAGGCCTACCTGTCCATCAGCAACTCCCAGAGTTCACCCAAACTCATGTCCATCAAGTCGGTGATGCCATCCAGCCATCTCATCCTCTGTCATCCCCTTCTCCTCCTGCCCCCAATCCCTCCCAGCATCAGAGTCTTTTCCAATGAGTCAACTCTTCGCATGAGGTGGCCAAAGTATTGGAGTTTCAGCTTTAGCATCAGTCCTTCCAAAGAACACCCAGGACTGATCTCCTTCAGAATGGATTGGTTGGATCTCCTTGCAGTCCAAGGGACTCTCAAGAGTCTTTTCCAACACCACAGTTCAAAAGCATCAATTCTTCGGCACTCAGCTTTCTTCACAGTCCAACTCTCACATCCATACATGACCACAGGAAAAACCATAGCCTTGACTAGACGGACCTTTGTTGGCAAAGTAATGTCTCTGCTTTTGAATATGCTATCTAGGTGGGTCATAACTTTCCTGCCAAGGAGTAAGCGTCTTTTAATTTTATGGCTGCAATCACCGTCTGCAGTGATTTTGGAGCCCCCAAAAATAAAGTCTGCCACTGTTTCCACTGTTTCCCCATCTATTTCCCATGAAGTGATGGGACCGGATGCCATGATCTTCGTTTTCTGAATGTTGAGCTTTAAGCCAACTTTTTGTCTCTCCTCTTTCACTTTCATCAAGAGGCTTTTGAGTTCCTCTTCACTTTCTGCCATAAGGGTGGTGTCATCTGCATATCTGAGGTGACTGATATTTCTCCCAGCAATCTTGATTCCAGCTTGTACTTCTTCCAGCCCAGGGTTTCTCATGATGTACTCTGCATATATGTACATATATATTCCATGTGCATCCAGGTAACTAAAAGATCACTTCTAGAATATTATCACTTTGTCTATCTCCTGTTTGAACAAGTTAAATCTGTAAGTTCTTTGAAGGAAGAGACTTACTCTTAATAATCATTTTATCCCTCTCAGAAATTTGTAAAAAGCTTTATATTTTATCATAGCTCCCTATGATAGTTTGATGAATTGAAATTACAGAAAAAACAAACCTTTAGATGCTATTATAATACACTATTAAAACATCTTGATAAACCTAGGTACAAAATCTTGAAAATTGCTGTTGATTTTTTTTTTAAACAATTCTTTACATTCTTTTTCAATCTCACATTACCTAGGGTGAGTCTACCAAAGGTCTAGTGAGTCTTTGATGATAAAGTTCTTTCTTCCTTTTTGGTTCACTGTCAATAATGGTAAATTTTTCTTTAATTTTGCATATATAAACCTTAAATCCAGATCAGTATTTATAAAATTAACTATTCTAAATTGAATGATTTATCTTCTTTCACTATAAAACTCTAGTTGTTTGGTTTACATGATCTCATTTTTCTTTTAAGGCTTTCAGAACCACATAACAAAAATATTGAGAAAGTACAAAGGATAATAACTAGTTGTTTTCTATTACCAAAGTATAATCGGTCTGAAAATTTACTTTGAACATTTCATTGATTTTGGTTCATTTATTTTAGATTTAAATACTAGGAAGGAATTGTTAGAAAAAGATATTGATGTTTTAGGGAGCATGCCACTTTATGTTTGAAGAGTAGAGACTGTTAAGAAACATTTTTTGCTTCATGCCACTTGGTGTGGGTATCAAGTGTGTTTTATTTGACTCATACTTTTAGTTTAAAATTTAAGCCTTATTTTCTTTAGTGTGGCTTAAAGCCCTATATTCTTTAGGTGGTTCAGTGGTAAAGAATCCACCTGCCAATGCAGAAGATGCAGGTTTGATCCCCTGGTCAGGAAGATCCACTAGAGGAGAAAATGGCAACCCACTCCAATGTTCTTGCCTGGAAAATCCCATGAGCCTAGGAGCCTGGAGGGCTGTAGTCCCTGAGGTCGCATGGACCCACCTGAGCAACTGAGTACATTCTTTAGCATACAAGAAGGTTCAAATAAAGTAGACTTGCTTTTGGTTGTTTCTTTATTGGTGATTGACACTTCCTCATATTTTTAAAGTGTTTATACTTTTAAGGAATGAATATTTCCAAATACAATGTTCTTTTTCATTTTGTCTGATTCTCTTCTGCCTCAGGTACAAACAGGTACTTCAGGCAGGTGGCAACTGAATTTGGATTAAAGATTTCTTTTGTTGATTGTTCCAAACCCAAATTGCTAGAGGCAGCTATTACACCAGAAACCAAGGTAATTCAGTTTTCAGTTTGTTTTTCCTCGTGATTTTTAAATTTTCATCATTTCTGTTTACTTGAGGGCATAATTTAAATCTGAATAACCAATTTTCCTGGAAGCTATTCGAAGCCATCAAGATTAGGATAGGTCTGACTTCTGTTGAATACTGTAGCTTAATGATTAGGTACATGCATTCTGTAGTGGGATTCAAATTCTAATTCTATATCATAGTTGGTATATTATCATGGGCAAATTATTTAATCAAAGTCTCATTTCTTTCATTTACTAAATAGAGGTAATTTTACCTGCTTTATTAAAAAGTAGTTGGGTGAATTAAATGAGATAAGGCATATGCTGTGCTTAGTTGCTCAGTTGTGTCCAATTCTTTGTGACTCCATGGACTGTAGCCCACAAGGATCCTTTGCCCATGGGGTTCTCCAGGCAAGAATACTGGAGTGGGTTGCCATGCCCTCCTCCAGAGATAATAAGGCATATGAAATCTTTATTATGGTACCCAATACATGATGACAGTTAAAAAATTTGTTAGCAAAAGCAGACAATTCTTAACTGCATTACCAAGCTAGTGTTGGTAACAGAAGTCATCACAGAGTTTGGGTTATAGAAAGGAACCTTGTAAACTCCCAAATCCTAATAAGCATAGCATTAAGGGTTCTGAAGGATACTTCAGCAAAATAATAGAAGCACAGAAGGGCCACAGGCGATCCTTAGCCTCCGTCCTGGGAAGGCTTGTGTGCCACTGGAAGATGTTTTGTGCGGGAATGAATGGCATATGTGATATTCTTTCTTGGAACCTCATTGAAATTCTGCATGGGGAAAAGAAGGACCAGCATCTTTTATAAGTATCAGCCTTTTCCAACTTTTTGCTAATGATTAAAAGGTTTGTACTCAAGATTATGTTGCTGTGAATGCTAAAAAAGAGAAAAAATTTTTTTTCATACAAATTACTTTGAAATTAACTCCAGGGTGCTCTTTGAGTGATTAAGGTTGTTTTCAAAGGAACTTTTTTTTTTCTTCCTTGGGAGAAAAGATATTAAAATAGATGGTCTGAGTCTTTCTAAGGGAGGAAAGCAAATTGTGTGTATATTAATTCTTGTCAGCAGAACTTTATGTAGTGGTTCCTTACCAACTTGAATTAATACATTTTCCCCCCTGATATATCTGCCTCATCATTTAAAGTAGATTTTTAAAGTCTAGATAAAATCTACTTTGTATTTATTTACTTATTTTTATTTTAATTACTTTTTAAAATTATGAATGGGAATGATAAATTCTTACCCAGGAATAAATTTTTATAGGTTCTCAAATAATTATGCTCTTGTAGAATATGCATTATTTTAACTACCCTGTCTTTTCTATAGTAAAACTCTAAAATAGGATGAGTGTTAAGCCAGATCACTTGCTCATTTATATAGGCAATGAAGAAAGAATCATTAACCCTTTTTAAAAGAAAGCTGTAGATACTGTCAGGCTTCCCTGGTGGCTCAGACAGTAAAGAATCCGCCTGCAGTGCAGGAGACCTGAGTTCAATCCCTGGATTGGGAAGATCCCCTCGAGGAGGGCATGGCAACCCATTCCAGTATTCTTGCCAGGAGAATTCCCATGGACAGAGGAGCCTGGCGGGCTACAGTCCATGGGGTCGCCAAGTGTTGGACACGACTGAGCAATGAAGCAAAGCAAAGCACGGTAGATAATGTCAATCAAAATAGTAGCAGCTTGTTTAACAAATAGAATTCTGTTCTTTGGTCTTTTCAATAACTATCAAACATACATGATGTGGGGATTGTGCTAGGTTTTGGATAGACAGATAGTATGATACCATCTCTTAAGTGAGCTCTGGCCGGGTTTTTTGTTGTGTATGTGTCACTTCTCTTCCTCACTCCAAAACCTGTGCTCTTCTTTAGGTTCTGCAGACTTATTTTGTAGTTTCTAGTGCATCTGACATTATTTAAGTTACTAGTCATAATATTTTTGGTATCAAATAGTTCTCTTTACTGAAAATTCCAGAATGTAATCTTACACAATCTTTTGTTTATCTTTGAGAGCAAAATTCCCTGACTTTGGAGTATGTCTTTGGAATTCATCCTCTTTTTAATGGAAAATAATTATAGTGATTAACTTGAGTGTTCTTCTGCTTATATGTACATTATCTCATTTGATCCTTATGACTACTGTATAAAGTAAATGATATCAACCTTATTGTACAGATGAAAAATTGGGAGAACATAGAAGGTTAGTTACTTAGCTGTGATGACCTCTCAGAAATTCATGGGGCTAGGATTCAGATTCAGACCTTTAAACTTCATTCTCCATGGTCTTCCCGTGTAGCCTCCCAGATGGTTACAGTGCATGAGATATATGTTTGTCTAGTGTATTTTTACAAACTATCGTCATTTACTGAATTGTTTTAGCTTGTTTGGATTGAAACCCCCACAAACCCTAGCTTGAAGATGATTGACATTGAAGCCTGCGCACATACGGTCCATAAACATGGAGACATCATTTTGGTTGTGGATAACACTTTTATGTCAGCATATTTCCAGGTAAATGAAAGTAATATTTTTAGCATAATTGGTAGACTATACAGGTACTTGTAATTAGGAGAGGAAGGACTTGTTTACATTAAGTTACATGAAACCTAATCACAATTATTGATTAGACAAAGAATGAAATTGGATCTTTCCTACCATGAGTTAATATTTTTTCAACCCTAGGCTAGTATATTGTATGGGACTTTGTGTTTTTTAAATATTATCTTCATTAAAGCTTTTAGGTTCTCTGTAAACTCTCTGAAGACCTGCTCTTATTATATGATTGTATATGTCAGTGCCTTACACATAGTAGGGACTTCAATGTTTATGTGTTGGTTCTAAGTCAGTTTTGTGTGTATATATATACATACATGTCATTATAAGTCCTGCAGATGTCCATCGTGTACGGAAACATCACTGAGTATAGCTTTTCTTTTCCTTTTATTTGCAAGGCTAGCCAGATAAAAACACATCTTATTTCTCCATTTCCCTTCCTTCTTTCTAGTTTGTCTTCTCTTCATGTTTCATAGACCATTCCTTCTGTATCTTTACCTGACTTGTATCCTAAATTCGTATTCTATGTATCACCTTGTATCTGTGTAGCTCCTTTATCATTCTCCTTTTAAACTCTTTTCCTGCTTATTCCTTTTCATACATCTCTTCCCAACTCAAACCCTCCCATCCATCCTCAATCCCTTTATTTTTAACCGTGTACTTTTTCCTTTCTGTTTTGCTCCTTTTGGTAGGTCATCTTGGGAATCTTTCTATAATTGCCTAGTAGTCTGCCATTTCCCCACATGTTCTACCTCTCTTTCCCTGAGTAACTTAACTGTTTCCTTTTCTTATTAGGAGTTACCATCTCCCTGCTCTTTACTTTCTGTCTGAACCTTGTGGTCATTCTTATTGCACTTCCTGTAGTTCACCTGTATTCTGTAGAGTTCCTAAAAGCCCAGCTCATTTTCTTCAGCTCTTCAATTAGGCTGATGTTCACGAGCTAAAACAGTTTACATTCCCTTCTTCTGTTATCGGTCCCTGAAGTTGGCCCAGGCTGCTGCCTCCATGTGAGGGACTGACTCCCTGGGAGTTTGCACAAAGTTGTTTTCACCTTAGTCCGTTTTTTTCAGAAGGCACTACTGTGTTTCATCTTTCTTTTCTGAAACACATTTCCTGGTTACATTGTATTCATATGGTTTCATGTGCCATCTGTCTACCTTTGGCTTGTGATACAACTTCAGCTGACTCTTAGCTCAAGTAAAGCAGTCCGTTTCCAAGTAAAAATCTCCTGGCATCATCTGTTTGTCCCAAGTGATTTTCACTCTGGGTGTTTTTATACCTGCTCCTTATTCCATCTACCACTTGGAGTAGGGCAGTTAATACAGCAGAGGATTGCTCTGGCTGAGTCATCATAAGTTCTGTATATTCTCAAAGAGATTGCATGAATTGTTTTAGCTTGAGCCTGCCCAGGTTACTCATCAGGCCTGGCCCTTTTTCTCATATTACTGTCACTAAAATAGGTCCAGTTTTTCCACTTTTCTGAAGCCCACATCATATTCCATTTGCCAGGAACTGCAATTTTCAATCTGGATTCATTCCAGTTGAATTAATCAGAATCACATTGTCCCTAGGCAACCACATGCATTGGTTCCACAAAGCAAATCTGAAAAGATCCTCTCTTTGTTTTACCCTCATGAAAACTGGGTATGTTCTTTCTTTTCCTGCCTTTTGTCTTCTTGATCTTCTGCAAGTCTCACAAAAGGCAAAATGGACATACCAGCATAAAGTTTCAGAGTAGAATCTCTGGATTCTGGTTGTCTGAGTTCTGACTCTACCAGTTTTTAAAATCTGAGTGATCTATTTTATTTTTCTCAGTTCCTTTTCCTTGTCTGTACAATTAGAGTCATAAACATACTGATTTTACTGAGTTGAAGTATTTTTGAACACTGCTTCACTAAGTTATGTGAACTATTTAACATGATTTTTGGAGCATAATGAGATCAACAGATGTTAGTTACAGGCTTTTATTTTTCATTTTGACCATAGGGTTTACAGAATGTTGGCACTGGAACAGTCTTCACACATTGTCTAATTTGACCCATCACTTTAGAGATGAGTAAACACATATGTACAGAGTGCTTTGAGCAATGCTTTACTTAAAATGTCCTATTTTTGAGAACTTACATGAAAAGTCCCCCAGCCTCCAAATGGTGAGGTTAAACACACACACACACACACACACACACCTGCACATACACACACTTTATTTTAAAGAAATTTTAAATGAAAAGATGTTGATATTATATTGTTTAGTGAATAAGTTGGTTATTAATTTTCACTGTAAATAAAGACATCTAAAACTAAAGAACTACTTTGCAGGAAAATTGGGTGAGGGAAACCAATCTAAACACATTTCTGTACAAGTGATTTTACACTTGACAAAACTAGAATAATAAAAGAGTAATTAAGAGTCAAGATCGTGACAAATAAAATGAATAACCACAGCATACACTAAGGTTTTAATGATTAAAAACCTAAGCAAATTAGTTTTCCATTTACTTGACATAACAATTGCTAAGTGTTTGTGTCAACCATTCTGTGTATTTACTGAGTCATAAATTGCCAGCATGTCTTCTGTAGGTAATAAATTTAGGGGTTAGTCAGCAATTGCTCTAAAGAAACAAGTTCAGAAGGCCTGTTGACCTGTGTTATCTGCTATTTCCAGAAAACGTCTGCCTTTGGATTGAATAATGAATCCAATACTTTTGTAGTTTTATTTGGTGTGAGGGAGGAAAGGGAAAGATGATATCAAGGGAAAGGTAAATAGAGGTCCTGGAAAATTTTAAGATGTACGTATTTTTGAAAAATTAAAATAGGGGTGGAATTTACAATAGTAAATAGGTAAGTAATGCAGGATATTTTCAAGTGATTTCCCATTTAAAATAAAAACCTTTTTTTATTCCTTTTAGCGGCCTTTGTCTCTGGGAGCTGATATTTGTATGTATTCAGCAACAAAATACATGAATGGTAAGACACGCATAGTCTACACTTCATTCTTTTCCATGGATAGATGATAATAGCATAAGGCTTTATCCTTTTATCCTTTTTCTTCTACTATTATACAGATTTTCTCTGACACAGGTAGAAAGTTAGAGAATTATCCTTTGATTAAATATAGGACTTCATTTATAGCAGACAAAACTATGCTCATGATACATCAGCAAAGGATTAAAATTTACTGTAAAAGATTTTATCCTGCTGACAGCTTACAAAGAAACACTTATATTTTATAGGATTTTAATTTTATTGTTTTAGATATAGCCTTTGATATTACCAAACTGAGTAAAGTGTATTTAAACTTATTCTATAAGGCTTTTCCTCAGAGATTTTTTTCAAGTCAAAGTCTAATTTTAGAAATTATAAGCTGAGGAATAATGTTTATACATTGTTTTTTAACTTAAAGCTTTTTGGTTTTGTTTTTAGGCCACAGTGATGTTGTAATGGGCTTAGTGTCACTGAATTCTGAAAGCCTTCATGATAGGCTCCGTTTCTTGCAAAATTGTAAGTATTAAAAAGCCTGAATTTCCCCTTGTGCTCTCAAAGTGACTACATTAGATATTGTATTTCCACTAAGTGTTGTGAAGTGATAGCATTCCACTAATTTACAAAGAAATGGGAAATAGAGGGAAAATTCTGATTTTTTTAGAGGAAAGAAAAACTGAGTTATAAAAATACTATTTATTATAGCATAATAGAGCTTTACAACATGGCCAAGGGATGTTTTCTTATTTTTCAAATCCATGTCAACTTTGATCACAATTTGTTAAAGCCCAAGTGAATTTTTAGTTTTAAGACAATGGATTTTTTTTTTAAACATTTGGAATGATGGCTTTCTTATACTATACCTTTTATATCTGGAATGATATCTAATTTTAAATGGTACTTAAGATATAAACTTGTATTTTTCAACAGATATCTAAATATCAGTTTTCTGTTTAGATTGTTTACTATCTCAGGTGTCCATAAGGGTTTATTGAAAAATACTCGATTTTAACCAATGTGATTTGACAGAGATCAGTATAATTAGGAATAAAAATCCCCTTCTAGGGAAAAAATGTTAGAGCAACAAAAGGGGGCACTGATGATGGAAACCAGAATTTATTGTGTGCTAAGTTCCTTTCATTTATAAAAAGAAGGAATGATGCATATATCCTGGAGGCCTAGGAAACCACAGGCTGCTTTAGACAGAAGCTAAATATTAGTAGAATGTTGGTAGAACACCCAGGAATAATAGAAGCTGAACTGCTATTTTTTCTGTGTGCTTTAATACTCTTTCAAAGAAATACAAGATTAAGCTATGTGCAGTGTGTCCTTTTATTAAAATCATGGAAAGGACTATTGATGTTCATATTTGAAAAATTTATGTGATTGTGTTTGTACTTTGTTTTTAGGATATTCATTTCCCTTCTCATTTTAAAGCCCATTTCTCTAAGCATGTTTTATGCCTCGTTCTCATGCTTCTTCCTTGATATATTAATTTTTCCCACTAAAATTCAAATATTGGGCTTTG
Organism: Bison bison bison; assembly: GCF_000754665.1. NCBI lineage: Eukaryota > Metazoa > Chordata > Mammalia > Artiodactyla > Bovidae > Bison > Bison bison. The sequence continues at coordinate 2,427,783 of NW_011494843.1, read as the reverse complement.
TTGTTAGCTTCCCATAGTCACTATGATAAAAAAGAGTGCCGAGAGGCTTTTCTGGGTCTGTCTTCACCTTCAAACTAACCCAGGACATATTCGTTTTGCAGCTCTTGGAGCAGTTCCATCTCCTATTGACTGTTACCTCTGCAATCGGGGTCTGAAGACTCTACAAGTCCGCATGGAGAAGCATTTCGAAAACGGAATGGCAGTTGCTCAGTTTTTGGAGTTGAATCCTCAGGTGGAAAAGGTTATTTATCCTGGTATGTTAATCTGCTTTCTAAGTACATGTGGTTACTCTAGGATTTTACATGTTATCCCTTGCATTCTGTTTATGTAACATTTGTAAGTTAGGTCCTTTCATGTATTTTTTTTGTTGTCCGCTTATCATTGAGAGCTGCTGTATGTGGGTCTGATGGTAAAGAAGATAGATGTGCTCTTTAGTCTAGAGTTGTCTAATAGTCTAGTGGATGCCTGGACTCTGCTTGAAGAGTTGGACCTGACTTAGTGATTGAACAACATTCCAGAATTACAACCTTGTACTTTTCAGTTGATTTGCTTACAGTCTTATCAGTCTGCTGTTCTGTACTAGCTCTAACTTTTATCTGATATACACTGAGACTTTATACTTATCAAGTTAAAACTTGATAAGAAAATTCCCCTGAAATTCTCTTACCTTTTTTGGAATTCCTTCACTTCTCACAAATCTTTAAGTACTATTGTGAATTAGCAGACTTACATGTTCAGTTCAGTCGCTCAGTCATGTCCGACATTTGCGACCCCATGAATCGCAGCACGCCAGCCTCCCTGTCCATCACCAACTCCCAGAGTTCACCCAGACTCACGTCCACTGAGTCAGTGATGCCATCCAGTCATCTCATCCTCTGTCCTCCCCTTCTCCTCCTGCTCCCAATCCCTCCCAGCATCAGAGACTTTACCAATGAGTCAACTCTTCACATGAGGTGGCCAAAGTACTGGAATTTCAGCTTTAGCATCATTCCTTCCAAAGAAATCCCAGGGCTGATCTCCTTCAGAATGGACTGGTTGGATCTCCTTGCTGTCCAAGGGAAGCTCAGGAGTCTTCTCCAACACCACAGTTCAAAAGCATCAATTCTTCGGCACTCAGCTTTCTTCACAGTCCAACTCTCACATCCATACATAACTACTGGAAAAACCATAGCCTTGATAGACAAACCTTTGTTGGCAAAGTAATGTCTCTGCTTTTGAATATGCTATCTAGGTTGGTCATAACTTTCCTTCCAAGGAGTAAGCGTCTTTTAATTTCATGGCTTCGGTCACCATCTGCAGTGATTTTGGAGACCCAAAAATAAAGTCTGACACTGTTTCCACTGTTTCCCCATTTATTTCCCATGAAGTGATGGGACTGGATGCCATGATCTTCATTTTCTGATTGTTGAGCTTTAAGCCAACTTTTACACTCTCCACTTTCACTTTCATCAGGAGGCTTTTTAGTTCCTCTTCACTTTCTGCCATCAGGGAGGTATCATCTGCATATCTGAGGTGATTGATATTTCTCCCGGCAATCTTGATTCCAGCTTGTGTTTCTTCCAGTCCAGCGTTTCTCATGATGTACTCTG
>NW_011494843.1:2409050-2426094 GCF_000754665.1 Bison bison bison | reverse complement strand
TTTTTCTGGAACTCTCTTGTTTTTTCCATGATCCAGCAGATGTTGGCAATTTGATCTCTGGTTCCTCTGCCTTTTCTAAAACCATCTTGAACATCAGGAAGTTTACGGTTCACATACTGCTGAAGCCTGGCTTGGAGAATTTTGAGCATTACTTTACTAGCGTGTGAGATGAGTGCAATTGTGCAGTAGTTTGAGCATTCTTTGGCATTGCCTTTCTTTGGGATTGGAATGAAAACTGACCTTTTCCAGTCCTGTGGCCACTGCTGAGTTTTCCAAATTTGCTGGAATAGTGAGTGCAGCACTTTCACAGCATCATCTTTCAGGATTTGGAATAGCTCAACTGGAATTCCATCACTTCCACTAGCTTTGTTTGTAGTGATGCTTTCTAAGGCCCACTTGACTTCACATTCCAGGATGTCTGGCTCTAGGTGAGTGATCACACCATCATGATTATCTGGGTCGTGAAGATCTTTTTTGTACAGTTCTTCTGTGTATTCTTGCCATCTCTTCTTAATATCTTCTGCTTCTGTTAGGTCCATACCATTTCTGTCCTTCATCAAGCCCATCTTTGCATGAAATGTTCCTTTGGTATCTCTGATTTTCTTGAAGAGATCCCTAGTCTTTACCATTCTGTTGTTTTCCTCTATTTCTTTGCATTGATTGCTGAAGAAGGCTTTCTTATCTCCCCTTGCTATTCTTTGGAACTCTGCATTCAGATGTTTATATCTTTCCTTTTCTCCTTTGCTTTTCGCTTCTCTTCTTTTCACAGCTATTTGTAAGGCCTCTCTAGACAGCCGTTTTGCTTTTTTGCATTTCTTTTCCATGGGGATGATCTTGATCCCTGTCTCCTGTACAGTGTCACGAACCTCATTCCATAGTTCATCAGGCACTCTGTCTATCAGATCTAGGCCCTTAAATCTATTTCTCACTTCCTCTGTATAATCATAAGGGATTTGATTTAGGTCACACCTGAACGATCTAGTGGTTTTCCCTACTTTCTTCAATTGAAGTCTGAATTTGGCAATAAGGAGTTCATGATCTGAGCCACAGTCAGCTCCTGGTCTTGTTTTTGCTGACTGTATAGAGCTTCTCCATCTTTGGCTGCAAAGAACATAATCAATCTGATTTTGGTGTTGACCATCTGGTGATGTCCATGTATAGAGTCTTCTCTTCTGTTGTTGGAAGAGGGTGTTTGTTACGACCAGTGCATTTTCTTGGCAAAACTCTAATAGTCTTTGTCCTGCTTCATTCCGTATTCCAAGGCCAAATTTGCCTGTTACACCAGGTGTTTCTTGACGTCTTACTTTTGCATTCCAGTCCCCTATAATGAAAAGGACATCTTTTTTAGGTGCTAGTCTAAAAGGGCTTGTAGGTCTTCATAGAACCGTTCAACTTCAGCTTCTTCAGCGTTACTGGTTGGGTCATAGACTTGGATTACTGTGATATTGAATGGTTTGCCTTGGAAATGAACAGAGATCATTCTGTCGTTTTTGAGATTGCATCCAAGTACTGCATTTCAGACTCTTTTGTTGACCCTGATGGCTACTCCATTTCTTCTGAGGGATTCCTGCCCGCAGTAGTAGATATAATGGTCATCTGAGTTAAATTCACCCATTCCAGTCCATTTCAGTTTGCTGATTCCTAGAATGTTGACATTCACTCTTGCCATCTCTTGTTTGACCACTTCCAATTTGCCTTGAATCATGGACCTGACATTCCAGGTTCCTATGCAATATTGCTCTTTACAGCATCGGACCTTGCTTCTATCACCAGTTACATTCACAGCTGGGTATTGTTTTTGCTTTGGCTCCATCCCTTTATTCTTTTTGGAGTTATTTCTCCACTGATCTCCAGTAGCATATTGGGCACCTACTGACCTAGGGAGTTCCTCTTTCAGTATCCTATCATTTTGCCACTCTTTGAATTTATTTTACCAGACTTTTATATTGTGGTGGTCATAAGTAAATAGTTATTTTAAACCCTTTTGAGGTGTGCATTCATACAGTCTTGGGTGTAAAGGAGAATTATGCTTGATCCCTGCCTTTAAGTCATTTAGGTAAGCCAAGGCAGAAATACAAATGAGACTAAATGCCCTAATATGTACATTAGGTAAAGAGCTGTTGACTGGTGTGTATTTGAATGGAGAGAGGGAGAAAAGTTTTGGACTGTGCCTTGAGGAAATGGGTTAGCATTTGTTAAAAGTGCCTGGACAAGGCAATTCAGATTTCTTCAATAAATGTTTATCAACTGCAAACCATGGGCCAGGCGTTGTACTGTGATCTGGGATCTAATTATTAACAAAAGAAATAGCTTTTTCTTCATGGAGTTAGCCTGATGCATAAGACAGATATTAAGTGAGAAATTACAGACGATATAATTAACAGAGGGAAGGGGGCAGTGAGCGGGAGAATGTTCCAGGCTAAAGGGATCGCATGTGCAAAAGTCCCAAGATAAAAGAAGAGTTCAGTGCTGCTGGTGTGAAGAAAGCTGGCATGGCTAGAGCTAGGAGAGACTAGAAAAGATAGGTCAAAATGATGGCAGTTTGGTTTTCCCTTGTGGCTCCGCTGTAAAGAATCTGCCTGCAATGCGGGAGACCAGGCTTCGATCCCTGGGTTGGGAAGATCCCCTGGAGAAGGGAAAGGCTACCCACTCCAGTATTCTGGCCTGGAGAATTCCATGGACTGTACAGTCCATGGAGTTGCAAAGAGTTGGACATGACTGAACCACTTTCACAAGATAGACAGGGGCCAGAACAAGAGGTCAGATGTGAACATGGCATAAAGCCTGTTATTAGCCTTATTTGCAGTTGACTTAAACGAATAGTGATTTTTTGTTGTTGTTGTCCTGAAATTACATGTTTGACTCTGAAATGAGATATTCATTATACTTTATGACTACAGGGCTGCCTTCTCATCCTCAGCATGAGCTGGCCAAGCGTCAGTGCACAGGTTGCCCGGGGATGGTCACCTTTTATATCAAGGGCTCTCTTCAACATGCTGAAACTTTCCTCAAGAACTTAAAGGTAACTTTACAAAATCGTTTTTTAATTTATAGACATTAAGGCCTTCTTATAGCGTTATGGTCTTCATTACTTCTCACTTCCACCCAACTCAGATTAATGTGTTTGTATCTGCAGGTCACATCCACAAACCTCTTTGTCATGAAATGCATTGGGTTAGAAAATCACTTGAAGCAAGAGTGATGCGATAGCAGATAGAACATGTTCATTTTCTTAACTCTGCAGGGGCTTTCATCCATTTGAGAGAGACAGAATGTTCTAAGCCATTTGTTTTTAAATTTATAGTGAACTAACTGCCTTTTCAAGTGAAATATTATGAAAAACCTCAGTACTGTGTCAGTGCACTGCTGAAAAACTGTACTGAAATCCAGCCTAGGAATGACTTCCCGAACCCTGTGCCTCTCAGGCTGTGTCTGCCTGGAGTGAGGGACACGCGGCCTTTGTCTAAAGTTCACAGAGGTAGGAATCTCTCCAGAGCCCTGGGAGAGAGGCCTGTGTAACTCCATGCTTTGGGCTTACTTTGAGCGCATGCAGTCATGTATTTAAGACTTTGAGTTTTAAATGCTACAAATCTAAAGAAAAGAAAAGAATGCTGCCAGATTAGTCAAAGTCTTACTGGTTCTAAAATTTGTCCACTTCTAAAATCAGAGATATAGTAGCGTACATTTAATTGCATACAGTTGTGAAAGTAACTTTTAACATGTTTGTAAAATTCTGTAACACACAGTAACACTAAATGCAACAACTGAGTTTTCCCTTCTACTCCATGATGGGGTTAAATGGATATATTCATTTGATAAGTGGTACATATTAGTGAGTAAGTTTGTATAACTTAAAAGATATTAAGAGATTTTTATATAAAGGGTAACCACAGAGCTGGGTCTCAAATGTAATAATTCTGAGGTTTGAGAGCTCATGTTAAGGTTTACTTTTATATGAGGTCAAATGAGGAAGGTATATAAGATTCACTTTGATCAACTTTTAATGTTTTAAAAGTTAACACGCCATATGTCTAATTGGTGAGATCAATTGTTAATGGCCTCATTGTTATGGATTTTATTTTCATTTTTTCTCCAAGTTTTTATCCAGTTTGTAGTTTTTGTAACAATTATTTTGTAGTTATTATTCATAATTGCCACAATTTTCCATCTCGCATTGCAGGGTCATTGTATTAAAAACATTTATTTTTAGTTTTTTTTTTAGTATTTTTATTTTAGTGGAGAATCTAAATTTTTATATATATACATATATATATATATATTTTCTTTTTGCCATAGTTATTTACTCTGGCTGAAAGCTTGGGAGGATATGAAAGTCTTGCTGAGCTTCCGTAAGTATATTTCTGTTTTTCTCAGTATTTTAAATTTGATTTCAGCCATAATGATTGTTTGAGAAAGGAGTAGGATAAAATCAGTGATTGTTCAAGTTATTTAGCAATAAGGGCAGCATGGCATTGTCCAGTTGGAATGGACTCTTAACTCAGGAGAATGGCTACTTCGGCTGCTGCTGCTAAGTTGCTTCAGTCGTGTCCGACTCTGTGCGACCCCGTAGATGGCAGCCCACTAGGCTCCTCTGTCCCTGGGATTCTCCAGGCAAGAATACTGGAGTGGGTTGCCATTTCCTTCTCCAATGCATGAAAGTGAAAAGTGAAAGTGAAGTCGCTCAGTCGTATCCGACTCTTCGCGACCCCATGGACTGCAGCCTACCAGGTTCCTCCGTCCATGGGATTTTCCAGGCAAGAGTACTGGAGTGGGGTGCCATTGCCTTCTCCACAAGAGAATGGAGACCCTGTTAAAAATCTACCGGGATCAATAAGCTGTGTTTTCCCAAGTTTTGTTTTTTTCTCTGTTTGCCTGAAGAAGATTTCAGCAGTGGTTCTCTGACCTCTGAACCAGGGCTACTTATTCTACCCAATTCTGTCCTATAAGGGAGGTTGAAGACTGAACTAGAAGGGCTGATTTCAAAGCTCTCAGAGAATGTGTTTCTGATAAAATACCTCCACATTCTTATTTGTCAGAGGAGAGCCCTACTAGTTACCATCAGGTCCATTTATTTTCTTTTCTCTGGGGTAAAAGGCTCTATGAGATAAACCCCCAAATCTAACTTAGTATTCCTGGCCCTTCGCTATCTAACCTAGCTAATTCATCTAAATTTTATCAAAGCACCAGAGGATATTAAAACACAGAAACCCAAGATCCGGGAGTCCAGCAACTTATATTACAGACAAAGAAACAAAGATTCAGAAAGTTTTGCTGATTGATCAAATGTCACACAGAAATATGTTAGCAACTTCACTCTTGAGGCTTTGCATCAAAAACAGTGAGCAGGGAGGTGAGTTTCTATGACCATGTATTATAATTATTGCAGGGATAAATCAATATCATTAGCTATTAATTTTCAGCTGTATTAGATGCATGGTATATTTCTATGTTTTAATTTTCATAAACATTTCTGAAATAACTATGTGTTGAGGAATGTCAGGGATGTCAGTCTTTATTTTTGGGGCTCCAAAATCACTGCAGATGGTGACTGCAGCCATGAAATTAAAAGACACTTACTCCTTGGAAGGAAAGTTATGACCAACCTAGATAGCATATTCAAAAGCAGAGACATTACTTTGCCAACAAAGTACCGTCTAGTCAAGGCTATGGTTTTTCCAGTGGTCATGTATGGATGTGAGAGATGGACTGTGAAGAAAGCTGAGTGCCGAAGAATTGATGCTTTTGAACTGTGGTGTTGGAGAAGACTCTTGAGAGTCCCTTGGACTACAAGGAGATCCAACCAGTCCATTCTAAAGGAGATCAGTCCTGGGTGTTCTTTGGAAGGACTGATGCTGAAGCTAAAACTCCAGTTCTTTGGCCACCTCATGTGAAGAGTTGACTCATTGGAAAAGACTCTGATGCTGGGAGGGATTGGGGCAGGAGGAGAAGGGGACGACAGAGGATGAGATGGCTGGATGGCATCACCGACTCGATTGACATGAGTTTGAGTGAACTCCGGGAGTTGGTGATGCACAGGGAGGCCTGGCGTGCTGCGATTCTTGGGGTCGCAAAGAGTCGGACACGACTGAGCGACTGAACTGAACTGAACTGAAGAATGTAGGCACGTTTCCTGTCCTGTTATAGTAGTTTACAGTTCATGGGGAGAGTCAGGCAATTTCATAATCTTAAAAAGATGATGCCCAAATAATGATTCAAACAATTAAGACAAGACAGATAAGTTTTTGTTAGTCTTTCAGGAAGATGCCTGCTAGTAAGTCTGGATGCACAAGAGGGCACACTCAGCATATGAAATTGGTTTATTTTTTGTAGTAATACAGTGTGTATTAGTTTAAGACTCTCTTAAAAGTAGACCTCACCTGATTTATTTAGGGATTTGGTTTAAAGTTGCTTGGCCATTGGGCACTCCAGCTAGGCTGTAACCCCAGTGCCAGTGGAAGAATAAATTTAGGTCAGAGCTTGTCTGTTCTGTCCTCCTCATTTCGAGTCTCCCAGCTATGCTGCAACCAGTGCAGCATTGCAATCAGCGAGAGAGAAGCAGAGCCAGTGGGTACTGGGTCGGTCTCTCAGCCTAACAACATGTGTTAGCTCAGTGGCCTTAGAAAACTCACTTATCCACTCTCCATTTCAGTTTCCTTGGTTGTAAAATGTCGGTAACAGTGTACCAGATGAGAAAATTGACTTGAGGACTGGTAACTTACAAGTCCAACTCAGCCGGTATGTGGAGGGGCTGAGATTTATATACCTGTCTTTTGCTCCCAGAGGCCTAAGTTCTTGTTTCTGAGTATTCACTCTCTTTCAGGGAATTAGAAACCTAAAAAGGAAGAAATTTTTAGGAGGATGTTTGTGTGTAAAACTTCATTAGAGTGATAGAAGAGGATATTCATTTACTATGAGCATCACTTCCTTAGAGTCATAAGAGAGGTTATTCATTTAATATTCATTTACTAAGATTTTCTTCCCATGGGCCTAAAGTGGGTAGGAGACAGTAATTCCTTCTGCTGGATGTGGGAAGGGAGGGCTGGGTGCGGGGGCAGTGTACTCAGGCGCTCAATAAGACGGTAAGCCTTTCCTCCATGATGCCTCAGCCCACAGAGATTCAGCCTCCACTGAATTCCAGCAACCCTTGTTGTCCATACTTGTTTAACGTTCACTGTAGACTGTTCTGTTTTGTGAATCATCAGTCTTTAGCTTCTGGTTTGTTACCTAGAGTAAAAATAATCTCTCCTTCTTCTTGGTTTCCCAGCTCTTACTATAGTGCCTGACCCATAGTAGGTGCTCTACCCTTACACAGGTCAATGTTGACAGTAAGTTACTAGATGGTTTTAAACATCCTCTGAGACCTCTGTGTCATGAACTGTGAGTTGAAGTTAATTCCTAGTGCTTAGTGATTGCTACTAGCAATCCTAGGTGGTTTTTTCCCTGATCTGCCTCAGAAGGTCCAATTCTGGACTGATCCTTTGATCCAAACAGAATTAATTCTGACCAGCTGTTGGTCCAAGAGGCCTCTTATAAGTACAGCTGGATGGTCATGGGGTGTTGACTTCTGGCCAAGGCCTCATTCAGGTAGGTGTTAAAATTTACACACTGAAAGCTATGTCTTTCCCTCCTGTATGCGAGCACTTGACTGGCCCTTTCAGTTTCTGATTGAGTATACCTCACTGATGGTATAAAACAACAAAAAATCATGGTTTTCATTTAAAAGCATGACTAGAAAAGATAATTTTCACAATTCCTCAATCTTTTGTTTACAAAACATTGTAGGTATATGTATGAAGGATTTGATATTTAGAATAGAAAAAAATTTGAAAATAATTGCAATTTATGAGACAGAAACATGCCTCTACTGCTACAATATAGTGATCAGAAATTTGCTCACTCTTTCTTCCAGGGCAATCATGACCCACGCATCAGTGCCTAAGAGTGACAGAGAAGTCCTTGGAATTAGTGACACACTTATTCGACTCTCAGTGGGCTTAGAGGATAAACAAGACCTACTGGATGATCTAGATCAAGCTTTGAAGGCAGCTGTGAGTTTTGTTTTAGTGTGTGTGTGTGTGTGTGTGTGTGTGTGTGTGTGCAGGCGTGTGTGTGCTTAATCTGGAGGGTAGTGGGGAAAGCCACTCTGTTTATAGAGTGGCCTCGCTGTTCTCTGTAAAGGTTTTTTCTTCTCTTATTACAATAGCATGTATAAATGTGCAGGGGAACTCAGTCCAAAGTGCAGATTTAAAAGAAGGTAGTTGTCAGAAAAGAATTCTTGGAGGAGGTGAAGGCTTTGCCTGGAGGTTTAATAATGTATTTTTCTTGTGCACCATTAATACAGAACCCTCCAAATGCAAGTTCCAACTAGCATCCCGGAATTGCTGTTGGTGACTGCTTCCTGAGACGATCAAATCTGAATAATTGAATGGACCATTAATGAGCCTCCACAGAATTTTCAAATGAAAATTTTAAGGCACCTCGTTACCTTTCACAGCTGTAATCTTCCTGGGATCATCCCTGTTAAAAAATTTCCTCTTTCCCTTATTGTAACTGACAGGTCAATTCTGTTCAGATCTTTTTATTAATTTTGATATACATGTGCCTCTGAAGGAGGTGAGATTTGTGATGCTATTGGGGATTGTATTCTTTTTTTCAAGTTTAAGATTTATATTGATTATGTTTACAATATAATGGTAATTCATTTTTGATGTTTTCTGAGGAATTTAAATTATTGAATAAATGTTCTTAAGTTAAGTGTGATTTTTGTATGTTGAAAATAGCACTCAAAGCAATGGTTTACACTTAATTATCATAAGCCAAAAATCAAATATCTGAAAAGTCTGTGAAATTCTACTGATATAAGGTTGTACTTACTATTTTTTTAAGAATAAATCTAATTACCACATGCATCCCATTGTGATATTTCTGTATTATATGGCATTAAATTATATTCCTTGGCCCTTTTAATTCCCAACTCTTAGAGATCTCAGACACTGAATTTATATGTTTAATTGTGTAACAATCATGCTCAAATCTTAGTGTTTGCAGATTAGTTATAAAAAATTTGTATATGGTGAGTCAAAAGCCACGTTTATAGAGAAATATTACCATTTTCTGAAAATTTTATCTGAAACAGTTAGTTTGTTGAGGCTAAAATAAGAAATACTTAAAATCTTTCATAGTTAGGTGCATCATCAGGATGTTACTGTCAATAAGTCATAAGTCAGATAATTGGATTTTTAAAATTTTTTGTACTAAAGCCTTTCAGTCATGTTTGCTATCACCATTTGTTTAAGTAAAAAAAAAGAAAAAAAACCCAACAATTTATCATTGAGAATTCCCTGGCAGTCCAGTGATTAAGAGTCCATGCTTTCATTGCAGGGGCCATGGGGGTTCGATCCTTGGTTAGGGAACTGAGATTCTCACATGCCACAGAGCATAGTAAAAAAAAAAAAAAAAAAATCCTGTTATTGAACCTGGAAATTCTGTCTCTGTAGGTAGCAGAATTTTGAGGCTGGTTATACCCATTTGTGGTTTCTGAAAGATTAACTTCTTTCTATTTCAGTACCTTATGGCTGTGGGGATAAACAAATGACCATTTGAATGAGAAAAGCAAAGGCTCTTTATTCTAAGCTTGCAAGGGAGTCCGTTACTGTCACTTGTTTTTTTAGCAGACTCAAAGGAAGGCAGAGCATAGAAATTGTACAAAGGTTAGTATCTGTTAATGTGGATAAGAAACAAATTTTATATTTAAAACTGATAGATAACTTTTGAATGAATAACATTAAATCACTGTCATAAATAGTAAAAAATGAAAAATGGCTAAGAAAAACAAAGGCAGACAGAAGAATGGAAAAGCTTTGTGATGTAAAGAGAAGGCTTCACCTGTGCCCTGATTAGAGGCTACTGGCCTAGGAAACTTGGGCTGGTTGACTTAATGTGGGCATCCTGTGTGGTTGGGTGGTGCTGGTGGTTTAGTTGCTAAATGCTGTCCAACTCTTGAGACTGTATGAACTGTAGCCCCCCAGGCTGCTCTGTCCATGGGATTTCCCAGGCAAGAATGGAGAGCATATTTGACTTCCTAGATTTAGTCCTCAGTTAAAAGCAGGGACAAAAATTAGGGAAGCAATCAGTTACTAATCAAGTCCTAACCATTTGGGGCTGATTATTACAGAAGGAATTGTTTAGCTTCCTGGATGTCACTCAAGGTAGCAATCAGATTTCCTATAAATCTGACTTATAGCAGGTGGCTTCCTAGGTTGTTTATTGTAGAAAAGGAGTTGATTTCTGAGGGGATTGCTGCAGATGTTAGGTCAAAGTTCTGTTTTTATATATGGTCTATCCTTTGCCCAGTTGTATTTTCAGTCCTGTGGAGTTTCTGATGAGAAATAAGTAACTACCGTTTTATTAAAGTTCTCCAGAGAAACAGAACCAACAGTGTGTGTATGTGTGAGTGGGTGTGTGTGCACATGCATATGTAGAGAGAGAGATTTAGAGAGATTTATCTCAAGAAATTTGATCATGTAATGGTGGGGTATGGTAAGTCTGAAATGTGTGTGGGGCAGGCTGGAGATTCGTCTAAGAGTTGTTGCAATCTCGAGTTCAAAATCTGCAGGGCAGGCCAGCAAGTTAGAATCTCAGGCAAGGTTTCTGTGTTGCTGGTTTTGAAGCAGAATTGCTTAGCCTTTGTCTGATAGAGTCAGGGCTACCCACACTACAGAGACTAGTTTCTTTTACTCAAAGGCTACTGATTTAAGTGTTAATCACTAAAGAAATATCTTCACAGCACCATCTGGACGAGTATTTATTTGACCAAACAGTGGGCATTATAGCTCAGACAAATTGATGTATAGAATTAACTGTCAAAACCATGTTCTAGGCACTGTCCCTTACTGCCCAAGAAGGCACCGTTATATTTATTGGGATTTAAGAAGCTTATCTACACTTTTGGTTATCTGCAAGTATGTCTCCATTAGCACAGTTCACACTGAGATAATGACTCACTGTTTAAACACTGCACCCCACTTCATAGTACATCTGGCTTTATAACATAACCAGACAGCCACATACTGGTTAGGTTGGATGAGGTCAGGCTTCTAGGACACAAATATTCGGAGTTGCTTTATAAGGCATGTTAGTCAAAATTTCAATCCTGCCTCATACATTTTCATTAGATTTTTAGTGAATTCTGTTATAGGTAAGGATCATAACTGCTGCTGCTGCTAAGTTGCTTCAGTCGTGTCTGACTCTGTGTGACCTCATAGACAGCAGCCCACCAGGCTCCCTCATCCCTGGGATTCTCCAGGCAAGAGCACTGGAGTGGGTTGCCATTTCCTTCTCCAATGCATGAAAGGGAAAAGTGAAAGTGAAGTCTCTCAGTCATGTCCGACTCTTAGTGACCCCATGGACTGCAGCCTACCAGGCTCCTCCATCCATGGGATTTTCCAGGCAAGAGTACTGGAGTGGGTTGCCAGTGCCTTCTCCAAGGATCATAAAGTGGTCCATTATTTTGGAATATTGTGCCAAAGATGGCCAGTTCTGAGATGTGAGGGGTAAATAAGAGAGTAATGCAATCTGGCATTAAAAAAAAAAAAGTAAGACCTTCCTTTTAGCAATAGCATAGCCTTAAATGACCTGAATTCCACAGAGGAACCAGAAAACAGTTGGGAACTACAAATTGATTTTACACAAAGATAGAAATCTCACACCCTGAGTTTTTATAAAGTAAAAATAATACAATTAATTACTCAGGTGAACCTAAAGAAAGTTTCAGGGAAAAGGAAATAAAGCTTGTAATGCACTTTAGAAATGCATGAAAGGGAACACAAATGCTTCATAAGAAAGCTCTCTTAGGAGGCCAGTATCAAAAGAAATAAATACGGCAAACATGATTAAACCAAAGTCATCAAGGGATAACAAAAGTCTTATTATTAAAAATAGGGAAACTTCTATTAGTAATTATCCAAAGATAAATATTTAAAAAGAATTCTCATCTCCACAACTAAATAAATCCTGATTCCACTTGGTTCATAATACAACTACAAACTTTGAAAAAAATTATGCAATGTAATTGCTTTGGGATAGAAATTGAAGGTTTGTTGAAGAGCAGATTGTGGTATTTCTTTTTTTAATAACCACACTTGATTAAATGTCGACATGGCTCACAAAATCAATTTAAATTTGTTCCCATGAGGATGGTCAGATACTGCAAATATTCCTATCTTTCGAGTCATATGCCTCTAATAGAACACATACAGCACAGCACTGGGGAATGAGAGATTTCTGAGTTCCTTACTAATTTTATGATATTTAATTTTTTATAATAAAATTTTGTTTTAGACTTTGCTGGGTCTTCCTTGCTATATGCGCTTTTCTCTAGTTGTGGCTAGTAGGGGCATTCTCTAGTTGTGATGCTTGGGCTTCTCACTGCGGTGGCTTCCTTTGTGGAGCACCGGCTCTAGGGCGCTTGGGCTTCAGTAGCTGTGCACGTGAGCTCAGCAGTTGTGGTTCTCTGCCTCTAGAGCACAGGCTCAAAAGTTGTGGCGCATGAGCGTAATTCCCCTGCAGCATGTAGAATCCTTCTGGAGCAGGGAACAAACCTGTATCCCCTGCGTTGGCAGGTGAACTCTTAACCTACTGGACCACCGGAGAAGTCCTTAATTTATTTTGAATAAGAGTTTGGCAAAGTCTTGCCTTGGCCAGCTCCTCAAGGGACGTTCTCTGAAATAAATGCCCTGTAGATGTGGGTCTGACACGACTGAAGCGACTTAGCAGCAGCAGCAGCAGCAGATGTGGGTTTGGAATTTTATAGTCCTGTATTAATCAATCATTAGTTGTGGCCTGGGGATGGGAAGGGGCAGGGAAGTTGATGGGGGGTGATGGTGGGTGTTGGGTAACTACCCTACCCCACAGAGGGCAATTCTATGGACAAGGGTGGATAGGCCTGGTACTATAACACCCACTGCAAGTAACATCATGCCTCATCCATTTACATTTTTGATGTAGGTAGTCAATAACCAACTATAATATGAATAAAAAAGAGTTTTATTTGAGCCAAATTGAGGACTATAGCCTTAGAGACAGCCTCTTAGATAAGTCTGAGGAACTGCTCCATAGAAGCATGGTTTTCACACAGCTTTATACCTTGTCACAACAAAGAGCATCAAACAAGTCAGCGATACATTCCTTCAATATTTCCAAAAAACAAACAAACAAGCAAATAAACAGATCAGCATGTACCCCGTGAGTCAGTATGCCCTTGACACCTGGGGAAAGGGTCTCATCATTGAAGGAGTACCAGCACTGGTTTCCCAGGACTGGGGGGATTTAATCTTTATTTTTAACAAGGCCATTCTTTACTTATGGTTAATATCTTTTCTTTAATGACTAAAGCAGATGTATAATATATGTTTTATCTATATTATATATAGGCCACACATAGGCTTTTTTAGTTAGTATAAAATTCAAGTTAAATCATATAGAAGCCAGAATGACTTCCCTGCAACTCAATATTTGAAAATTTCTTCCATTAATATCTAACAACCTCCAAGTTGTTGTTGCTTAGTTGCTCAGTCGTGTCCGACTCTTTTGTGACCCATGGACTGCAGTCCACCAGGCGCTTCTGTCCATGGGATTTCTCAAGCAAGAATAGTGGAGTGGGTTGCCATTTGCTCCAGGGGGTCTTCCTGACCCAGATTTCGAATCATTGATTCCTGCACTGGCAGGTGGATTCTTTACTACTGAGCCACCTGGGAAGCCTCCTGTAGCTATAATGTGATTATTATACTATGATGAAATGGTTGCCTGACTTTCCTTACTTTCTTCCTCCTTCCTTCTACAATATTTTTTCTTTTGTGGAAAATGATTTTTTTCTAATGAATTTAGCGTTTTAGAGGGAAAAGGAAATTTTTCAAAACAGGCTTCCATAATAGAAAAGTAAAAAGTAGACTTTCTGAGTTCAAAACCAAGGTCAGGTGTTTAACCAGCTATTTTACTTTGATTTGAACAACTTATTTAAACACTCTAAGAGTCAATATTTGTCTTCATCAGTACAATGGAGATTAGTAGTAATGTTTCCTTCATAGAGTTGTTATGAGAATGAGGTTAAATAATGCTTGTAAAACACACATATAGCAGGTGCTCAGGAACTGTTAGCTATCCCTTTGGCTCAGTAATAACCATTGTAAAATTTCTGGGTGTATGCTTTTGGGTTCTTTCTCTAAGTTAGTGTTTTGAATATTGGAATAATGGCAGATAAAAACTAACCACCTAACTCCTGTTGTGATTTAGATTTAGAAACTTTGCTGTTGTTACTAAGTAACAGACTTGTTATCCTGGTTATATGAAGGAGGGGATGTAGTTTTCATTTTAGCTTAGCCACAGCGTGCTTCAGCCAACTAGCATGATAATTTTTTGTTTTTGTCTTTGTTTTTAAAATTGAATATTGCAGAAATGCCAGAGGATCTGTTTCACCCATATGTGATAGCTAATACAAATGATAACAGGATATTATGAAAATATAAAGTAAGCCTAGAAGTTTACAGACTAGAAGTTTAACCATCACCAAATGGCAACAATGATAACGGTAATGTGGTGGAAAAGTTTGAAATTGTTCTTGTTTTAAAAGAGCCAAGAAAAGAAATTCACTGTTACAAATTTTCCATGTTGGATGAATTTATAGCATGATGTTTCAAAAATATTTAATTCCAGGTATCCTCTTGTGTTTTTGATTCTCAGAAATCAAATAGTTTTTGTAAAAGGCAAAATAACCACAATTGTAAAGAGTGATTTTGTTAAGCAATTGGAGTGGCCACTTCTTGGTTTTGACTACCTGGCATTCATCTATTAAAAACTTCTTTAGGCAATATATACCCTGTGGAAAGCTTCCCTGTCCCCATGATTGATAACTGGTTTAGTGAGGAGTTCTAGCAGAGAGCACAGACTAATGTAAACCAATGCACACATCTGGTCTCCTGCCCACAGTGATGGTTCCAGATGAACACTTGACCTAAGGAAGACGACTTAGAATGGATCTCAGAACCTTTATGGGAATTATCAGAAAAGATGCATTCTCATTCCCTTGTGACTTGAGCCTGGATGTGTGTAATGTGGAGCTGCTGTAGCCCATCTCACCACCTTGAGGGGAACACCTATCTGAGAATGAAACCCCCTGGAGAAGGCATCTCTGAGAGATGGACAGAAACTGGGCCATGGCAGTATTTTTGAAATATGGATCCAGTTATCCTAGAAGCTAGGCCTATGCTTGTACATATCAGTCACAGGAATCAAGACATTTCTTCTCCTCCTCCACTCCCTCTTCCTCCCTCCCACCTTCCTCTTCTTCCTCCCCCCTCTCCCTTTTTTGGATTAAGCCAGCTTCCCTTTCATTGTCTTCTTACTGTTACTCTTCTTAACTGAAAGAGTCCCATCTGATATTGATATGAAGGAAAATGTACTTATAATGGGTAATGTGAGTCTTACCTATCCTCACATCCTTATTTTTACATGTTGTACATAGTGATGTTACCATATTTACCGGTTACAGGTTTGATATTATATGAGTGTTCTCCAAAGAAAGCAATGTTTATGTGTGCATATGTGTGTATGGCCCAGGGAAAGTCAATGTTGCCGTTCAACTCAAAGGCCATCTGCTGGCTAATCTTTCTTTTTTGGAGGAGATCAGTTATTTGTTCTATTGAGGCCTTCAACTGTTTGGATGAGGCCCACACCATGCACATTATAAAGAGCAATCTGATTTACTCTGAGCACACCACTTTACATGTCAATCTCATCCATAATACCCTCACATAAACATTCACAATAATATTTGATCAAATATCTGGACACTGTGGCCCAGCCAAGTTAACACAAAATTGACCACCTCGTGCGTGCATGCTAAGTCAGTTCTGTTGTGTCTGACTCTGCAACCCTATGGGCTGTAGCCCCCTAGGCTCCTCTGTCCATGGGATTCTCCAGGCAAGGATACTGGAGTAGGCTGCCTTGCCCTCCTCCAGGGGATCTTCCCAACCCAGGGATCAAACCCGCATCTCCTATGTCTCCTGCATTGCGGGCAGATTCTTTACCACTGAGCCACCAGGGAAGCCCTTAACCATCACAAATACCTGATAATAATGATGACCAACATTTATTTAGCTTTTCATATGCAGCAGGTATCTGGCTAAGATTTTTACAAGCATTATTTCAATGAATTCTCATAACAATTGTTTGAGCAAGGAGCTGCTACTATCTTTCTTTTTATGAGAAAATAACAGTAAAGGAAATAAAACATCAAGGAAAGTTTTTAAGGTCATACAGCTAATAGATACTGGAGCAAGGACATGAACCTGGCTTGTATGATTCTAAAGCCCATGCTTTTAACAGATAAGACATACTGCCCTTCAAGGCTACCAATTTGTTTGCCACACTTTGGTTATTCTCAGCAGAATACTCAAGCAGCATGTTGAGTAAAACAAAGTCCTTGACCTCAAAAATGTAGTAGGAGTACTGAGAGGTAGATCAGATCAGATCAGTCACTCAGTCGTGTCCGACTCTTTGCGACCCCATGAATCGCAGCATGCTAGCCTCCCTGTCCATCACCAACTCCCAGACTTCACCCAGACTCACTTCCATCGAGTCAGTGATGCCATCCAGCCATCTCATCCTCTGTCGTCCCCTTTTCCTCCTGCCCCCAACCCTCCCAGCATCAGAGTCTTTTCCAATGAGTCAACTCTTCCCATGAGGTGGCCAAAGTACTGGAATTTCAGCTTTAGCATCATTCCTTGCAAAGAACACCCAGGGCTGATCTCCTTCAGAATGGACTGGTTGGATCTCCTTGCAGTCCAAGGGACTCTCAAGAGTCTTCTCCAACACCACAGTTCAAAAGCATCAATTCTTCGGCACTCAGCCTTCTTCACAGTCCAAATCTCACATCCATACATGACCACAGGAAAAACCATAGCCTTGACTAGATGAACCTTTGTTGGCAAAGTAATGTCTCTGCTTTTGAATATGCTATCTAGGTTGGTCATAACTTTCCTTCCTGTCT
>NW_011494843.1:2408553-2408950 GCF_000754665.1 Bison bison bison | reverse complement strand
AGTCCAGCGTTTCTCATGATGTGCTCTGCATAGAAGTTAAATAAACAGGGTGACAATATACAGCCTTGATGAACTCCTTTTCCTATTTGGAACCAGTCTGTTGTTCCATGTCCAGTTCTAACTGTTGCTTCCTGACCTGCATACAAATTTCTCAAGAGGCAGGTCAGGTGTTCTGGTATTCCCATCTGTTTCATAATTTTCCACAGTTTATTGTGATCCACACAGTCAAAGGCTTTGGCATAGTCAATAAAGCAGAAATAGATGTTTTTCTGGAACTCTCTTGCTTTTTCCATGATCCAGCGGATGTTGGCAATTTGATCTCTGGTTCCTCTGCCTTTTCTAAAACCAGCTTGAACATCAGGAAGTTCACGGTTCACATACTGCTGAAGCCTGGCTT
>NW_011494843.1:2402895-2408318 GCF_000754665.1 Bison bison bison | reverse complement strand
TATTGCCTTTCTTTGGGGTTGGAATGAAAACTGATCTTTTCCAGTCCTGTGGCCACTGCTGAGTTTTCCAAATTTGCTGGCATATTGAGTGTAGCACTTTCACAGCATCATCTTTCAGGATTTGGAATAGCTCAACTGGAATTCCATCACTTCCACTAGCTTTGTTTGTAGTGATGCTTTCTAAGGCCCACTTGACTTCACATTCCAGGATGTTTGGCTCTAGGTCAGTGATCACACCATCGTGATTATCTGGGTCGTGAAGATCTTTTTTGTACAGTTCTTCTGTGTATTCTTGCCATCTCTTCTTAATATCTTCTGCTTCCGTTAGGTCCATACCATTTCTGTCCTTTATCGAGCTCATCTTTGCATGAAATGTTCCTTTGGTATCTCTGATTTTCTTGAAGAGATCCCTAGTCTTTCCCATTCTGTTGTTTTCCTCTATTTCTTTGCATTGATAGCTGAAGAAGGCTTTCTTATCTCTTCTTGCTATTCTTTGGAACTCTGCATTCAGATGCTTATATCTTTCCTTTTCTCCTTTGCTTTTCACTTCTCTTCTTTGCACAGCTATTTGTAAGGCCTCCCCAGACAGCCATTTTGCTTTTTTGCATTTCTTTTCTATGGGAATGGTCTTGATCCCTGTCTCCTGTACAATGTCACGAACCTCATTCCATAGTTCATCAGGCACTCTGTCTATCAGATCTAGGCCCTTAAATCTATTTCTCACTTCCACTGTATAATCATAAGGGATTTGATATAGGTCACACCTGAATGGTCTAGTGGTTTTCCCTACTTTCTTCAATTTAATATTGAATTTGGCAATAAGGAGTTCATGATCTGAGCCACAGTCAGCTCCCCATCTTGTTTTTGCTGACTATATAGAGCTTCTCCATCTTTGGCTGCAAAGAATATAATCAATCTGATTTCGGTGTTGACCATCTGGTGATGTCCATGTATAGAGTCTTCTCTTGTGTTGTTGGAAGAGGGTGTTTGTTATTACCAGTGCATTTTCTTGGCGAAACTCTATCAGTCTTTGCCCTGCTTCATTCCGTATTCCAAGGCCAAATTTGCCTGTTACTCCAGGTGTTTCTTGACTTCCTACTTTTGCATTCCAGTCCCCTATAATGAAAAGGACATCTTTTTTGGGTGTTAGTTCTAAAAAGTCTTGTAGGTCTTCATAGAACCGTTCAACTTCAGCTTCTTCAGCGTTACTGGCTGAGGCATAGACTTGGATTACTGTGATATTGAATGGTTTGCCTTGGAAAGACAGTATGCTAAATTATGCAGAGGGTGCTATATGTCCTGGAGGGCCAGGGAAAACTTCCTGGAAGAAAAGAAGTCCAGGTTGAATCCTGAGGTGTTAGCCAGATGGACAGAATTGGAAGACTATTTTACAGCACAGTTAGAACTCAGTTTTATCACGGGTCAATATTGTGTGGTGGTGGTTTAGTTGCCAAGTTGTGTCTGAATCTTGTGACCCATGGACTGTAGCCTGCCAGACTCCTCTGTCCATGGAATTCTTCAGGCAAGAATACTGGAGTGGGTTACCATTTCCTTTTCCAGGGGAATCTTCCCGACCCAGGGATTGAAACTGGGACTCCTGCATTGCAGATAGATTCTTTACTGACTAAGCTATGAAGGAAGCATTGGTCAATATTAGGGATAGAGCTAAAAAAAAATCTTTAAGATCCCTTCTATATAAGTTTTCTGTCGCTACTATAACAAATTACCTACCACAAACGTAGCAGCTTGAACAATACAAATTCATGATTTTACAGTTCTGAAGGTTAGAAGCCTGACATGAGTCTCATTAGACTAAAATTAAACTTTTAAACTCAAAATGGATTAAAGATCTAAACTAAAGATCTATATAAGTTTTCTGTCGCTACTATAACAAATTACCTACCACAAACGTAGCAGCTTGAACAATACAAATTCATGATTTTACAGTTCTGAAGGTTAGAAGCCTGACATGAGTCTCATTAGACTAAAATTAAACTTTTAAACTCAAAATGGATTAAAGATCTAAACTAAAGATCTATATAAGTTTTCTGTCGCTACTATAACAAATTACCTACCACAAACGTAGCAGCTTGAACAATACAAATTCATGATTTTACAGTTCTGAAGGTTAGAAGCCTGACATGAGTCTCATTAGACTAAAATTAAACTTTTAAACTCAAAATGGATTAAAGATCTAAACAAAATGGATTAAAGAAACTATAAAACTCCTAGAGGAGAACATAGGCAAAACACTCTCCGACATACATCACAGTAGGATCCTCTATGACCCACCTCCCAGAATATTGGAAATAAAAGCAAAAATAAACAAATGGGACCTAATTAACCTTAAAAGCTTCTGCACATCAAAGGAAACTATTAGCAAGGTGAAAAGACAGCCTTCAGAATGGGAGAAAATAATAGCAAATGAAGCAACTGACAAACAACTAATCTCAAAAATATACAAGCAGCTCCTACAGCTCAACTCCAGAAAAATAAATGACCCAATCAAAAAATGGGCCAAAGAACTAAATAGACATTTCTCCAAAGAAGACATACAGATGGCTAACAAACACATGAAAAGATGCTCAACATCACTCATTATCAGAGAAATGCAAATCAAAACCACTATGAGGTACCATTTCACACCAGTCAGAATGGCTGCGATCCAAAAGTCTACAAATAATAAATGCTGGAGAGGGTGTGGAGAAAAGGGAACTCTCTTACACTGTTGGTGGGAATGCAAACTAGTACAGTCACTATGGAGAACAGTGTGGAGATTCCTTAAAAAACTGGAAATAGAACTGCCTTATGATCCAGCAATCCCACTGCTGGGCATACACACTGAGGAAACCAGAAGGGAAAGAGACACGTGTACCCCAATGTTCATCGCAGCACTGTTTATAATAGCCAGGACATGGAAGCAACCTAGATGTCCATCAGCAGATGAATGGATAAGAAAGCTATGGTACATATATACAATGGAGTATTACTCAGCCATTAAGAAGAATACATTTGAATCAGTTCTAATGAGGTGGATGAAACTGGAGCCTATTATACAGAGTGAAGTAAGCCAGAAGGAAAAACACCAATACAGTATACTAACGCATATATATGGAATTTAGAAAGATGGTAACAATAACCTGGTGTACGAGACAGCAAAAGACACACTTATGTATAGAACAGTCTTATGGACTCTGTGGGAGAGGGAGAAGGTGGGAAGATTTGGGAGAATGGCATTGAAACATGTAAAATATCATGTAAGAAATGAGTTGCCAGTCCAGGTTCGATGCACGATACTGGATGCTTGGGGCTAGTGCACTGGGACGACCCAGAGGGATGGTATGGGGAGGGAGGTGGGAGGAGGGTTCAGGATGGGGAACACATGTATACCTGTGGCAGATTCATTTTGATATTTGGCAAAACTAATACAATTATGTAAAGTTTAAAAATAAAATAAAATTAAAACAACAACAACAACAACAAAAACTAAGTTGACTAAATGCCACATGATATCCTAGATTGGATGCTGGGCTGAAAAAGCTGCTGAAATTCCAACAGAGATTGTAGCTTAGTTAATAGCTAGTTGCTCAGTTGGGTCCCACTCTTTCCGACCCCATGGACGGTGGCCCTCCAGGCTTCTCTGTCCATGGGATTCTCTGAGAAAGAATACTCGAGTGGGTTGTCATTTCTTTCTCCAGGGGATCTTCCTGACACAGGGATTGAACCCGGGTCTCCCGCATTGCAGGTAGATTTTCTTTTACCACCTGAGCTACCAGAGAATCCCAGTGTCACAGAATGGTACCAATATTCATCTCTAAGTTTTGACACAAGCAGCTTGGTTATATAAGATGCTAACCTTGGGGAAAGCTGGGGGAAGAATATATGGGAACTTTCTCTACTACCTTTGCAACTTTCCTATAAATCTAAAATTATTCTGTAATAAAACAT
The DNA here is from genome assembly GCF_000754665.1 of Bison bison bison. Taxonomy (NCBI): domain Eukaryota; kingdom Metazoa; phylum Chordata; class Mammalia; order Artiodactyla; family Bovidae; genus Bison; species Bison bison. Next base: position 2,404,370 of record NW_011494843.1, on the reverse strand, counting down.
TTATTTTAAAAGAAAACTATCTTGGTCCAGGCATGGCCAAGAATAGAAGCCCACAGACAGAGAACAGACTTCCAGACATGGTGAGGGGGAAGCCGGGAGAAGGAGAGGGTGGGACAAATGGAGAGAGTAACATGGAAACACATACACTACCATATGTGAAATAGATAGCCAGTGGGAATTTGCTGTATGACTCAGGGAACTCCCACTGGGGCTGTGTGACCACCTAGAGCAGTGGGATGGGGTGGGATGTGGATAAGAAAAATAAATAAATAAAATTAAACTTTTAGCAGCCAGACTGTTCCTTTCTGGAGGATCTAGGGGAGGATCCATTTTCTTTCTCATTCAGGTTGTTGGGAGAATTCAGTCCTTGTAGCTGTAGGACTAAGGTCCTCATTTCTTTTCTGGTTGTAATCTGAGGGCTGTTCCTAGCTTCTTCACATTTGTTGTCTCACGGACCCTTTTCTCCATCTTCAAAGTCAGCAAGAAGTGGGTTGAGTTCCCCTCATGCTTTGAATCTCTCCTTTTTGCATTTCACCTCTCTGACCCAGTGGGGAAAGATTCTCTACTTTTAAGAACTCATCTGATTAGATTGCCCTCACTTGGATAATCCAAGGTAATTTGCCATCTCAAGGCCCTTAACCTTAATCACATCTGCAAAGTTCCATTTACCATGTAAGATCATATATTCATGCGTTATGAGATTTAAGACAGGGACATCTTGGGGTGGGGCGGTCTTTATTCTGCTTACCATGACATTCCAATTTTAATACTTTCTTACTTTATGAGAATTAATATTGAAATAAGAGAAAATTTGTAGAGATAATGCCTTTGTTTTCAATTTTAAAAATAATCTACACCTGTAGATAAAAGTTCTTCCTGATAGGAGGGAGACGTCATGGTCTAGAGTAACCCCTAGATACTTCTACACATTTGGAAGGTCCTCCTCCTTCTTAGAAGTGTTTTAGAAGTCAAGAGCTTGGGGAGAGTTGAAGGATCTGACTAGTTGATGAGATGAGTGTTTTATCTTTAGGTTCTTCTGGAAAGTTTTATGACTATTTATGTACTCCCTAGTCTGGCTTCTGGTCCTCAGGTTGCTGAGTTAAATGAATTATGTTTTAGACAGGTTCAGTTCAGTTCAGTTCAGTTTCTCAGTCGGGTCCGATTCTTTGCGACCCCATGAATCGCAGCACGCCAGGCCTCCCTGTCCATCACCAACTCCCGGAGTTCACTCAGACTCACGTCCATTGAGTCAGTGATGCCATCCAGCCATCTCATCCTCTGTCGTCCCCTTCTCCTCCTGCCCCCAAACCCTCCCAGCATCAGAGTCTTTTCCAATGAGTCAACTCTTTGCATGAGGTAGCCAAAGTACTGGAGTTTCAGCTTTAGCATCATTCCTTCCAAAGAAATCCCAGGGCTGATCTCCTTTAGAATGGACTGGTTAGATCTCCTTGCAGTCCAAGGGACTCTCAAGAGTC
>NW_011494843.1:2402507-2402795 GCF_000754665.1 Bison bison bison | reverse complement strand
CATGACCACTGGAAAAACCATAGCCTTGACTAGATGGACCTTTGTTGGTAAAGTAATGTCTCTGCTTTTCAATATGCTATCTAGGTTGGTCATAACTTTCCTTCGAGGGAGTAAGCGTCTTTTAATTTCATGGCTGCAGTCACCATCTGTAGTGATTTTGGAGCCCAGAAAAATAAAGTCTGACACTGTGTCCACTGTTTCCCCATCTATTTCCCATGAAGTGATGGGACCGGATGCCATGATCTTCGTTTTCTGAATGTTGAGCTTTAAGCCAACTTTTTCACTCTC
>NW_011494843.1:2401150-2401645 GCF_000754665.1 Bison bison bison | reverse complement strand
GAAAGCCCTCGTCAGTGATCACACCATCGTGATTATCTGGGTCATGAAGATCTTTTTTGTACAGTTCTTCTGTGTATTCTTGCCATCTCTTCTTAATATCTTCTGCTTCTGTCAGGTCCATACCATTTCTGTCCTTTATCGAGCCCATCTTTGCATGAAATGTTCCCTTGGTATGTCTAATTTTCTTGAAGAGATCTCTAGTCTTTCCCATTCTGTTGTTTTCCTCTATTTCTTTGCATTGATAGCTGAAGAAGGCTTTCTTATCTCTTCTTGCTATTCTTTGGAACTCTGCATTCAGATGTTTATATCTTTCCTTTTCTCCTTTCCTTTTTGCTTGTCTTCTTTTCACAGCTATTTGTAAGGCCTCCCCAGACAGCCATTTTGCTTTTTTGCATTTCTTTTCCATGGGGATGGTCTTGATCCCTGTCTCCTGTACAATGTCACGAACCTCATTCCATAGTTCATCAGGCACTCTGTCTATCAGATCTAGGCCCT
>NW_011494843.1:2393002-2401050 GCF_000754665.1 Bison bison bison | reverse complement strand
GGCTGCCTGTCTCCTGTACAATGTCACGAACCTCATTCCATAGTTCATCAGGCACTCTGTCTATCAGATCTAGGCCCTTAAATCTATTTCTCATTTCCACTGTATAATCATAAGGGATTTGATTTAGGTCATACCTGAATGGTCTAGTGATTTTCCCTACTTTCTTCAATTTATTATTGAATTTGGCAATAAGGAGTTCATGACCTGAGCCACAGTCACCTCCTGGTCTTGTTTTTGCTGACTGTATAGAGCTTCTCCATCTTTGGCTGCAAAGAATATAATCAATCTGATTTTGGTGTTGACCATCTGATGATATCCATGTGTAGAGTCTTCTCTTGTGTTGTTGGAAGAGGGTGTTTGCTATAACCAGTGCGGTTTTTTGGCAAAACTCTATTAGCCTTTGCCCTGCTTCATTCCGTATTCCAAGGCCAAATTTGCCTGTGACTCCAGGTGTTTCTTGACTTCCTACTTTTGCATTCCAGTCCCCTATAATGAAAAGGACGTCTTTTTTAGGTGTTAGTTCTAAAAGGGCTTGTAGGTCTTCATAGAACCGTTCAACATCAGCTTCTTCAGCGTTACTGGCTGGGTCATAGACTTGGATTACTGTGATATTGAATGGTTTGCCTTGGAAACAAACAGAGATCATTCTGTCGTTTTTGTGATTGCATCCAAGTACTGCATTTCGGACTCTTTTGTTGACCATGATGGCCATTCCATTTCTTCTGAGGGATTCCTGCCCACAGTAGTAGATAATAATGGTCATCTGAGTTAAATTCACCCGTTCCAGTCCATTTCAGTTTGCTGATTCCTAGAATGTCGACATTCACTCTTGCCATCTCTTGTTTTACCACTTCCAATTTGCCTTGATTCATGGACCTGACATTCCAGGTTCCTATGCAATATTGCTCTTTACAGCATCAGACCTTGCTTCTATCACCAGTCACACCCACAGCTGGGTATTGGTTTTGCTTTGGCTCCATCCCTTCATTCTTTCTGGAGTTATTTCTCCAGTCATCTCCAGTAGCATATTGGGCACCTACTGACCTAGGGAGTTCCTCTTTCAGTATCCTATCATTTTGCCTTTTCATACTGTTCATGGGGTTCTCAAGGCAAGAATACTGAAGTGGTTTGCCATTCCCTTCTCCAGTGGGCCACATTCTCTCAGATCTCTCCACCATGACCCGCTCATCTTGGGTTGCCCCACGGGCATGGCTTAGTTTCACTGAGTTCGACAGGGCTATGGTTCTAGTGTGATTAGATTGACTAGTTTTCTGTGATTATGGTTTCAGTGTGTCTGCCCTCTGATGCCTTCTTGCAACACCTACCGTCTTACTTGGGTTTTCTCTTACCTTGGGCGTGGGGTATCTCTTCACGGCTGCTCCTGCAAAGCACAGCGGCTGCTCCTTACCTTGGACGAGGGGTATCTCCTCACCGCAGCCCTTCCTGACCTTCAACGTGGGAAAGCTCCTCTAGGCCCTTCTGCGCCTGTGCAGCCACTGCTTCTTGGACGTGGGGTTGGTCCTCCAGGCCGCCACCCCTGGCCTCCGGCGTGGGGTTGCTCCCCTCGGCCGCTGCCCCTGACCTCGGACACGGGGTAGCTCCTCTCGGCCGCCACCCCTGACCTCGGACTTGGGTAGCTCTTCTCGGCCGTTCCTGTGCCATCGCAGCCTGGCACTCTCGGCCGCTGCCCCTGACCTCAGACGTGCTTCGGTCATGGGGGTCCTCCCAGCTTCTGCCCCTAACCTCAGACGTGGGGTAGCTCCTCTCAGCCGCACATTCACTAAAGTTAGGGTGATGGTCTACAACAGTGCTTCCTTTCTACTCCCAGGTCAAAGCCTAGTTAACTGAGTCTTTATATCTTCCTCAGACCTTGCTGGATTCCTCTTTACTCCTCAGACCTACAATAACCAGGACCAGTATTGAGCTGGATCTTACCTGGTGGTAGGAAGGAGCAGTGTGGCTTAGACCAGTACCTACATTTTGGTGGAAGATAGCTAATCTGAACCAATGAACTTAATTCTTTAACCCAAAAGCCAGAGACCAGATTCCCAAATTCATGGAAGAAACAGATGCGTATGGAAAAGAAAAATTAGAACCTTTAGGTCTAGACATCCCTCCACTGTCACACTCACTAATCTGCTAGAAAATGTATTATCAAAAAAATGAAAGGGAAGAATTGTGCCAAGCACAGTTTCAATACAGTTATTATGATCTATAATTATTTTAACTAGCAAGACCATACATTTGGTAATACTGTGAAATAGAATTCATAAATCACATATTATCTCTTGAATATATCATACTTAATTCAAATATAGAATAAATTTACAAGTATGGACTCTGGAACCACATGGCCTGAATTTGAATTCTGTTTTTACTTCTCATGAGGCTTTAGGCAAATTTCCAATCTCCTCTTTGTTTTCTCATTTCTAAAACAGAGATAATAATGGCACCTACTTCTCTGGATTATTTTGAACAGTAATGGGTAGAATACTGTGAAGTGCTTAGCACTGTGCCTGACATATACTAAGCATTCCCTGCATAGTAATAGTCATTACTGGATTTATATTGTTGCTTTAAAAAATTAAAATAAGAACTCATTATTGGACTTCCCTGATGATCCAGTGGTTAAGAATCCCCCTGCCAATACAAAGGACACAGGTTCTATCTCTGGGTTGGGAAGACTCCGTATGTTGTAGGGCAATTAAGCCCATGTGCCGGGGTCCAGCCCCGGCTGATCCAGGGTATTTGAAGGGGAGATGGCGTCGGCGACCTATTCAGATGGTAATTAGAGATATAAAGAGTAATAGAATGAGGATAGCTCAGTAGGAAAATTCAGTGGAGAAAAGAAGCTGAGTAGCTTGGTTTACGCGGGAGACCAATAAAACTTCAAGACAAGAAGTTTGCACCACTTACGTAGGCCGCAGGCGCCCTCTCGAATAGCGGAAGGTGCCTCACCCTAGACACCTTCTCGAGTGGGTCTTAGAAGCCCAGGCATAATTAGTAAGCATGGTGGGTTCCGCGCTCCAGATGGAGACTCAGCTGGAAGTTAAAGGGAAGAATGACATGGGGAGACCAAGCGTTGGTGAGCAAGGCCCATAGCCTTATTTTTAACAGGGGCTTATATACCCTAAGTTACACATAGAGGATAATAGGGGATGCAAAGCCAGCAGTTTTAGATCCTTATCAAAAACCAGGGTTTCTTTCCTGCAAATTTATCGTATACAAATGGTTTAGGTGATTTACATCATCTTCTGGCCAGAAGGCCTATTAACATTTTATGACTCTTGACAAGGACTTATCAACAAAGACTTATTTTCTCTAAGAGTAATTATTTTAAGGTTTGGCGCCATCTTCCGAAGATAAAATTGCATTCCTATAGGGCGGATGTGTAATGGGTTTACAACAAAGGAAAAAATTTATTACCTTAAGGGTCTAAAGTTACTAACACCAAGGCCACTACTTATTTTTTCTACATACCAATTATATTAATTAATACACATTCAAGGATACAATTCAGGGGATGTGAAAACTTGGCAACAAGCATTGGCTCATCAATGAAATCCTTTACTGGTCTTATTCTGACAGTTTCTAACTCTCTGAGAGGCTCTAAACTATTTGAATATCTTAAGCTTCCCGTGCCTCTCGAGGCTGGGAGACTGTAAACAATCGTATGCGTAGCTGTAGGAGTCCGGGTAAACTTGTCAGGTGAGTTAGAGAGCCATCTAAGGGGTTTGGATTTAAACACTCCTAATTGCCCAGGAACTTTATTAATTGGAGCTGTAAGTTAACTCTGACAGAGGGAGCGAGATGGTGGTAGGGGACAGCCCCCAGTAAAGTCAGAGGTGAGAGCACAAAGCAATAAAGTAGGCAGACTCTGGTTTTTTGGGGGAAGATGCTCGAGAATATCCGGGGAGACTCCCGAGGCTCGATCCCGCCTTTGCATATGCCGAGCCTCCTTCCTCATCACCTTTGTCACGAGCGGAATGTCTCTCGCCGGCTCCCGGCACCCAAGAGCCACAACTACTGAAGCCCATTGCCCTAAAGGTCGGGGTCTGCTGCAAGAGAACCCATGACAATGAGAAGCCTGTGCATTGCAACTAGAGAAAACCCGTATGCAGTAACCAAGACACCCAGCACAGCCAAAAAAAATAAATTAAATAAAAAACTCATTATTGAAAAAGCATAATTATTTTTTCCAAGGTATTGGAAAGAGATTGAAGGTGGTCACACAGCCAGTTATGGTGGATCCAAGACCAGAGCCCATTTCCTGTCTGCATCCTAATCCATGCTCTTGTTTCTGAACCTCAATATAGCCTGTGTATGCACTGATATCAGGTGATTTTTTTTTTTACTCCCAGTCTCAGAGAAAATCTATAGGAGAGAAGCATTTTCTTGTCTCTCCATACCCCAAATAAGCTATAACCAAATTTGACTGCATTTCTGCTTTGTTTTTGCAAACGACACTTCAAAATCACTCTCTATTCTAATTTTTCATTTTTTCCAATTGGTAATGTTTTTAAAGTTGCCAGAAATTGTGACAATGTGTTTCCTTGTTCTTTGCTTCCCCCCTAAAAAAACTTATCGTATCGATAATTTTTGGTAAATCTTCAAGAACATCTGGTCTGGTGTCCAGTGAAGAGAAAGTCTCTCAGTTGTGTCTGACTCTTTGCAACCCCATAGACTATACAGTCCTTGGAATTCTCCAGGCCAGAATACTGGAGTGGGTAGCTATTCCTTTCTCCTGGGGATCTTTCTGACCCAGGAATCAAACTGGGGTCTCCTGCATTGCAGGTGGATGCTACCAGCTGAGCTACCAGGGATGCCCAAAGCCTCATTAATAGTATTAGAAATAGTAAACTGCAATTGGCTCATAAAGGATTGAGGGCACTTCCTAACCAAAAAGCCCCCAACTTCAGACAGAAGAACCCACTGATGAGATGTGTCTCACTGAAGTTCTCAGCAAATACATGTAACAAGATTATATGATCAATGTTTGTTTCTAGATAAGTACATCCTCAGTTGCCAGGGGAGATTATTTAAGAAAACTTTGTCCCCCTTCTTCCTCCTCCCTTCTTTTAATTGTTCACCCAAATAGTTTATTTTATGGGATGATATTTGATATATAAAAGGGGAAAAATGAAGAACCTGTGAAATAAAATATTCACAAAATCTGCTGAGTTGATTTACAAAAAATAATTATCTCAAATGTTAATCCCCTTTGTACAAATTCTATCAAAATAAAAATGTCAAAGAGGAGGATCTATAACTGCAAGAAAAGATATATATGCTGTATTTTCTTGACTTTTCCTTAATTTTTGATTTCATTTCCTCAACCCAAATTTGATCAATATTGTGGATATTTCTGTTTTATTTTCTATGCAGCATTGGTTCCACCTTCCCTGAATGACTCTTATCCTTCAGCAGGCTAGTTCAGGCTTGCTAACATGGCAGTGTCATAATTCTAGATGAGAATGGAAATGTGCAGTGCACATTTGAGATATTCACCTTGAGATATTCACCTTGAACTTGCATGGCATTGCTTCTACTGCATTCTGTTGGCCCAAGCAAATCACAAGGCTAGTCCAGATTCAAGGACTAGGGAAATAGATTCCATGTCTTTCTAGGAGAAGCTAAAAGTCGCATTGTGAAGAGAACTTTTACTAGAAAGAGGTAAACCATTGGGGACCTTTTTGCAATAAATAACTCACAGTCATGGAGGGAATTGTCTGAGAATCCTCTGAGTCGTATATATCTTCCTCTGGAATCTACCAGGTGCCATCCTCTGGCATGGTAGTGCTTCTTAGATACACTGAAGAGGCAGAACCAATAAATCTTTCTAACAGAGACAGGCCCAACAGGTAAGTTCACAAAAGGAAACTCATATAGAGTGAATATGTAATTTAAATTCTATTTACCAAAAAAAACACCTATTAGTATTAGGGATCATCAACAATGACTCTAGTACCATCTTCCTACATTCTCTCCATCAATGGAGAAAAATATTGTAAAAACATGATGATTAAGTGTGCATTCTCTATAAACCTAAAAAATAACAAATTAATTTTGCTTAAAAAGATAATACTTAGATATTTAAACTAACACAAGAAAGACTTCATAATTTCTTCACCTCTACTTTCAAATAATACCCTGGTTACATGGATGTCATGTAGGACTCATGGGTCTCCGTTTTTATTTGTTTTGCTCCTGGGAAATCATCTGATTATTTTGGAGCTTATTTGTTGTGACTTTGTTGGTCCTTTCCCACTTCTAGTTTCTTCGATAGTTTCTTGTCTAGTGTTTTTCACCTCATTCTCTTCTAAGGTCTAGAGAAATAATCATAGCTTTGCTAATCTCTCTGCCTGATAAACTCTGATTTGTTCACCAACACCATCTACAATGCCATGATTAATCCTACGGAAATACTCATAGGTTAAAAATCCAGGGGAAGTAAGTTTTGTGTGAAATATAGTACGTAAAACAAAGGCATTTATAAAATATGAAATAGTGATTTTATGAACTGGTGAATTTTAGCATCGAAACTGATTTTTATTGGATGCTATTGTTGTTGAAGATGAGAGGCTTCTCTTCAGAGCAGTTTCTTCTCTTGTCGATCTGACCCTTGGTGAAGAGATCATCTGGTGTTTATGCTGTGCAAGTTGGCTGCTACTTCAAGGAAAATCATGTTGTGCTTTGATAGTCTTTCCTTTTGCTAGAAAATAAAAACTGATGTGGAAGAAAATATATGAGATGGTTTTACTGCAGCTGACAAGGAGAATGATGCATGAAGGAGATAGGTAAATGCTTTTAAGCCATTAAAAAATCATATTTCTTTGCTTTCTTTATCTTGAAAAAAATTGATCAAACATTTCTTAAAGATATAGGTGGAAAAACCCATCTATATGCCATGTTTTTACAATCTTATATTTTTTTGTTTCTTTACTTTTTAGTACATCAAGAACCTTAAAATTGAAATGTCTCAAGTTGTAAAAAGTCTTGCTTTTCTTTGAAATCAGAATTGCTGTTCTTTGTTTTTACTACCATCTATCAAAATGCAATCCATCCTTTACACACCAGCTCAAATCATCTCTCCATAAAGCCATCTCTGTTCTTTTTAGCTGGAAATAATTTCTCTCCTCTGTGAGCCCATATTTTTTATCTAAGCATTTTACTTCTTTATACTAGGCCTTAGGTTGCATGCGAGCAAGGGTCTTGTCTTGTTCTTCAATTATTTATTTAGAAATTAAAAAAATAAATTGTCTTTCAATGGAGGTCTATGATTGCTCCATTTCATGAGCAATGTCTTTTATTAAACTGTATTATTCTCTGTCTCTGTCCTTCTCTCTGTCTCTCTCTCCTTTGTCTCGGGGTTAACTGGAACTAAAATTATGGCAAAATGATTTACATGCTGTGAAGCCAACATTTCTGAGCTTCGAGTAGTTTTCAGAGTAGAACATGAGATTAAGTGTAAGTCAGTCTTTGCAGAACTGGATTAGATGTTCTATCTATTTTCAAAGATTTCTATTACCATAACCTCTCTAGCACCAGTCTAATTTAGTGTGAAAGCTCAAGAGGTCTCTGCTTAACTAGAAAACCACTCCTCTGGTCATACTCTGGGCTACACAATGTGGTTAGTGACATACTTGCTTCAAGGGTAGAAAAACACAAAAATATCATGAAAAAAACTTGCAAAATTTTCTAGAAAGAAAAAGTTTATTTACAAAGAAGAGCATCAGAAAATAGAATAACATTGGACATCTCAGTGGGAATTTAAGAAGCTAAAAGGCTTATTTGATATATAACAGCATACCAATCAAGTATTGTAGTGGAACAAAGCTATTGAGATAAATGGATGCTATGTGAGAGTTGGACTGTCAAGAAAGCTGAGCGCCAAAGAATTGTTGCTTTTGAACTGCAGTGTTGGAGAAAACGCTTGAGGGTCCCTTGAACTGCAAGGAGATCCAACCAGTCCATTCTAAAGGAGATCAGTCCTGGTGTTCATTGGAAGGACTGATGCTGAAGCTGAAACTCCAATACTTTGGCCACCT
>NW_011494843.1:2392376-2392902 GCF_000754665.1 Bison bison bison | reverse complement strand
GAGTTGACTCAATGGAAAAGACTCTGATGCTGGGAGGGATTTGGGGCAGGAGGAGAAGGGGACGACAGAGGATGAGATGGCTGGATGGCATCATTGACTTGATGGACATGAGTTTGAGTGAACTCCGGGAATTGGTGATGGACAGGGAGGCCTGGCATGTTGCAATTCATGGGGTTGCAAAAAGTCGGACACGACTGAGCAACTGAACTGAACTGAACTGAAGCTTTTATCTTATATACATTCTTCCTCAGAAAGATACTGAAAAATGTATCTTCAGTAAAGTAAGTGAGCAAATTGAGAAAAAAGTATTGCAATGCTTTGATTAAAAATTAAAATTAATTTAAACAGTCTTGGGGAAAGGGGTCTGTGTAGAGTCGATTTTTGCTGGTTTCAAATCTGTTCCAAACAAAACAAATGGTAGTAGAAATTTAGCAATTATTCCTACAACTTCAGTGCAATTAGATAATTAAAAACAAAGCTAGAAATCCTAGGAAAGTCAATTCATAATGGTCAAGAGCCACCACAC
>NW_011494843.1:2357142-2392175 GCF_000754665.1 Bison bison bison | reverse complement strand
GGAGGAGGGTTCAGGATGGGGAACACATGTATACCTGTGGCGGATTCATTTTGATATTTGGCAAAACTAATACAATTATGTAAAGTTTAAAAATGAAATAAGATTAAAAAAAAATCTTATGTGGAAGAAATGTCAACTGCTCTGAATAAAATGCTGTGAATTTTGTTTCACAACCAGAAATTGACTATATGAAGAACCAAGTGGTTTGTTACACAGCAGTACTGGAGGGAGTAAGCGAAGGTTGTGCAAGTCACTGTTTTGTCCATTGTTTTATTCTGTCTTAGGTAAGATTGGGGTTGACTTGTTCATGAGAGGTTTCCTATACACTAGGATCCCATTTGAGTGGTCTGAGTGTCGAGGCTGTCTTTTAATTTCAAGTTGTACTTGCTTGGGCGCTGGGATTGCTGTGAGTAGTCTGCCAGTGCCAAGGACTTGGCTTTTGGGAAAGTCTTGAACTGGAGATACTCCCCCTCTTCTCTCAGCCTCTTGGTTGAGTCAGGATCTTGTTTCCCATGCAAGAAATGAAGTGCTAGCCAACATCCACATCCAGACAGCTTGAGATCTGAAGGTGACTGTATGATCTGTGAAAAGACTGTGTGTGCTGATCTGCAAATTGGAGATAATTACTCTTGACAGAGGAAGGCTTTGAAGTTGCTGTGTGAAGTCAATGAAAAGTATTATGAAGCCCACACATGAAAGGTGTATTTTCTTGTTAGGTCTGCTGCTTACGGGGGGATAATTATAACACATCATTCATCTGTTTCCCTGTGAAAACATACTGTGGGGGTCTGTGCCGTACTTGGCATGGCCGTCTTCCTAGGCCACCAAATTTCACAGAATGTTGAGTAAATATGGCTTTTATGAGCACAGAACTGCCTCCACTCAAAATTTAGACTTGTTAAGATGAATTAGCTTTTTTAGAAAACTAGCATAATTTAACCCCAGAGAGCACTGGGAGTAAATTGAACATAGAAGCTGATGTTCAGCAAGTGACTGCTAACATGGTGAAAAATGAAGCAGAAGTCAAGACCCAGAAGCTCCCCTAGACATGGAAAGGTTCTGGGGGCAAAATAGTCCTACAGTTGGGTTTCTGGATGTCAGAAACCTGCCGCTTTCTGGAAAGGGTCATAAATAAAAATTCAGAATTTGGTGTACCTGTGGTCTGGATGAGATAGGGGACAAAGTCCTGATTTGTGCTTGGGGTAGTACATTTGATATGGAAGCAGTATCTGATCTTCTAATCTCAAGTAATTGGTTTAAAAAATTGAGACTCCTTGAGGAATGTAGTCTTAGTTCCCTTGCTGCAGGAGAGGTAGCCTGAAGGTCCCTTGCTGGAGCCAGTCAGTCATATCTGTATGCATTCTTTTTCTACCTAAGGACACAGGGATTCAAGCTTGAGTTCCAGGTACCAGCTTATCCGTCTACCTTCCCCAATACTTGTAGTGCATTCTACCCTCTTTTGGGGGAGCTGGCATGCTGCATGGCTTGTGGGATCTCAGTTCCCCCAACAGAGATTGACCCTGGGCCACAGCATTGAAAGCCTTTAATTCAAACACTGGGCCACCAGGGAACTCACTCTTATGCAATTTATTTGTAGTACAGTAAGTCCCCTATATATGAGTTTCATCCCAAGAGTGTGTTTGAAAGTCCAATTTTTTCCTAAGTCTGCCAAAGTTAACCTAGGTACCCAACTAACACAGTTGTCTGTATAGTACTGTACTGTAATAGATTTATAATACTTTTCACACAGATATTACATAAAGCAAACACAAAAATAAAGAAAACACTTTTAATCTTATAATACAGTACCTTGAAAAGTACAGTAGTACAGTACAACAGCTGGCATACAGGGGCTGGCTTTGAGAGAACAGGCAAGAAAAGTTACTGACTGGAGGAGGGAGAGGAGGCGGGAGATGGTAAAGCTGAAGGATCGTCAGCAATAGGAGATGGAGGGCAAGCTGCAATTTCACTCAAGCCTGACACTGATGGTACATGCATTCACAGCTTTGAAAATTCACAACTTGAAGGTTCATAGGTAGGGTAACTACTATATTAGATATAGATATTGACCTTATACTAGAAAGCCTTTTATTGTTTTCAGATTGTTTCAGATGTACAATTCTTGTCCCTATAATGGGATTGTTCACTTTTTTGATGGCAAAGTTCATGCTGTATTGAAAAGAATTTTTTTGTGTGACTTCTTATATACCTGGCACATGGTAGGTATTCAGTAGATTGGAAGTCCCCAATTTATTATCCAAGTTGAAACACTTTTGAGAGTAAAAGTGGATGCAATTGGTTGCTATGCTGAGACTGCTGCTAAGTCGCTTCAGTCGTGTCCAACTCTATGTGACCCCATAAGGCTCCTCTGTCCCTGGGATTCTCCAGGCAAGAATACTGGAGTGGGTTGCCATTTCCTTCTCCAATGCATGAAAGTGAAAAGTGAAAGTGAAGTCGCTCAGTCGTGCCCGACTCAGCGACCGCATGGACTGCAGCCTACCAGGCTCCTCTGTCCATGGGATTTTCCAGGCAAGAGTACTGGAGTGGGGTGCAAATTTGGACATAAAGTCAGTTTATCAATCTATATTTGAAAGTGAAACTAACTTTTCCAGTGACTTCTTGACTTTTATACATTTTTGACTTTTATACATTTTGACTTTTATACATTTATACAATCTTGACATGATTCTTGACTTTTATACATTTTCTTATCTCAGGAAACTTCCCACTGAGGCTTGAACAACTTTGCCGTAAATCTTTTTACTGAGTAAATCTTTTTACTAAGATTGTGCTTTCTAAAACCATATAGATGTCTCATGGCTTGTTCCCTTTTATAAGCCATTACATTCTTCCATATTCCTTCCATTTGTGTAGCAGTATAATTCGGCATTGTTACTCCCTAACTAAACTCTCAAAGATGGACTCCCCAAGAAGCCATTCTAGCCAAGATGTTTCAAATAATACTCCTGTTTCTGGATTTGAGTTATTAAGCCAGCAAGCTATGTCTTTAGTGGGTTTATAATTTGGGGTAGGAGAAAATAGTTTCTGTTTATGGGATCTGGCTCCTTACTCCTTGTCTCTGATTATCACAAAGTAGTACATTCTTCCAAAGCTTGTTCTGTGAAATATTACATCTTCAGTGTGTTATTTAATATTACACGAGAAAAGCTTTCTTTGATCAATTTAGTTTGAGTAATGCTGTATCAAAGAGACAGCTTCCCTGTAGGCTCAGATGGTAAAGAATCTGCTTACAACGCAGGAGACCTGGGTTTGATTCCTGGGTCGGGAAGATCCCCAAGAAGGGAATGGCAACCCACTCCATTATTCTTGCCTGGATAATTCCATGGACAGAGAAGCCTGGACATCTACAGGCCATGGGGTTGCAAAGACTTGGAGCTATGAACATTTAATTTTGTTTCATGTTAAAGAGATTTCTTTACTGCAACAATTTTTCATCTTTAATAAGTTAGTGTGTTTTTACTGATTTCCAGAGAGATCTATAGCAAGCATTTTTGAACCATGGAATTCACATTTCATCTTCTCCTTTGACCCTTCACTTTGACCCCAAACTAAGGAGCATCAGCCTGTCTAATTTTGCAGAGCATGTACTTTGCAAAAATCTAGATTAGTATAATGTGTTGCCTTTCAAGATTGAAATAGACCTAATTAGAAGAGAATTTTGCAAGGTAGGGCATCCCTGATCACAACTACAAAGCCAGAAGTCTTACACTACTTTGATATCTACAATTGGAGACTAAATAAGGGTAATAAAATGAGTTTTGGGGAGTGAATAAGCCAAGACTTTGTAGCAAGAAATGTTTTACCTCACATGTTTATACATAACAGCCTTTAAAGGATTCTCAACGGTTTCAGAAATAAGGGCCCCCTCCATTCCCTTTTCTAAAAATCTAGTGACATTGTTATCTATTGTATTAATAGCTGAGACATAGTTTCCATTCTGGTCTCATCTTTATTCTGTTCTGTATGTCTCATGTGGGTCTTGTCCCACATAATATGATATGTCAGTTTTCTCCTTTAGGGCTATTATTACAAAGCCAGTCTTTGATTATGAATTTACTCAAAGTGCAGTCTTTAAGTATCAAGTCCTTATTAACAGCATTGTACAAAAGGATATACTTTCTTTTAAGATGCTCAGCAAGCTACTGGCTGCTTATTTATTTGCATTATATACAAAGAAAACTTTCTGATGTTATAGTTTTCTGCTCTGTTTATGTGCTATGTTTTTCAGGAGAGGGTTATTTTAAATTTTCTTTGGCAAATTCTGCTTGTACTCTGAATCAAAAAGAGACCCCTTTTGCCTCTATGTAAAATCACTGATAGCATGAGATTAAAATTTCCCTGACATTAGTAACAGTTCTTTAGTGTTTCTAAACACTAAAGATTAACAAACCTGTGATCTCAACTCTAGAGATTAACAAACCTGTAATGAAATCCTTGGATGTGTTATGAAATGCCTGTGCAAAGCACAGGAGTGAAGATAAATAAGACATTTTGGGTCCAATATTGTGTAACTATGGCTACATAATGTCTCTGTTTTTCAGATATGTTTTCCAGGTCATGTAAGAAAAAGAAATGGACACATGGTGAAAATTTATAGATGAAATAAAAACAATATGATGGGGAAACATTAAAATCAGCAATCTACATCATAGTTTAAATTTTGTATTATATGGTCTCTCTTATTTATTTATTTTTGGCTGACTGGGTCTTTGTTGCTGCATGGGCTTTTCTCTAGCTGTAGTGGCAGGTGGGGTGGGGGGAGGTGGGGAGGTCTGCTCTACAATTGTGGTGCACAGGCTTCTCATTGCGGCGGCTTCTCGTGTTGCAGAACATGACTCTAGGGAGTGTAGGCTTCAGGCTCTACAGCACAGGCTCAATAGTTGTGGTGTGTGGGCTTAGTGGTTCCTTAACATGTGGGATCTTTCCAGATCAGGGATCAAACTCATGTCTCCTGAATTGGCAGGTGGATTCTTTACCATTGAGCCACCAGGGAAGCCCTAGATGGTCTCTCTTATATTCATACAATTACACTAATAGAAAATAATATATTAAGAACAAGGATATTTGCATGATTGACATTTATTCCCAGTGAACATCAAAGTACTATACTCAGCAGCCTGTATATTGGCTAGACTAAATGATATGTGCCTTTTAATTTTGAGAGACATTGCCCAACATCTCCATGGATATTGTGTGTCACTTTGCACTCCTACTAGCAAAGAGTAAAAGTGTTTTTTCCCCCATCAATTGCCAACACAAGAATTTATCAAATGTTTGGTCTTTACCAATCTGATGGATGAAAAATGGTGTCTCATTATAGTTTTAACTTGCATTTAGTGAATATCTTTCATATATTTGACTCATTGTATTTCCTTTTATACCAACTTTCTTTCTCACTTTCCTATTGAATGAGGAATGCTTGGCAGAGAGTTTCTGTTGAAATAATGGCATTATTATTCTATATTCAGATTCAACAATAGCAATAGATATAGATTTATAGAGTGAGATGATTTTTTTTTAATATGGAGATGCCAAAGAGTGAACTTCAGCACATTGATAATCTATATTTTTATGATAAAAATTTTAACCCAGGTTAAATGGATATAGTTCATAGTTATTTCTTTTTGTGTTGTGAAGTGACAGAATTATTCAATATTGTATCTATTGCAAAATATTACTTCTCATCGGGCTTAAACACACTATGGTTTTACTTTCTATTATGCTCTAACAGACTGGTTCCAAATAGGAAAAGGAGTATGTCAAGGCTGTATATTGTCACCCTGCTTATTTAACTGATATGCAGAGTACATCATGAGAAATGCTGGGCTGGAAGAAGTACAAGCTGGAATCAAGATTACCAGGAGAAATATTAATAACCTCATATATGCAGATGACACCACCCTTATGGCAGAAAGTGAAGAGGAACTAAAGAGCCTCTTAATGAAAGTGAAAGAGGAGAGTGAAAAAGTTGGCTTAAAGCTCAACATTCAGAAAACTAAGATCATGGCCTCTGGTCCCATCACTTCATGGGAAATAGATAGGGAAACAGTGGAAACAGTGTCAGACTTTATTTTTCTGGGCTCCAAAATCACTGCAGATGGTGATTGCAGCCATGAAATTAAAAGACGTTTACTCCTTGGAAGGAAAGTTATGTTATTCAAAAGCAGAGACATTACTTTGCCAACAAAGATCCGTCTAGTCAAGGCTATGGTTTTTCCAGTAGTCATGTATGGATGTGAGAGTTGGACTGTGAAGAAAGCTGAGTGCCGAAGAATTGATGCTTTTGAACTGTGGTGTTGGAGAAGACTCTTGAGAGTCCCAAGAGAGATCCAACCAGTCCATCCTAAAGGAGACCAGTCCTGGGTGTTCATTGGAAGGACTGATACTGAAGCTGAAACTCCAATACTTTGGCCACCTCATGCAAGGAGTTGACTCATTGGAAAAGACTGATGCTGGGAGGATTGGGGGCAGGAGGAGAAGGGGACGACAGAGGATGAGATGGCTGGATGGCATCACCGACTCGATGGACGTGAGTTTGTGTGAACTCCAGGAATTGGTGATGGACAGGGAGGCCTGGCATGCTGCAATTCATGGGGTCGCAAAGAGTTGGACACGACTGAGAGACTGAACTGAACTTAAATGAAGATAAAATAGATAAAATAATTTTGCTTTTCTTCTTTCTTTTCATGCTTTGTAACTAACAGATTATAGTTTTCCCCTTTGCTCTGAATAAAGAGTGGGTCAAGAGGCAATGGACACCTGGAGCTCATTACAGAAATAATCTTTTAAAGTTTTACCCAAAGAATTACAATGATACTTATGATATTAAGTCTTTTATAAACATTTATTAAAAGCTAAAAATATTCCCATGATCTAGGCTTTAGCGTAAATATTATGTAACCACTTGCACACTGAGATATGATGAATTTACTTGTCTAGTCGGTCTACATGACTGCAGGAGTTGGACACTATCCTTCTCTTCTCTCGTTTACCAACTGTTATTTCTGGTTGTGCTGCTGTGTACTTAAGATGTACCAGGGGAGCATTCAGAACACAGGGATACAAACATGATTAATATTTGTCCCCATCCCTAAAAAGATAGCTTTTTTTCTTTTAACTTGTTTATTTAGTTGCTTTAGGTCTGAATTGTGGCACACAGGGTCTTCATTGTGGCATGCAGACTAAATTGCCCCACATTTGGGATCTTAGTTCCCTGACCAGGTATTGAACCCACATCACCTTCACTGGAAGCTGGACTCTTAACCACAGGACCATGGAGATTTCTTGCTTGAACAGCTCTATTGAGGCCTAATTGAACTTACAATAAACCACATATAGCTAGAGTGTACAATTTGGCAACTTTTGACATGTTTTAACACCTATAAATCCATCATTGCAATTAACATAATGAATGTACTTATTTCCTGTGTTCCTTTGTAATTCCTCCTAATTTTCTCTTTTGTTTTTCCCTTCCCCAAATAACTGCTGATCTGCTTTAAGTCACTGCAGTTAACCTTGAATTTTCAGACTTTTATATAAATGGACAGACTGTACTTTTTGTTTGGCTTCTTTTGCTTGGCATAATTAGTTTGGGGCTATTATAAATAAAATTGTTTAACTAATGCTTTATTTTTTTGTGGAGGCAGTAAATGCCTTGAGTTATATGACAAGTGTATGTTAAACTTTTTAAAGAAACTGCCAAACTATTTTCCAAAATGAATATACCATTTTACTTTCCTACCACCAGCATATGAAAGGTCGACTCTGTATCCTTGCCAACATTTTGTATGGTCAGTATTCTTAGTTTTAGATAATCTAATAGGTGTATAGCAGTACCTCATTATAGTATTAATTTGTATTTCCTAGCTTTTAATAATGAGGAAACATTTTCATTTTCTTTTTTGGCATCTCTGTATCTTCTTTGGTGAAGTATTGATTCTAATATTTTATTTATTTTTTAATTGAGTTGTTTTTTACTTATCATTGAATTTTAAAAGTTTTTAAAAATATATTTTGGTTATAGGTCTATTCAAAGATATGCAGTTCACAAATAGTTTTCCTACTTTATATGTGAAGTCAATTGTGCCTGACTCTTTTGCAACCCCATGAACTGTAGCCGGCCAGTCTCCTCTGTCCATGGAATTTTCCAGGCAAGAATACTGGAATGGGTTGCCATTCCCTACTGTAGAGGATCTTCCTGTCCCAAGGATGGAAACTGCATCTCTTGCTTCTCCTGCACTGGCAGGTGGATTCTTTACCATGGTGCTGCTGGGGAAACCTATATGCGGAAGACACAAGAGACATAGGTTTGATCTCTGGGTTGGGAAGATCCTCTAGAATTCTTTCTTGAGAAAACTCAAGTATTCTTTCCTGGAAAATTCCATGGACAGAGGAGCTTGGCAGGCTACAGGCCATGGGTCTAGTCATAATGGAGATTTATTCACTCATGGGTAGCTCAGAGAAATGATTATAGAGTTCAGAATTGAAGGATGAATTGGAAGCCCCTGGTTAAAAAAGTATGTATGTGTATGTGTGTGTAGAATAAAGTAGGATATCATGAAAGTTTTGGCATGAATTTGTTTACCAGATTATTTCACTCTACAACAAAACAGAATCTAACCAAATCAAAACTTGAAGTATGTTAGCAAAGAAGAGCCAGTGAGAAGAGGGTGGGCCATGTGGAAAGAGTACAAAAACAGAGAGGGGGCTGACAGAAATCTCATATACTTTGTTCTTATACTTTGTTCCCTTTGTATTTCTCTTGCTTAAGACTGACAAGTGCCAAGAGATTGACAGCTGAGGGCTAAATATCTGGATATGATGGAAACTTGGAAATTTCTCTAGAAAGTCAGGGATATTTGTCTTTTTAAAAGGTAAACAGGTGATATGCCTTTGAGTGCCTGTTTAAGCTGGTGCCAGGATGAAGGATTTATTAGAGGTTTCTGACTCAGTTGCCCAAAGCTCATTGCCAACCAGCAAAATACACAAATAATGTCTCCAGGTCAGAATAAATCAAACTGAGCTCCTGAGCCAAGGATTAGGAGAATATAATTTCCTTCTCAGTAAATTAAATTATGCAGATCTGTCTACCACCTTCTTGCTCTCCATGCCAGATCTGGGTAATGGGTTTCTTGAAGGAAGGGGTAAGGATTCTGTTTGTTGAATTGCAATTTGCATAAAGATCAGAAATGTCTCTACTTTTGGATCTGGCAGTCAAAGGCACTGATTACACTGGTGGCTTTTACATTGAAATAAAATTCCTAGGAGGTCACTGATTATTAGTTAGGATTTCCTTTAAGGCAATGAATAATATATATTCTGGGAGGAATAAATCCTGGCTTGAAAATAAGTGATACATTCTTACAGAAATGCTTAATTTGTCAAAAAAATTTGTGACAGCAGGTAATCATGAAAAATGTTTATTTAGTAAATTTTTCAACTTAATGCACATCAACGCATCAATCTTTTGTGTAGGGCAAAGGCCTTTACTTCATGCATTTCAAAAAAAGATATATTAAACTTTTATTAGGTACTATTTTAGATGCTAGAGACAGAAAAATGCCTAAAAGAAACAAGCATCTCTGTACATCTATGTTTACTTCACAGTGGGGGTGGGGGTTATGTGGGGCTGTGGGGCTGCTCCAGAGGACTTCCGACTACAGGGAGCACCACTGAGGCCTAGCTTCTGTGTCCCTCCTCTCGTCCCTCTTCTTTTCCTCAATACTTATAAAATTCCCCTTAAAACTGGGCACTCTGGGCATTGAGGTTACTGTGATACCAGCAAAGCTCCGTTGTTGCCTTAAGGGATGCCTAAATTGGGGAACACAGACAACTAAATGAATAACTATAATATATAATGTTTAGATAATAATATTAGAGGTATGGATGCTGTTTTATGAAAACCCTTGAGATGAACTGATTAACTGTGTTCTCCCAAACACAGGATGAGGGACACTTTTATGGAGAAGGTAATTGTATATATATATGTGTGTGTGTGTGTGTATTTAATTATAATATATATATACATATATATTACATATATTATTATTATTTACTTAAAAGGTTAAATAATTTTTGAAAAAGAAAAGGTAATACTGAATTTGAGTTTTGATCTGTTTAAAGAACTAGCTGGGAAGAGAGGAGAGATTGAACATTGACTTTTCAAACTGGAAATTTTTAAAAGTTTAGTAGCTCAGGAAACAGTGGTCAAGCACTTCCATGTTAGAAAACAAATCATGATTACATAAAACAATTGCTTTTTTGTGTGATAGTGCCACTATGGTTATGTGTTTTTAAATAAGTCTTTAAGTGTTTGGCTGCTCAGTTGTGTCTGACTCTTTCTGACCCCCATGGACTAGAGCCCACCAGGCTCCTTCTGTCCACAGGATTATCCCAGCAAGAATACTGGAGTGGGTTGCCATTTTCTTCTCTATTATCTTTAAGAGATCCATGCAAGAATTTTTACAGATAGAATGTATGGTTGGACTTCCCTGGTGATACAGTGGATAAGAATCTACCTGCCAATGCAACAGACATGCATTTGGTCTCAGATCCAGGAAGATTCCATGTGCTTCGGAGCAACTAAGCCTGTGCACCCTAACTACTGAGCCTGATAGCCTAGAGCCCATTAGCCACAGTTACTGAGCCTGTGTGCTGCAACCCCTGAAGCCAGAGTGACTAGAGCTGTGCTCACAAAAAGAGAAGCTACCATAATGAGAAGTCTGTGCTTCCCAATGAAGAGTAGCTAGCCCTTGCTCACCACAACTAGAGAAAGCCTGTGTGCAGAACGAAGACCCAGTGCAATCAAAAACAAATAAATAAAATATATTAAAAAATGCAGAGCTATTTTTTTTTAAAGCACAAGGTACCTTAAAAATTTTTTTTAATGGTATCTGGGATTTTCTTTAAAATCATGTTGGAAAGAGCAAGGGGCAAGGTATAGATGGCCACACTGGTCATAAACTGGTTATTGATGAAGCTGGTGATGAGTATCAGGAGTTCATGAGATTATTTTTTATAATAAACAGTAAAAACAAAACAATTAGACTTGATTCCTGACTTAGAAAAGCTTACAGTCTCTTGGCAAGAGAGATCCAAAGAGACTGTTTTAATGCACTACATGGAGAAACACTTAACTAAGAAAGGAAGACTAGTGTTATAGAATGAAATCATAGCTATTTAAAATAAAATGAACCGTAGCCCATTCTACAATGTAGAGGGTGTGACATAGTTCACTTCATTGGTTAACTGTATCTCCATTTGACCCTTTTGTCTTTAGAGACTGGGGAGATGGAGAGAAAAATTAGATTCAAATGAAGTGACCCATGTCTAATCAGAGCATAGGGATGAGTCTTTGGATACAAATACCAAAACCAGAGTTGGTGTCTTTGGAATGCTGGTGTTTGTAAAGAGGGAAGGAGACTGCGGAGCAACAGTAGAGGATGCTTTCATCAAAGTTGGTGGACATTTTTTTTTTTGCCGTGCTGAGTTATTTGCAGTAATTTCCCCAGCCAGGGATGGAACCAGCATACTTAGCCGTTAAATCATGAAGTCCTACCCACTGGACTGCCAGGGTATTCTCACTGGACATTGTATGAACTGCTTTTGTGTATTGCTGCTATACAACCTTGTCCATTGTCTCCAGGTCTACACAAAACGCTGTGACACAAATGGTTTGTCTATTTTGTTCTTTTCTTATTTTCCCTTTTGCAGAACACAAGGAAATAAACCTAAGTGCCACAAGATGGAACACCTCAGTCATGGGAAGTGATATTAAAGAACTCTTGGGAAGAAAACTTTAAGACATAGAAGGTTAACTGTAGGAATGCATAGACGTGAGGAGGAGGGATCCAGGATTAGGCTGGAGGTTGGATATGCTGATGTGTGGGTTAAAATTGGAATTGGCTGTATAAAAAAAGGAGAAGGAAGCTAATAAAATTTAGTCACCAGTATTATGTTGGAAATAGTTTTTCAGGTGCTTTACTCTGTTAAGCAAAGAGTAAGGGTTCTGGTTGGAGAAGGCAATGGCACCCCACTCCAGTACTCTTGCCTGGAAAATCCCATGGACAGAGGAGCCTGGTAGGCTGCAGTCCATGGGGTCGCTAAGAGTCGGACATGACTGAGCGACTTCACTTTCACTTTTCACTTTCATGCATTGGAGAAGGAAATGGCAACCCACTCCAGCGTTCTTGCCTGGAGACTCCCAGAGACAGAGGAGCCTGGTAGGAGGCCGTCTATGGGGTCGCGCAGAGTCAGGCACGACTGAAGCGACTTAGCAGCAGCAAGGGTTCTGGGCAACGTCAATGCTCCAGATGCCCCTGAGGAAGAAAAGTCTCCAGAAGGGACATGTGTGTTTCTGAGGAGAAGACAGAAAATGCTAGAAGGAGGGTAGTAAAAGAGAGCCTTTCCTTCAGATGTGGTGCTCCCTGGGCCTTTGGTCTCCACTTCATTTCATTCTGTGCTGTGCTAAGTCATTTCACTCCAACTCTTTGTGACAGTAGTCCACTGTTGGCTCCTCTGTCCATGGAATTCTCCGGGTAAGAATATTGGAGTGAAGATCCTCCTCCAGGGGATCTTCCTGAATCTAGGATCAAACCCACGTCTCTTATATCTCTTGCATTGGCAGGCACGTTTTTTACCACTAGTGCCACAAGACAATTGACTCTGAGGGCCCAGCAATAACCTCTGCAGAAAACTGCAATTACCATCCAGCAGCAATATTTGTTTTCAATCCCTGTTTACTTTGAAATGTGCTTTAAGAAGAAATCAATATGGAATCCCTTTGGAAATGTTGATGCTCATCCAACTACTTTAATCATTTAAATTATGTAGTTTAGCTTTGTGCAATTGTTTGAACTGGCTTTTAAGCTAAAATTGTATTGGTCAATAAAATTTCAAATCCATCCACTTGTCAATATTATCATTAAAGAAAAATAACTTTACACCAAAAAATTGTCAGCCAAAACAGCTTTTGAATAAAATAAGTAAATTATAGTAAACAACTCTCAGCTATTGAGTCAAGTGAAAATTCAGCTTCTATCTAAATAATTTTTGTATGCTCTGGGCATGCCCTACAGCTAGTGCTTAATCATTATATCCATGTAGTGTATCCTATTTCTCTGAAAGGAAGATCAAGAATATAGATTCCAGACATTTTGTACTCTCAAGCCTATTTGAATTATCAACTAAGGGATTAATTACTTGTGCTCTTTGCTAAAATAAAATACCCTGCTGAAACGGAGCAGGATCCTCTGGTCTTTCCCCCATGTCCTCCATTGTTTTGTCTGTAGGAAAACTTTAGCCAAAGACTAAGTATAATCAGAGAAGTGAGAAAAGGCAAAAGCAAAGGAAAATAAGACCGAATAATAATATATTAGTCAATAAACAAAAGGCTTTTAGTTTTTCTACAGGGGCTATAGGTAATATTTTGAGCCATGTCCTTTGAGCTGCCTTGTAAATACTGAAACCCCTCCAGATGGAAGACGTTAACTACACAATGACCAGATTGTAGCCATGACATAAGCTGCTGTAATTCCGAGAATTGACCTCATAGAAATGGGAATAAGCCAACCCTGGAACTAAAGATTAACTGTACTTAAAACAATCAAGATGATGTTGGTCAGATCACCACATGACCAATTTCAAGATGACTATCAGAGCTGACTGTGCTGTTACTGCATCCAGTCCCCTCCCTCCACCTATACACCCTTGAAACTCCTCTTTGTCAGTGTGGGGGGAGTTGGCTTTTGGACATGAATCTGCCCCTCTTTCTCCCACTTGCTGGCCTCTAAAATAAAGCAAACTTTCCTTTCCATCAACCTTGCCTCTTTATTGGTTTTTGAGCAGTGATTGGCCAGACTGATTTTGGGTAAGACATCAGGTCCCTGACTACTGAGCTTCAAGTAAGTTGTTGTTTTAAGGAGACTCAACAGATTTTTGTTTGGAACATAGACCAAAGTTTAGAGCCTGCTCTTACCTCATGACATGTATTGTCTTGAATCACAGCAGCAAGCACTCAGGCAGAAAGTCATATTAGCAGAGGTTAAATCAGGGCTTGTGATTCTGAACTGTATTCACAGCACAATTTTAAACACAGAAATGTTTAAAGGCACACTTGATGTGATTCACTTGCATTTAATTCTTATTTATGGGACTATGCACTCATGATTTTCAAAATTATGTTGTTTGAACAGAACAGGTTATGGCATGAATCTGCATACAATAGTCCCTGATCCACCAACTAACAAAATATGGCTATGTTTTTAAAAATGAGTCTTTATGCTTTTAGATACCCATACTAACATTTTTACAAGTTACATGATATCTGGGTTTTATTGGAACATAGTCATGCACAGTTATTTATTATTGTCTATTGCTACTTTCGTAATATAATGGTGGAGCTGAGTAACTGTGACAGATTCCACATGGCCTGTTGCCTACAAAGCCTAAAATATTCAGTATTTTACTATTTAGAGAAAAAGCTCGCCAAACTATGGATAATGGTTCTGACTGGATTTGCTTACATGTTTAAGAAATGAGGTTCTCATATGTTCCAGGAAATCTGAGACATTGCTTTGGTGCCATCTTAGTGCTACATTACCTTTCTAGCTTTCACTTGTATCAGTTTGTACATGGCAATACACTGCTTTTTATTATGCACTTAACTCAATGGTCTAGCCAATAGCTATCATTATAGTAGAATATATCTTCAAGCGGGATACAAAAATATTTATTCAATAATAAAAAGTTGGTAGATAGCTGTGAAGACTTCATGATATATCAATGTGTTGTTATAGCTGCTGATTTTTTGGGTAGATTTTCTGTTAGATACACGTTAGATACATAAGATATCAGAGAAGATATTTTTTCTACTGAGTTAACTTTATAATAAACTTGCTGGACTGATGTCATTTACAGACGTTATTAGTAGTTAGCAGTATGATTTCATTTGAAAAGCACTGGAAAGCCTGTCTTTCTGAAAACACCTTTTAGATCAAAAGCTATCTGAAAGGACCCTCTTAACTCCTTCCTTCACTCTTCCTTCCCTTCCCTTAAATTGAAGCTGACTCCAGCAGATGGAAGACTTCTTCATATCGGTGGAGAAATAATATCTAAAGTGAAGTGAAAGTGTCAGTTGCTCAGCCATGTCTGACTCTTTGCGACCCCATGGACTGTAGCCCACCAGGCTGTCTGTCCGTGGGATTCTCCAGGCAAGAATACTGGAATGGAGACATTCCCTTCTCCAGGGGATCTTCCAGATCCAGGGATGGAACCCAGGTCTCCCTGAATTGCAGGAAGATTCTTTACCATCTGAGGACCAAGAAAACCCAGATAATTTCTATCCTTATAGTAATCTTTTTTTTTTCTTTAATCTACTGAATGCCTTTCATGACCCAGACACCATAAAAGTTGGGGAGCTTGAGACATTGTCATAAATTAGACATCATTCCTTCCCCAAAGGAATCCAGTGTTTAGCAAAAAGACACCTGGAATCTTATGGGAAAAGATTATATTGTTACAATTAAAATGTGAATAAAGTACTGTGAAAACTCAAAGTTTAATAGAAGAGATAACATTTGAAATAAATTTAATGAATAATTATGAGTTGTGGTTTAAAAGAGATTAAATACTGCCCTCTCAACATGCAAATACTTCTGAGATTCAGAAAGTTCAGAAAACGTTCATTAAGAACACGTTAGTAAATGGGGGATTAAGACAACAAAAAAGACATGATTCCTTTCTTGAGGAATACATTGCATCTTAGGGAAAAAAATTTATGAAATATTTATTTTTAATACATTGTGAGAGGAGGAGGAGTAGTAGTGTTAGTTGCTCAGTTGTATCCGACTCTTTGAGACTCCATGGACTATAGCCCGCCAGGCTCCTCTGTCCATGGGATTCTCCAGGCAAAAATATCGGAGTGGTCATTCCCTTCTCTAGAGGATTTTTCCTGACTGAGGGATCGAATCCAGGTCTCCTGCAGTGCAGGCATATTCTTTACTGTTTGAGCTACAGGGAAGCTATACATTGTGAGAAAAGACAAATTACTTTGATAGGAGTAGGGGTGGAGGCACAGGCAGGTTAGAGGTTGAGAGTCAGGGAAATTTATACAAGAGAGATAAACTTGTGCTAAGTCTTAAAGGATGAACACAGTTACAGAAGAAAAAAATAACTTGGAGCTGAAGCTGACTCTAGTAAAGTGATGACATGCTTCAGATCAGTGGGGAAATAATCTCCACATTTGTCCCTTTTCCCTACAGATATGGATGGAGGAGAGATAATGTCCTATGAGTGGATGAACCTTGCGTTATGAGAAGGGAGGCCTCAGTGCAGAGGCTAGGGAAAGAACCTTGGTTGCCCAAGACTGAGGAATTGCCCATGGCAATCAAGCAGGAGTAAGAGCATGTTTGCATGTGTGCTTGTTAAGTCGCTTCAGTTGTGTCCAACTCTGTTTGACCCTATGGACTGCAGCTCGCCAGGCTCCTCTGTATAGGCAAGATTCTCCAGGCAAGAACACTACAGTGGGTTGCCGTGCCCTCCTCCAGGAGATCTTCCTGATCCAGGGATTGAACCCGCATCTCTTATGTCAACTGCATTAACAGGTGGACTCTTTGCCACTAGCGCCACCTGGGAACCCCGGGAGTAACAGAGGGGAAAGCAAACCTACTGAGTGGAAACACTGAATGTTGCAGCTCTGGTTGGTAGAAAAAAATCTGAAGAACTGTTTTTCAAAACAAGTAAGCCTAATATTCAATTTTAGTATATTCATGTTGCATTAATATTAACATAAACCTTGTGCATTTCCCTGAACTTTTGGTAAACTGTGCTACATAAGAAATGCCTTAATAAAAATCAAGAAAACAGGCTAAATTCAACCCTGAATTTAGTGTGGAGCAGGAACAAAGAATTGTATGAGATGCTGCTTCTATTCCCCTATACCAGGAATTGAAGAGAGTGATCATAAAAAAATGAGACTTTGAAAACACAGACACAGGGAAAGATGTAGCATGTAAAGTATTGAAGTGCCATCAATGCTAAAATCAAAATTAAGGGTATGAGAGAAGAGAATGTAAAATATTTTAGTATTGTATATCTTAATGTGAATTAGTTTACCTATTGATTTCTTGAGTGGCAATAGCAAGAATCAAAATCCAGGTATCTAAGAAAAGAAAAAATCTCTAGAAAGGGTGGGGAATGTGAGAAAATTATAGAAACAAGATAAGAATAATAGAAAAACTGCATTCACTTCTCTCATAGGTAGAACTGGACTCCGTAGACCACTGATTACTCACTGATAGAACTGGCATATACCAAGGAATTGCATCCAAGGGCCCAGTTCTGGCCTCTGCAGGAAATCTGCCATTTCTGCTTTGAAAATTATTTGTTTTATATGCTTATTTGCTTTAAAATATAGTGAAATAAAAATGATACACCTTCAGGACTTTAATTCCTAATTAACTATTTTCATGATGAAAATGAGGTCATTTTTAGTTCTGTACATATGATTTCAAGCTAGTTCTTGGACCTAAACCATAGAGGTCAAATTGTCTGGGAATTTTGAGCCCATTTCCTAGGCAATTTTGCCAACCAGCAATCAAGTATGGTTCTAACCATTATCAACTGATGGCAATAAATTAATATGTGCATTTTGGCAAAGACATTGCAGGAGGATTTAGCTTCTGTCTAAATAATTTTCATCCCAACCACTCTATAGTCACCTGATATCCTGGTACTAAATCCTAGAATTTAAAAGTAAAGATCAAGTATCCAGAGCTCTCTAGAGTGATTGATGCTCCAAACATGCACAAACATTGTACAAGGAAGCTGGCACCAGAGGACGTTAATTAAGTCGGCTGAGATGCTGAAATATGATCTGTGGAGGTTATTAACTTTATAGCTCCCAGTAGTCCAATCTTTGGCACTAAATTGACACATCCTCATTTAGACATAGATCATAGATTGGAGCCTGCCCTTGCTTCATGATGCTGTTGATCTGAATCATAGAGTAAGAGCTCAGGGAGAATGGCCTATTAGCCCAGTCCACATAGGTAGTTGGGTTAAGTGTCTATATTTAGTTCATAGACAACATTCTTTAATTACTTCAACTATCAAATGGTAATTCCAAGTCCCTTATTATTGTTCTTGTTTTTAAGAATTTATTGACATGTGTCTTTTGAAGCCTGAGAGTTTAGTGGCTAAAAGCAGAGACTCTGGGTCAGATCAGCTGGGATCAGTGCTAATGCTTTGCCTATTGTTCATTTTGTGATATCAGACAAGTCATTTAGCCTCTTTAAGTCTCAATTTCCTCATTTGTGATGCTGCTAATAGTGTTACAATGAAGATTATAATTCTGTGAATGGAAGATATTAAGCACTCAAAAATTTTAGCCATTCTTTTTATTATTATTATGCATTTTCTTTACCATATCGACTTTAGAGTAAGTTTATCAAATTCTCTAAAAATATCTTCCTGTGGTTTTAACAGAAATTGCTTTGACTTTGAAGATTATTGTGGGAAAATTAGATATTTATAACTTTATCTTCTCTTATCTAGAATTTTATATTTTTCTGTCAAGTTTTTCTGTCAGGCATATTTTTCTATGCCTGGTGGCTTAGATGGTAAAGAATCCACCTGCAATGCAGGAGACGCAGGTTCAAACCCTGGGATGGGAAGATCCCCTGGAGAAGGGAATGACAACCCACTTCAGTATTCTTGCCTGGAGAATCCCATGGTCAGAGGAGCCTGGTGGGCTACAGTCCATAGGATTACAAACAGCTGGACACAACTTAGTGACTAAACCACCACCAGAGATGAAGAAAGCAATAACAGATATCAGTGAAACCAAAAGCTAGTTCTTTGAGAAGATAAACAAAATTGATGAACCTTTAGCCAGACTCATCAAGAAAAGACAGATGACTCAAATCAATAAAATTAGAAATTATATAGAAGCTATAACTGACACTACAGAAATACAAAGCAACATAAGAGACTACTGAAAAATTAAAATGAAAGTGTTAGTTGCTCAGTTGTATCTGACTCTGTGACCCATGAACTGTAGCTCTCCAGGCTCCTCTGTCCATGGAATTCTCCAGGCAAGACTACTGAAAAGGGTAGCTATTCCCTTCTTCAGGGGATCTTTCTGACCCAAATTGAGCCCAAGTTTCCTGCATTGCAGGTGGATTCTTTATCATCTGAGCCATGAGGGAAGCCCCATAAGAGACTACTACAAGCAAATACACGCCCATAAAATGGAGGAACCTAGAGAAATGAACAAAATCTTAGAAAGCTACAACCTTTAAAGACTGAACCAGGAAGCAATAGAAAATATAAATAGACCAGTCACAAGTACTGAAACTGAAATTGTGAATAAAAATCTTCCAACAACAAAAGTCCAGGACCAGATGACTTCACAGGCAAATTCTATCAGATATTTAGAGAAGAGCTAATACCTATGCTTCTCAAAATCTTCCAAGAAACTACAGATGAAGGAATACTCCCAACCTCATTCTATGAGGTGACCATTACCCTGATACAAAAACCAGACATAGATACCACAAAAAAGAAAATTACAGATGAATATCACTGAAGAATGTATATGCAAAAATCCTCAACAAAATACTAGCAAGCAGAATCTATCAGAGAATTTAAATAAATTTAAAAATATTTGTATATAAATTCTTTCTCTCTTCCATGTAGTAAAAAATATTTAATCACAGTATTTCATTTGTTTTTCAAACTGGCATTTTGCTCATTGAAGTTTCCAAATTTTTATGAAGTCATACCTATTGGAATTTTTATGTTAACTTGAGTTTCTGTTTGTTTAGAAAATTTTTACTTCTAAAAAATGTTTGTAAGACCACCAAAATACTCCTCTTTATCTTTGTGGTAGGCTGGTAAATAGTCCCCCAAATATGTCCATCTACTAATTCCCAGAACCTGTGAATATGTTAGGTTACATGACAAATGAGAACTTTAAATGTAGCTGGAACTAAGATTGCTAAACTGCTGACTTTAAAATGGGGAGATTATCCTGGATTTCAAGGTGTTAATTGCAAGGATTCTTATAAATGAAAGAGGGAAGCAGAGAGGGGGAGTGTCAGAGTGATAATGTTTGACTGATCATTGCTGATTTTGAACATGGAAGGAGGCCATGAGCCAAAGAGTGCAGAAGCCTCTATAGGGAGGAAAAATCAAGAAAATGAATTCCTTCATAGAAGCTTTAGAAGGGACTTTGGCCCTTAATTTTTAGCCCAGTGAGACCCACTTCAGACTCTGACCTCCAGAACTTTTAAAGAATAAATTTGTATCATATTCAGTAAGGTTTTGGAAATTTGTTACAGGAGCAATAGGAAACTAATATGATCTCCTTCTTTAGGACTTTTATATTTTTGCTTGTAAAATGCCAATGTAATAAATTTAAAATTTTATGTTTATGTTTGAAGTAAGATGGAAATCTGGCAATTTTTTCCTCAAGATGTCTAACAGCATTTGTTGAATAGCTATTCTTTCCCAGTTGATATGATAGGTCAATGTTATCACATACTGAATTCTCATGCACACATGCTTCTATTTTTGGGCAATTTATTTTGTTTCATTGATCTATTTATCTATATTTACACAAGTTTAATTTTCTTTTTGTAGTACAAATTTATAGCTTATTTTTATGTCCAGAAAAATCATTCCCCTATCACTTTTTTCTTAAAAATAGAAACATTCCTGGCCGTAATATGTCTGTTTGTTTCCAGATGAATTTATTTACATTACTTATATATAAAATAAAGTTTTATTGTATTTATATAAACAGCATACACATACTATAAAAATAAGGTATTATAAAAAGTTACAAAGAAGGAAAAAAGAACACTGAATATTTCACCAAGTAGAAATATTCATTAATATTTTAGGTGAACATAGTTTCAGCAATATATTTATGCAAAAGTGTCTAAAGATGGATAAGTAGCTAATAGCAAATTCTCATATGGCTTATGATGTGTCAGGGATTGTTTTGAAAGCTTAGCACATGTTAACTCATTTAATTTTCACAATTACCCTAGAAATAAGTACTATCG
Organism: Bison bison bison; assembly: GCF_000754665.1. Classification (NCBI taxonomy): domain Eukaryota; kingdom Metazoa; phylum Chordata; class Mammalia; order Artiodactyla; family Bovidae; genus Bison; species Bison bison. The sequence goes on along the minus strand of NW_011494843.1, from coordinate 2,371,086 downwards.
ATATGTCTATTCTCATTATATAGACATGAAAACGGAGATATGTAGAGGTGGAGTAACTTTCTTAAAGCCACACATCCAGTCAGTATGAATTTAGGATTTGAAACCAGTCTCCCTGACTCTAAAATCTGGGATCTTAAACACCATGCCTTGTGAAAGACTGATAGACCTAATTTTTTAAACTACAAATGATGAAATTAAGAATCGTGAAAGTAGAAGACCAAAGCTCCCAGTTTTATTTGGATTAGTACTTCCTAGTGGTGCTTTTAAATTTTAAGTTGGTGACAGGGAGAAAGTGTGGACTATGAAGTCATACATTTCTTATTTTCAAGGAAATTCACAGAATGGGTATGAAACGGTGAGTTAATTAACAGGACTGAGTTTATTTATAAATTAAGAGAATTTGATTTTCTATAATAAACATTTATTATGAATCAAATGAAGTTAACTTTAACAAATGTATCTTACAAGCTTTTGGGTAACCACAAAATAAAATTGATGTAAAATTTCTGGGAAATTAAAAACTTGCTGCTAAAAGAGTTATGCAGGTTTTTCAACTATCATTAAGTATCAATAAACATAGGTAAAACTATTAACACAGTAATAATAAACAGAGCAAGTAGCTTTGCCTCACTTGAATAATTTCCAAAGCTTCTCTTTGGTTATTATATTCTTGTGGAATTACTGAAATATAAATACCTTATAACTTTCTTTTCTTTAACTTTCAGAGATGGTAATTAATGGCACAGTACCATTTTTCTTTTTTTGGCAGCACTGCACAACTTAGAGAATCTTAGTTTCTCTCAGTAAGTTCAGTGGCTCAGTCGTGTCCGACTCTTTGCGACCCCATGGACTGCAGCACGCCAGGCTTCCCTGGCCATCACCAACTCCCGGAGCCTGCTCAAACTCATGTCCATTATGTCCATTGTGTCAAATAGATCAATGGAACAAAATAAATTGCCCAAAAATAGAAGCACGTGTGCATGAGAATCACTGACACATCCTCTGTCACCATCTCATCCTCTGTCGTCCCCTTCTCCTCTCACCTTCAATCTTTTCCAGAATCAGGGTCTTTTCCAATGAGTCATTTCTTTGCATCAAGTGGCAAAGTAGTTAGTTCCACTACCAGGGATTAAATTTAACCTGCAGCAGTAGAAGTGTGTGATCCTAACCATGTAGTGCCAGGGAATCCCCACACAGGATTTCATACCATATTTATATTGGAAGGATTAGTTTCTATCTTTGCAATGCTTCTTATCACACTTCACTTCATTTTGATTTCTTTTAATTTTAAATAAGGTTAGTGTCAGGTTGACGCTTCTAATTTTGGTTATATATTGGCTACTACTAAATGAGAGGCTTCGAGAGGCTTTTCTGATTATATCAGCAAATAACTGAGGGTCCACATGTTAATTAGGACTATCCTGGATTGCAAAGATCAGAAATCTTATCAAAATTAAATTAACACAAAGAATAATTTGTTATAAAGGAAATGAAGTGTTGAATGGAACCCATGGATAGAAATACAAATGTTTTCAAGGAATAAGTAGAAGGAGAATTTAAATATTCTTAAATCATCTCACTGTTTCTCATTTCTGCTCACCTCTGTACAGCATAATTCATAATTCTTTCTATTTTTGTAGGCCTTTTGTCTTTGGTTTTCTGATCTAAACAGCAATAAGCATCTCTCCTTTCTCTCCTAAGATTTACTTATACTATTTCAGCCACTGAAAAGATACTGGCTTTTATTCTCAATTCCAGTTTCACAAGTTATGGGCAAAGAAGTGATCGATTCAACTGGAGTCAGGTGTCCCCCCCTGTATAAACCGTAGCCAAAACCGGAACCACAGTGTACTAAATGCAGTGGCGTGCTGATTTGGAGTAAGGCAGGAGTGAGGGAGGTGGGCTGAGGGGTGTGAAAGTGGGAACCTGGGTGGACAGAGGGACCAATTTGTGGTGATTGCCATCTCTGAGTTGTAAATACTTTCATCACGGCCATTTTCAAGGTCCCAATGCTACTGCTAAGTCACTTCAGTCGTGTCCGACTCTGTGCGACCCTATAGACGGCAGCCCACCAGCCTCCACCATCCCTGGGATTCTCCAGGCAAGAACACTGGAGTGGGTTGCCATTTCCTTCTCCAATGCATGAAAGTGAAAAGTGAAAGTGAAGTCGCTCAGTCGTGCCTGACTCTTAGCAACCCCATGGACTGCAGCCTACCAGGCTTCTCCATCCATGGGATTTTCCAGGCAAGAGTACTGGAGTTGGGTGCCATCAAGGTCCCAATGGGGTATCACTAATGTGGATTTGGACAAGGGGCTAACAATCAGCTTTCACAATATAACAGGGAGCAGCTCTGAAAATGACTGTTCCCATAGTAACCATGTGGATGAGAGAACATTTCTCAAGGAAGAGGAGATTTTGGACGAATGAATCAATGTGTCTAACACAGCCTACATTTTACAGTAAATACAGTTGCTATTTTCTCCAAATTATTATTTCTTTTCACTCATTTTTTTAAAGTTAAGGTAGTAACATAACATACAGCATAATATAATTTTAGCTTTTGGAATATACACATTTGGCAAGAGAAATAATAAAATGTGATGATTATGACTTTGATATTTTCTGTCAAATTAAGTTGACAAATCAGCAAATTAGAACTGCTCTATGTGTGAGACGAGACAGAGAAAATATGGTTTCCTTAAATCCAGTAGTGGCTGAGGTAGCACATAACATGGCAGAGCTGTCCCCAAAGAGAAGTAACTAGAGCTTGGGTAAGAGAGACGACTGGATTATATTAAGAGTTCTCAGGTCATTGCAAGGTACAGACGAGGGTCTGTGTTGGGAATCTTGGCTTTTGGAAGGCAGAAAAATGTGAGAAGAACTAGTGAATTGGCTAAAAATTATTTATGTACCATGTAAAATTATCCTTCCAGGATTTACTTTTAAATAAAAATCACAAACTTTTAAGCTTTAAGAAAATCACAAATTTCGGGTGATTGGACTTCTTGTGAAAAAAAAAAAAAAAAAGACTATTTGTATGTATTGACTTATATTGACCCAAGCCTAAGCCACAGTCATGGGTGTAAGAGTGGTAAGAGACGCTGGTACAAAAGAGGCTGTGAACAAGTAAGGACAGCAGAGAACACTGATTTGAGACAACATGTGAACGTATATATGTGGGTGTATCATGCAATGTTTCACATATGAACATTTTAGTAAAATTTATATTGTTCATCAATGCCTTGTGAAATGGACCTTTTTTTTTTTTTTTAAATGGAGGAGTCAATGAAATGCTGACTCCTACTTTCATGTCAGAATGAAGTGAAATCAGAGATAGTTCCTGGAAAGGTAACAACATATATTATCTTGGGGCAGCATGGGGAAAATACTCTATTTTCTTAAAAATAAATAAAATTGAAAGAGAATGTTAAAAAGAAACTAAAGATAAAAATTTAAATCCCTGTTGATATGAATGTTATTTTAACTATTTTAAAAACATTTTTGGACTTTGTATTTTGACACAATTGTAGATTCATACAAAGAGTCAGACACAACTGAGCAACTAAGCACACACAAGAAGTTGTAAAATGGTACAGAGTCTCATGTACCCTCTCCTTAGTTTTCCCCAGTGACGTCACTTTATATTTCTATGGTACAATAGCAAAGCCAGGACACTGGCACATTACTGTTACCAGAGTACAGACTTCATTAGGCTATCCCCAATTTTTAACCTGCATTCCTTTGTGTACACGTGTGAGTATATGCACTCATGCTAAGTCGTTTCAGTCGTGTCTGACTCTTTGCGAGCCTATGGACTGTAGCCCGCCAGGCTCCTCTGTCCATGTTCTCCAGGCAAGAATACTGGAGTGGGTTGCCATGCCCTCCTCCAGGAGATCTTCCCAACCCAGGGATCAAAACTGCTTCTCCTGAGACTCCTGGGTTGCAGGCAGATTCTTTACCGCTGAGCTACCAGGGAAGCCCTTTGTGTGTATGAAGTGAATGTGAAACAGCAAGTCGCTCAGTCATGTCCAACTCTTTGCAACCCCATGGACTTTACAGTCCATGGAATTCTCCAGGTCAGAATACTGGAGTGGGTAGCTTTTCCCTTCTCCAGGGGATTTTCCCAACCCAGAGATGGAGCCCAGGTCTCCTGCATTGCAGGTGGATTCTTAACCAGCTGAGCCAGAAGGGAAGACCAAGAATACTGGAGTGGGTAACCTATCCCTTTTCCAGCGGATCTTCCTGACCCAGGAATTGAACCGGGGTCCCTTGCATTGCAGGTTGATTCTTTACCAACTGAGCTGTTATGGAATCCCCTATGCAATTTAATCCTATGTATAGATTCATGGAGCCACAGTTAAAATATACAGTTCCATCACTGCAGAAGAACTCAATCATGCCACTTCTTTGGATTTGCCTGCCCCTGAGAAGCTGCTCATCTGTTCTCCATTGCTGTAGTTTTGTCATTTCGAGAATGTGTACAAATATTATCATACAGAATACAACCTTCTGAAATCCAGTTTTTTACAGCACAATGCCCTTGAGGACTTTCTAGATTGTCATGTGTATCTATCTATATGTAGCTCATTCTTTTTTTTTTTTTTTCATTGTTGAGTAGTATTCCCATGGTCTTCTCCTCAGAGTGGATAATTTTCAAGAACTTCTCATAGAACTCAGGAAGGCACTTACTGTCATGAGTTTATTATAAAATGAGGCAACACAGAATAGTCAATAGAAGAGATGCACAGGGCAAGGTGCAGGGGGTGAATGGCTGCCGTCTCTGAAGCCATTCTCTCTGCCATCTCTCAGCACCTCTCTGCGTTCCCCAATCTGGATGCTCTCTGAACCCTGTTGTTCATGGGTTTTTAATGAAGATTTCATTACATTGGTGATTGATAATTAACTCAATTTTTAGCCCTTCCCCTTTTCCAGAAAGTTGGGAGATACAGCTAGAAGTTCTCAGCTTCTAATCAAAGCTTCATCTTCTTGGCCACCAACCTTCCTTCTGAAGCTATTTAGGGCAAGAGTTACTTCATTAGAACAAGAGCCGCACCTATTACTCTCATCAGAATGTTCCAAAGGTTTCAGGGCTGTGTGCCAAGAACCAGAGACAAAGACCACACATACTTCTATAACGCTAGATCACTGTAGAGATTCTATACACTGAAATGTCAAATAACTATCAGAATTGTAGCAAGTAACTGGGACCATTGCATCTAACACAGTCTATTAAAGAATATATTTTTACTGAATATGTGATGCACTGTTCTATGTGACTCAAGCTGGTTTTTAATGAATATTGAACACATTATGCCTCACTTTTCATCAATAATGAAAATTAATGTTAAAAAAGAGGTTTCTTGTGACATTTCAATTTTCCTTAAAGTCTGTCAGTAGTAAATTGAACTAGTGCTTGAGGACAGCCTTCTACAAAGGGATAATTGTTATTTTAAAATTGCTTTTTGAATGCAGGTACAGATTTGGGACATTTGAAAATGAGGGGAGTTATTGTTAGTATAGATCATGTGGCCAGCACTGCAATCTCTTATGGTGGAAAAGAGGTATCCTCAGGTCATACTGAGAAGAGAAATGAGTCAAGCCCCAGAGGTCCTTAGCTCTACTCTGAACTGATCCTTAGACAGATGATGCTGGGAGTAACTGAATTATTTCTGCTCATTGCAAGAGTTAAGTAAACTGAGTTTTCAGAGCTTAACCTTTCCGTTCTCGAATTTTCACACCAATAACACACATTGTCTGAACTGATTGTATTGGCTGTTGAAGTGTCAGACTTAATTATTTACATTAGGATGTGAGATGGTATTGAAGGAGAAAATAAATTTACTCCTGTCTGCTTCATTGGCTTAGTTCTAAAACAGAGGCCCTTGCAGGAATGTTTCCTGTCATTGTCCAAATGGGTATACTTGAGAAAATCTGCATACATACATTTCCAAAATAAAATATAATTATGATTACCAAATAAAATGTTATGAAATAACAAAACATTTTAAATGCCTCTCAACATTATTACATGTATTAGTGCCCTGCAGTTTCAAGGAATAGGTATAGATGTTCTATTTTTGACACATTATCCAAAGCAAAAGATTAATTTTTCCCCACTCTGAGTGATGAATGTGACTAGAGGGTGAGACTTATGGTAGTTTGAAGAAAATTCACAAGCCTGGTTTCAGGAATGCATACCTGATGGCATACAATTTGAATAGAAAGCCCAGATCTTCAGTTTATCTTATTTCTCCCTAATACCACACTGGATCTTTATGACCTTTGTTGTCAGAATATGCCTACTTTTTCTTGGGCACAGACTTACAACTGAATCCAGTTAAGTGTTTTTCTTTTCTCCTTTTTTTCCCCCTATTCTCTGAAAAGAGGTGTCATCAGAAAGACCACAAAGTTTGACTGTTACTATCATTACCTTTTCTGACTTACTCAGTAGCTCTATGGAATATTTTGCCCCATTATTACTATTTTAGGAGAGATCAAAACTCATAGAATGACTTGCCCAAGGCTCAAATTCGTCAATGTCATGGCGCAGTGGTAAAGAATCCACCTGCCAATGCAGGAGATCCAGGAGACTCGGGTTTGATGCCTGGGTTGGGAAGATCCCCTGGAGAAGGGAATGGCTACCCACTCCTGTATTCTTGCCTGGAGAATCCCATGGACAGAGAAGCCTGGTGGCTACAGTCCATGGGGTCGCAGAGAGTTGGACACGACTGAGCATGAACACACAGGGTCAAGTCAGCCCCAGAACCTGAACCCATGGCTTATGAGCTTTCTGACTTTTACAACTAAGAGATGCCAGTTTTGCTATCATTCAGGAGACCAAGGTCCATCCCAGAATGGGGATTATGCAGTCCATTGCATCCCTTCCAAACAACACAAGGCAGGGAAATGAAATAAAATGACATGTAAATCTGCCTGTTATGCCTCTTAGTGAAGATACAATTGAAACCGTATAAGGAGTTTGTCTTATACAGTTTTACTTTTTTTGGGTTCGTACTAGACAAACCGGTGAGAAGAATTTGATGAAGGGAAGCTTCATATAAACAGAAGTAAAGTCCTGATCACTCACATTCTTCATTCTTTTTTCTTCCCAACTCAGTTCTGGTTCTTGTCTAGTCTTGCTGTCAGGCCGCCTGGAAGCTGGCTTAAGTGAGGCAGAAAACTGGGCTATGTTCCAGTGAGAGAATCTTTTCTGGGTCACTTTCACACATTTTTAAACACAGAAAGCAGGGTTTTTCTGGCCGAGCAAGACTGGTTACTGTCTCATCTTCCTTTAGTATCTCTTTAGACAGGCTCAGCATCTTTCATCTGACAAGACAGAGATGGGGTTATTAATAATATTTTATCTTTAGGTCAGTTTTGCTCACAGTTCATTCTCTGAGATGTTTTTTAAAAATTCATTGTAAAATTCCTTTTTTCTATTGAGATCTCTGTTTGGAATGTCTCTATACATTTCCATAAAAATAGCTAAAATCCCCAAACCCAATTATAGATAATCTGCTGAAATTCAAAGGAAGCACAGTAATATTTATCTTGTGAAGCTGCCACTGTGTGATACTTTGTATGCCTGATTTCAATATTGTTGAATTTTTGGAAAACTGTAGCAACTGTATGAGTGTTTTGCCCTGCTTCATCATGAAAATATATATCATTCAAGTAAAATATGAATTAGTGACATAAGGTGAGGGTTTCAAGGAAAAACCCCAAGTGACCAAGCTTGTATATTTTAAGAGACCCCATGATATTTTGGAGGACAAGAAGCAACCAAATAACGTGTCACTGAGGCAAATCCAAGTCTGTTTCTGGCCATTTCCACCATTCCAAGAAACTTGTCTTTTCTTGTCCAGTCCCACCCTACATTAACCAGTGTTGCATTTTTCTCCCCTTTTTAATATTTATTTATTTATTTGGCTGCACCAGATCTTAGTTGTTGCATGTGGGATCTAGTTCCCTGACCAGGGATTGAACCTGGGGCCCTGAACTGGGGGCTCAGAGTCCTAGCCACTGGACCAGCAGCGAGATCCCTTAACTAGAATGGCACCCCACTCCAGTACTCTTGCCGGAAAATCCCATCGACAGCAGAGCCTGGTAGGCTGCCAACACAACTAAGCGACCTCCCTTTCACTTTTCACTTTCATGCATTGGAGAAGGAAGTGGCAACCCACTCCAGTGTTCTTGCCTGGAGAATCCCAGGGACTGGGGAGCCTGGTGGGCTGCCGTCTATGGGGTCGCAAAGAGTCGGACACGACTGAAGCGACTTAGCAGCAGCAGCAGCAGTGGTACTTTGTAATACACTTCATAAATTAGTTGGATTGCTGACTTCTTAAGAAAAAAAATGAACATTAAAGGATTCTGATTAAATAATTAAGAACCTGTATTGCTTTCCAAATGAATGTAACCAGAACCCCACTGTGCACTATAGAGGGCTTCCCAGTCTCCTGCATTGGTGGGCAGATTTTTTACCACTGAGCCAGCTGGGAAGCCTGGCAAAATCTTGAGGAGATGCCAAAAGGAACTCCATTAAAGGTTTGTCCCAAAAGAAAAGAGTCAATAATGATTATAAATAGAGCCGAAAGTGCCACCTAGTGGTCTTTGAGGAAAATACAGGAAAATGTACTTTTTACAGTGAAGAGCAGAAATTATTATTTTTTCCCCAAGCTTTTGCGATACACTTGCTTGGTTTTTTTCAGTTGCAAGTAACTCAGTGCATATCATGACAAAGTACTTGTAATTTCAAACTGCATTTGTCAGATTCTTGTAGATAGTAAGGGCAGAGACACACTCAGGAAGCCTCAGGTGATGAGTTTTTGAAAAGGATACATGTCTAAGAAAGGAGATACAGAAAACTTAATTAGTAGTCCAAGCAGCCAGATCTTTTCGGGAGTTGGAACCAGGGCTTCCTGTTCAGAAGTTATAGCAGTTCTACTGATCTAAAAAATCACTTTGTTCATCTTGTCATATGAGATGCTTGGGTCATTGTGTCCCACTCTTAACCATCCAGGAGTACACCGTTAGGTATCTATCCTATGTGTAGGGGACCTAAAATTTTATTCCCTGAAGAAATTAAACAGTTGCACTGAAGTGATCTCCCTGTGTAAATGCTCACTCCCTTCCGAAGTGAAGTGAAGTCGCTCAGTCGTGTCCGACTCTTTGCAATCCCATGGACTGTAGCCCACCACACTTCTCTGTCCGTGGGATTTTCCAGGCAAGAATACTGGAGTGGGTTGCCATTTCTTTCTCCAGAGGATCTTCCCGACCCAGGGATTGAACCCAGGTGTCCCGCATTGTAAGCAAGACGCTTTACCGTCTCAGCCACCAGCGAAGTCTTCACTCCCTTCCAGGTAGCCCCTAAGAGTGGCTTGCCAGCCTTGGCCCTATCTATGTGATTCTTAACGTTTTAGGATCACTTGGAGGGTTTATTAAAACACGGTTTCTTCATCTCATCTTTTGAATTTCTGTTTCACTAGGTATGAGTTGAAGCCAGGGAACTTGCCTTTTTAAAATGTTCCCAGATAATGCCTAGAACCACATATTGAGAACCATTCATGTGGATAGTGGGCTTCCCAGGTGGTTCAGTGGTAAAGATCCTGCCTGCAAAGCAGGGGATGTGGATTTGATCCTTGGGTCGGGAAGATCCCCTGGAGAAGCAAATGGCTATCCATTCCATTATTCTTGCCTGAGAAATCCCATGGACAGAGGACCCTGGCAGGCTACAATCGGTAGAGTCACAAAAGAGTTGGACATGACTGAGAGACTAAAAAACAACACCAGCAACATGAACTTTTAATCAGCCTTTTAGAGCCTTTTCCTTACATGTGAATATGCAAAAGAGGATTGCTATATATTTGGGTGTGTGGGGGGGCCGCTTCAGCAATGAAAAAGAAAAGTAAAGACAGAAACATGGCAGGAAACAGAAGGCAATTTAAAAGTTTTGAAAAAGTATTACATTCATCCATTTGTGCATTCAACCAATCTCTACTGAAGCCAAATAGGTGCCAGAAATTGTTCTAAGAGGTGCTGGGGATATAGCAGTGATATCATCTTCAGAGATTTGAAAAAAATATGACTTTCAACTAAGTGTCTATGCTCAGTAATCCTGTAATTCAAGCAGAGGAATGGATTAAATGTATTTTTAGGTATGCAAAAATGTATCTTCCCTATAAGATTTATTTCTTTATGAAATTTGATGACAATTATTCTTATTCAGTCACTCGGTCATGTCCAACTCTCTGTAACCCCATGGATTGCAGCACACAAGGCTTCCCTGTCCCTCACTATCTCCTGTAGTTTGCTCAAACTCATGTCCATTGAGTCAGTGATGCCGTCCAACCATCTCATCCTCTGTCCGCCCCCTTCTCCTCTTGCCCTCAGTCTTTCCCAGATTAGGGTCTTTCCCAATGAGTTGATTCTTTGCATCAGGTTGCCAAAGTATTGGAGTTTCAGCTTCAACATTGATCCTTCCAATGAATATTCAGAGTTGATTTCCTTTAAGATTGACTAGTTTGATCTCCTTGCAGACTATGGGACTTTTCAGAGTCTTCTCTAGCACCACAATTTGAAAGCATCAATTCTTTGGCATTCAGCCTTCTTTATGGCCCAACTCTCACATCCTTACATGACTACTGAAAAAACCATAGCTTTGACTAGATGGACCTTTGTCAGCAAAGTGATGTCTCTGCTTTTTAATACGCTGTCTAGGTTTGTCATAGCTTCTCTTTCAAGGAGCAATCATCTTTTATTTTCATGGCTGTAGTCACCATCTGCAGTGATTTTGGAGCCCCCCAAAATAAAGTCTGTCACTGTTTCCCCATCTATTTGCCATGAAGTGATGGGACCAGATGCCATGATCTTAGTTTTCTGAATGTTGAGTTTCAAGCCAGCTTTTTCACTCTCTTCTTTCACCTTCATCAAGAGGCTCTTTAATTCTTCTTCACTTTCTGCCATTAGGGTGGTATCATCTGCTCATCTGAGGTTACTGATATTTCTCTCAGAAAACTTGATTCCAGCTTGTGATTCAATATACTCCAATAAAATGAAGAACTAAATTAATGGGAGGAAGGTTGGGATGCAGGATATGCAGTCTGAGACAATCCTTAGGATGATAATCATGAAATAAGTCTGAGAAACAGCCTGGCTTACAGCAGGAAAATAGAAGATTCTGAGAGCGAGGTCTTCGGAAAAATAGAGGTTTCGTAGAGGATCTGTTCTATTGAATTTTACGACAGGAGAATTATTATTAAAAGTAAATTTTATGAAGGAAAGAAAAACAATGAGAAACTCAGGAAATCAGTACAGGAAAGGAAATATAATCGCTGTAAAATTCTTGGCTTCAGAAATTCCTAAAAGCGTAAACAGATGTTAATGATTTTAGTGAAACTTTATATAACTGTTGGGAGAAAAAGATGGAGAATAGCTGGAGGGTGGGAGAAGAGAACTAAATACTTGTGCATTATAGTTGCACATAAGTAAATTGAAAATAGTTAATTAAGAAATGGCAGCCTGCAGATAATATTTTGAGATTTGATGTGAACTGCCAAAATAAATAGGGCATGAACTTAACAAGTGTTTCCTCTTAGAGTAAGATAGATAAGGGGAAGAGGCAAGGCAGAGATAATTGCTTTTCTTTATGGGTCTTTTTATTCCATTTTATTTTTGAATTATATGTAAGTATTGCTCAGACAAAAATTTAAAATTTGAAAAAATAAAAAACTTTTGGGGGAAGAATTAATAAATTTTACTTAAGAGCTTTTCTGTGTTATAAACACCTGTCCTTCATTCTTATGTTTATTAATAGGAGGTGGAGAAATTTTTTGTTCAGAAAGAAGGACATTCAATATTTATATATTTAGCTTAATTATCTTCTCTTTAACCAGATTTGACTTAGAAAAACAAGATTTGGGAGATAACATTGGGGCCTGCTAGATTCTTGCTATGATATACACCACTGGAATCTGGAGTTTGATACTGTGGGCTCATCTAAGGCTTTTTAAAACTCTTTTAAAAGTTAAAAAAATTTCTTTGACTATACTGGGTCTTCTCTGTGGCATGTGGGTTTAGTTGCCCCTTGGCATATGGGATCTTGGTTCCTTGGTCAGGGATCAAACCTGTGTCGTCCAGCATTGCAAGGTGGATTCTTAACCACTGGACCACGAGGGAAATCCTTAAGGCTTTTTAAACACTTCATCCAACAAATATTGATTATAAATGTGTTGTGTATCTAGAATCATAAAACTAACAAAATTTATTATTACTACTGTTATTATTATTAAAGTGTTACTCTACCTATATTCTGCTTTTTCAGTCAGGAAATCAGAAACTGAGAACTGGCATCCTCTAAGTGGGTCATTTAAAGATCTTCAGGCAGGAGAGGGGAGATGGGAGGAAGGTCTGCTTTCACTGGCAAGAGAAGCAAATGGGTTTGGAGATTTGTTTCTCAGATTCACCTGAATCATTTAAATTTTCACTCCAATTCTGAGAGGCAGTGATGTTGGCTGAAATTGCAATTTTGTAACCAAAAGGGTGAATGTGGGACTGAACACCACGAATTAGAATCCATCAAACTACCTGTAATGATATCCTTGGAGTAGATCTTCAAGGTGCAGTAAGCTTTGTACTAAGAAAATTTTCAAAATGGTTTGGCAGAAGTCGTTTGCTCCTGTAGAACTGCTTTTTGAAAAGTAATGGGCAGCCATTTTTCTCTTCCCTAAAAGTGCAATGACATCCTTTTCCTTCTTTTGTCTTTTGAGGCATGGCCCTAACTAAGCACCTCGTCCTTTGGAAGATCATTCTTCAAATCATTATTTATTCCCTATTGTCGCAATTCCATCTAGAATCTGCTTCGGTCATTCAAATAAGTAAGTGAAATGAGGATGTCTCTTTTTCATTCAAAATACAGGAGATGGCCTAACAGTGGTGTTAAGACACGGGAATTTATTGCCTGGCTTCTTGGCCTGCTGGCTAAGCAAACTCTGGGCCTGAATTCCTTATCTGTAAATGATGAAAATAGTGGTTGTTGTGTTGTTGCTGATTCTTTGTGACCCCATGGATTATAGCCCTCCATGTTCCTCTATCCATGGGATTTTCCAGGCAAAAATACTGGAATGGGTTGCCATTTCCTCTTTCAGGAGATCTTCCCAACCCACAGATAGAGCTCACATCTCTTACCTCTCCTGCATTGGCAGGCAGGTTCTTTACCACTATTGCCAGCTGGGAAGCCTGAAAATAATAGTATCTACCTCAAAATTTGTTGTGAAGATCAAATGTGTTAAAAGATACAGAGCACTTGTAAATGTTAGCCATTATTATTTACATATGTTTACAATCAAATAATTTTAAATACCATATATTTAAAAATCATTCAATGTAATTGTGGAACATTTCAAAGAAAATGATATTTAAGAAAAATTTTGGCTGCATCGTGTGGCATGTGGAATCTTAATTCTTCAACCAGGAGTCAAATCTGTACCCCCTGCATTGAAAGTGTAGAGTCTTAACTACACAACTGCCAGGGAACTTCCCAGAGAAAACACTTTTAAGGACACTTTGCATGTGTAATAGCTCTGCTGCAAATAGTGCTGTTAATATTTCATTTTCTGAAAATCATGGAATAATCAAATAAAACAATTTAAAAGGTACTTTTAAGCTTTTAACATTGGGATAATAATTTTTATTATAAATATCAGACCAGTTATACAAAACGTGTGTGTGTGTGTGTGTGTGTGTGTGTGTATTGTGTGCGTGTGTGTTAAGTTACTGCAGTCTTGTCCAAATCTTTGCAACACTATGGACTGTAGCTTGCCAGACTCCTCAGTCCATGGGATTCTCCAGGCAATAATCCTGGAATGGGTTGCCATTCCCTCCTCCAGGGGATCTTCTGGACCCAGGGATTGAACCCACATTTCTTATGTCTCCTGCATTGGCAGGCA
>NW_011494843.1:2356650-2357042 GCF_000754665.1 Bison bison bison | reverse complement strand
ATGTGGAATCTTAATTCTTCAACCAGGAGTCAAATCTGTACCCCCTGCATTGGAAGTGTAGAGTCTTAACTACACAACTGCCAGGGAACTTCCCAGAGAAAAGGGAAGTTCTTCTCCAGGCAAGAATCCTGGCATGGGTTGCCATTCTCTCCTCCAGGGGATCTTCTGGACCCAGGGATTGAACCCACATTTCTTATGTCTCCTGCATTGGCAGGCAGGTTTTTTTTTGTTTGTTTGTTTACCACTAGCACCACCAGGGAAGTCCATAGAATACGTAATAACATGTGTTTCTAGCATCAAAGTAAATATCTATTATTATTGTTTCTGCCACCAGGTGTTATAGGGTTGAGAAATTTGATTTAATCTTCTAGTCAATTCATTTATTTTTTTTT
>NW_011494843.1:2356228-2356550 GCF_000754665.1 Bison bison bison | reverse complement strand
GAGTTTCAGCTTCAACATCAGTCTTTCCAATGAATATGCAGGACTGATTTCCTTTAGTATGGACTGGTTGGATCTCTTTGCAGTCCAAGGGACTCTCAAGAGTCTTCTCCAACACCATAGTTCAAAAGCATCAATTCTTTGGTGCTTAGCTTTGTTTATAGTCCAACTCTCACATCCATACATGACTACTGGAAAAACTATAGCTTAGACTAGATGGACCTTTGTTGGCAAAGTAATGTCTCTGCTTTTCAACATGCTATCTAGGTTGGTCATAACTTTCCTTCCAAGGAGTATGCATCTTTTAATTTCATGGCTGCAGTCA
>NW_011494843.1:2355743-2356128 GCF_000754665.1 Bison bison bison | reverse complement strand
TTTTTTTTTCAACTTCTCAAATTGAAGTATAGTTGATTTACACTGTGTTAGTTTCTAGTGTGCAGTTCAGGTCAGTTTAGTGGCTCAGTCTTGCCTCCCTTTCCATCACCAACTCCCAGAGTTTACTCATACTCATGTCCATTGAGTCGGTGATGCCATCTAACCATCTCATCCTCTGTCATCCCCTTCTCCTCCCACCTTCAATCTTTCCCAGCATCAGGGTCCTTTCAGATGAGTCAGCTCTTCACATCAGGTGGCCAAAGTATTGGAGTTTCAGCTTCAACATCAGTCTTTCCAATGAATATTCAGGACTGATTTCCTTTAGTATGGACTGGTTGGATCTCTTTGCAGTCCAAGGGACTCTCAAGAGTCTTCTCCAACACCA
>NW_011494843.1:2354587-2355643 GCF_000754665.1 Bison bison bison | reverse complement strand
CCCCCAAAATAAATTCTGACACTGTTTCCACTGTTTCTCCATCTATTTGCCATGAAGTGATGGGACCAGATGCCATGATCTTAGTTTTCTAAATGCTGAGTTTTAAGCCAACTTTTTCACTCTCTTCTTTCACTTTCATCAAGAGCCTCTTTAGTTCCTCTTCACTTTCTGTCATAAGGGTGGTGTCATCTGCATATCTGAGGTTATTGATATTTCTCCTGGCAATCTTGATTCCAGCTTGTGCTTCATCCAGCACAGCATTTCTCATGATGTACCCTGCATATAAGTTAAATAAGCAGGGTGACAATATGTAGGCTTGATGTACTCCTTTCCCCATTTTGAACTGGTCTGTTGTTCCATGTCCAGTTCTAACTGTTGCTCCTTGACCTGAATACAGATTTATTCAATCTTTCCCAACATCAGGGTCTTTTCAAATGAGTCAGCTCTTCGCATCAGGTGCCTGTTACTACAGATGTTTCTTGCCTCCCTACTTTTGCATTCCAGTCCCCTATAATGAAAAGGACATCTCTTTTGGGTGTTAGTTCTAGAAGGTCTTAAGGTCTTCATAGAACTATTCAACTTCTGCTTCTTCAGCATTACTGGTTGGGGCATAGACTTCGATTACCATGATAGTGAATGCCTTGGAAATGAGCAGAGATCATTCTGTCATTTTTGAGGTTGCATCCAAGTACTGCATTTCAGACTGTCTTGTTGACTATGATGGCTACTCCATTTCTTCTAAGTACAGTATATATATATATATATATATATTTCTAGTGTACAGTAGGTATGTATTCTTTTTCATTATGGTTCATTACAGGATATTGAATATAGTTCCTTGTGCTATACAGTAGGACTTTATCTATTTTATATAGTTTGTATCTGCTAATCCTAAACTCTTAATTTATCCTTCTTCTATGGTCTTCCCTCTTTGGTAACCACAAGTTTGTTTTCTATGTCTGTGAGTCTATTTCTGTTTTATAAATAAGTTCATTTGTGTCATATTTTCGACTCCACATAGAAGTGATATCATGATATTTGTCTTTCTCTGTCCTA
>NW_011494843.1:2346793-2354487 GCF_000754665.1 Bison bison bison | reverse complement strand
AGCCAATTCATTTACATGGTCTTTTGATTCTCTCTTCCTTCATTCCATTGAACTGATATTTTGTCTGTTTGTTGTTAGGTACTTTATTTTTTACATTTTATTAGGCATAGAATTATTTTACAGGGTTTGGTTCTAACCATCTATTCAGTGATCTTCTTGTCAGGTTTTAGCAATACTAAGATAAATACGATTAAAGTCCCTATCACCAAGATGCTCACAGTACCTTCATATAAGAAACATTTTATATTTCAGCATAAACGATGGTTTAAGTCTTGTGGAGAAATGCTTAAGAGCTTTGCCATTTATTTAAATTTTGCTAATCCTATTTTTCCCTCTGTAAAAAAACGAATAATAATAATAGTACCTGTCTCATAGGATGCTCTCAGGAAGCACTTCCCCAGCTTGACTGACCATAAGAATCAGATGAAGCACTTAAAAAAATATAGATCCCTGCTCACCTTTCCTGAACTGTCTGAATTGGAGGTGATTAGAGAGGGCCTGGGAATTTTTATTGTTAGTAAGTACTGTAGGTGATTTTTATAATAAAAAATTTGGAAACATTGGTTTACTGCAGTGTTTCTCAAAGGGATTTTGATTTTTTTTTTGGATTCCATTCTAACTAACTGAATCAAAAACTCTGAGCCTAGCAATCATTTTTTAAAAAATCAATCATATTTCTCTTTTAAAAAATTATTTATTTATTTATTTGGTTGCAGTGGGTCTTAGTTGCAGCACCTGGGATCTTTCTATGCAGAGCATGGACTCTGTAGTTGTGGAGCATGGGCTTCCAGCATGTGGGCTCTGGAACAGTGGACTAAGTAGTTGCTCCAAAGTATGTGGAATCTCAGTTGCCCCATTGGGGATCATGCCCCATGCATTACAAGGCAGATTTTTACCGCCAGACTACCAGGGAAGTCGGCTGAGTCTTTCAATCATATTAAAAAAAAAAAAACCTTCCAAGAGATTTGGATCCCCACAAAAGTTTGAGAACTGTGATGTCTTAAATTAGATAATTTAAGTTTGGTTTAAATTAGGTAAGCTTTAACTAGTACCTATCCAAATGAACTCTAATGATTATTAATAACATAGGAAAGGATCAGGTCAGCATCTTACCTTCCAAACTATGAGTGAATTGGTAGCCTAGTTTCCAGGCATCCGTTTCAATTTTTGTCAGTGTTTCTTTATATGCAGGCTTGGGAAAAAAGACTAAAATCACAACTTAGAGTCTAGATTTTGATAAGAGAATTCCTTGTAGACAAGTCTTGTGACAGATAATGTGACGGATTTATTGAGTCTTTATTGGTTAATTGAACACATATTGGACATCAAAATGTGCATTAAAATATTTGGAATAGTTCCTGCCATCAGAAAAAAAAATACAATCAAGTTGATGAGGCAAGAAACACACATGTTATATTTGCCCTTAAGCAACTTATTTAACTTTTCTCATTTTTCTTACGCCACAACATATTCAAAATAATCATCAAATTCTGTTGATTCTACCTCTATAACTTCCTTCCACTTCTTCCACTTCTCTTCACCTGCACATTGCTTTCCAATATCAGATCTTTCTTTTTTAGTCTCTTTGGGCCTTCCTGCTGTTAAAGTTTTTCCTTCCTTTCATAACTGATTTGATGTTTATAATAAAGAGATATTATCCAGATGTCTTCACACTGCACTCAGAGCAATCTTCCTAAAAGGCAAATGTTATCACATTACTTCCTTTTCTAAAACCCTCAAAGGCCTCTCATTATGATAAAGTATAAACTATGTTACTTCTCCTTAAGGGTCTGTATAATCTCAATTCTTCTGGTCACAATCTTTTGTTAGGCTGGAGGCTTAGTCTCGTGTGTGCACGTGGGCAAGTTAAATAGGTAGTACTTCAGTCTATGGGGTCTAAAAAGTCGGACACAGCAACTTTCGCTTCACTTCAAAGGTGTGGTGATGAAATTGCAGGGCACCTATATCAAGGGAGGATGGAACATGACAAAGAGAATTTAGAAACCAAGGAAAGCTTGACTAGGCATGGCTGGATATATATTTTGATCTTAAGGGATCAGTACATTTTTGACATAATCTGTACCTGTGACTGAGGGGTGAGGTTGGGAAGCAGGAATAACTTCATCCCTTTTGATGGACAAGACTGGCCAGAGATCATGAGAGATGCAAACCAGGAAGCCTGGGTTCAGGTAAAGATATTGGGATCTGGACACCTGGTTTACATGCAAAAAAACTGGGCCTAAACCAGAAGGAAACCTGCTTAGTGAAGAAGCAAGTTGGATGGATGGAGTTTATCCATTTATACAAGGTATAGAGCCCAGAAGGATGCCAGACCACACGGGCTGCTGGATAGCAGCATTTACTTATTCTACTTTGATCAGGATTAGGGCAAGACATTAGACCCTCTAGAAGCAAGGTTCCTCTTGGAAGAACATGGAAAAGCTAGAGAATGCTTTGTAAAACAGGATATAACTGAATTATCAAATAATATATATAATGTCTTATAGCAGGGCTCCCTAACTCCTGGGTCATGGACTGGATACCAGTCCATGGGCTTTAGCAACCAAGCTGCACAGCAGGAAGACAGCAGTGGTGAGCAACTGAAGCTTAATCTGTACTGACAGCCTCTCCCCATTGCTCTCATTACAGCCCGGGTTCTGCCTCCTGTTAGATCAGCAGGAGCATTAGGTTCTCATAGGAGCTCAGACCCTACTGTGAACTGTGCATTCAAGGGATGAGACTGCACACTCTTTGTAAGAATCATCCCCAAACCACCTCCCTCACATCCGTGGAAAATCTGTCTCCCCTGAAACTGGTCCCTGGTGCCAAAAAGGTTGGGGACCGCTGTCTTACTGCAAGGGCAGATTGCTTAGACTACCTTACAGGGCTGATAATTTCATTGTGAAAGTTGAGCAAGAATGTAGGAGTCTTGAAAAATGGATAGGACTTTAAGTATATAACATAGGACACAATATGTGTGCTAAGTCTCTTCAGGTGTATCTGACTCTTTCTGACCCCATGGACTGTAGCCTGCCAGGCTCCTCTGTTTATGGGATTCTCCAGGCAAGAATCCTGGAGTGGGTTGCCATTTCCTTGTCCAGGGAATCTTCTCTACCCAGGGACTGAACCTGCATCTCTTATGTCTCCTGAATTGGCAGGTGGGTTCTTTACCACTAGCACCACCTAGGAAGCCCATTATATAATATATTGCAGCTAAAATATGTTGAATGGTTATTATGCACAGAGCACTAATGGAATGAAATCTTTCTTAATCTTCACAATACCACCTATTTTACAGGTGAGGAAACTGAGGGTGAAAGATGCTAAATACTTTGTTAAAAATCACAGACATCTTGAATGGAGGGCTAGGATTCAGACTATTATTAGAGGGATAACAGAACTGGCTTTGGTTGATGTAGCAAATTATACTTTTTCATGTATCTGACACAATCACAAAGGCAGATAAAAGAATGAAGGGAAAATGAAATGGCAGTTTTCAATCTCTTTGTATTTACAAGGAATGACATTGAACTGCAGACTAGGAGCTGGAGAGCAGCCTGGTTAGTTGCCTGTTCCTTTCATCATTCTTAGGAATTGAAAGGATGTTCAGGATGGTTGTTAAAGGATTGTGTATAAACCGTTTAGAAAATGGCATGTGCAAAATTGCTTTCCTGAGTTCTTTGAAAACCATGAATGAAAAAAAATCTGTCACCCTAAATTAAATATCATTTTCTTCTTTTGCATTTTAAATGCTTTTCTACCACCAATGTTAGTATGTCTAGTCTACACATTATGAAATAATTAACTTTGCTAAAATCTTTAAAATCTTCAGTGTATCATATATCATAATCATAAGGACAATTAAAAAATTTTTTTTCATAAGAACTGTTTTCAAGCTTAGGGGAGAGTGAAGATTTATTTCTAACTCAAGCACAGACATTTCTTTTTATCCAAAATCCTGCAACCTTTTTGGGACTCTATAACTGTATTGAATTCTTAAAACTTATATTAGTCTGTAAGGCCAAAAATATGAAAATATCCTAGAGTAGAACAGAATATTTAAACAAAATCTGGAAATAGTGGTAAGTATTGAAAAGTTCTTTGTTGGGTGATTTTTCTCTTCTGAGCACCACCCCCCTTCTCCCCGCTACCACAGCACCACCCCCCCTCTCCCCTCCACCACTCCATTTTCTCTTTCTGTGACGATCATGCTGGGAATGATCCTCAGCAATTGTAATTAGATGCTTGAAAATACACAGCTTACCTAAATGCATTAAATAATGTTCTTAGAGATTCAGCATTATATAAAAGACAACCCATAATTTTTTTGTTCCCAGGGGTTTGGAACATAAAAGTAAGTTTTTTTCACAGCTCATTTTCCATGAGAAGAAATCTAGAAAGTGGTCTGTGCTAAAAATAAAATGTAGGATGATACTAAAAATCACAGAGCAATGGAGGCTTATGGATTTTGTGTGTTTTTTTTTTTTTTTTTTTTTTTGAGGCTTACTGATTTTGAAAGAGATTTATGGTTTCTTTGATTAATCTTTCTGCAAAATGGAAATAGGTGCCTCGTCTATTTCTGACACAATTCAATACACAATCTTTGGAAAAAGTCAGATCACACAATAAAACTAGAGATAAAAATAACCCAGTTACAGATGCCACTACTGTTAGGGTTTGGTGAATATATGACTGCTTTGCCCATTCTGACCCTGCCTTACCACTTTCTTCATGCCTACAATGCAGGCCCAAGGTGATGGGGTGTCCAGGATCTATAACCCAAGTTGACAAACGTGAGGACCACAGCCTGCTCAGTAATGGTGGTGGCGTGAAAAGAGAAACAACCAGAGTTTTTAATGACACCACTGAGCTGTCATGAGTCCTGAACTGCTATCCCCAGAGTTCTTGTTGGCGAGCTATATAAACCCCCAACTTACTTAAGCAGCTGTGAGTTGGGGATTCTGCTATTTGCACAAGAAGTCATTCCTAAATGGTATCAAATCATATTAATAGTTCCCAAAAGATTAGTTAATTGTTCCCAAGCAATTTATTGGGAATTCAAAGTCCATATTTATCCCCCTTTAATTTTAAAAAACATTTTATTTATTTGGCTGCATTGGGTCTTAGTTGCAGCACATGGAATCTTTTGTTGTGGCATGTGAATGCTTATTTGCTAACATGTGGGATCTAGTTTCCTGATAAGGAATTGAACCCGGGCCCCCTATGTTGGGAGAGCAAAGTCAAAGCCACTGTACCACCAGGACGGTCCTTATTCTCCTTTAACTTTAAATACATATGTATCATGTAGTAATTCCTAATTTTACTCCCCCTCCAGTAGTAACTACATTTGTATCATGTACCTGGTCCATGTGCATCATTATTTTCTCTTCATCAGTCTTCAGTTCTACCACAATACCACATTGCTTCAGTTGTTGACACTGACACTTCTTTCCTCCTGCCTCTCTTAACCCATGCTTTGGTTGGATTTTCATTTGTTTTATTGCCAAATGACTATTTTTTACTTTACGCAGCCTTCCTTTCAAGAATTACGACTCTGCAGTCTGTTTTGTAACCACAGTGACTGCAGTTTGTTTGGTTTGCATTCTGTGCTCCATACTTCTCATCTGTCTTCCCCTATGACATGTGTTATTTTGGATGATATTTTGGGGGAAGATAGTTCAGCAGTATTATTTTTTAAGGAAGATTTTTCACAAAGGATATAAGTGGGCTATGGGCTTCCCTCGTAGCTCAGTTGGTAAAGAATCTGCCTGCTATGTAGGAGACCCAGGTTCAATTCCTGGGTTGGGAAGATCCCCTGGAGAAGGAAATGGCAAACCACTCCAGTATTCTTGCCTGGGAAATCCCATGGACAGAGCAGCCTGGCAGGCTACAGTCCATGAGGTCACAAAGAGTTGGACACGACTTAGAGACTAAACCACCATAAGGGTGCTCTGGGGCCCCAAATGCATCTGGCCTCTTCCTCTTACTGTACTTTTTGCTTGGGTAGAACCCTGTCCCGGACTGTGCTGACCTCTAGGATACCCCTCATAGTACGCATTCCCCTGGCCTTCCCATTACTGGGAGCAGCACTTAGAAATTCCGTCCATTGAACTCTAAAATCCAGCACTTAATTTTTATGTTTCTAATAATTATCTTGTTCTCCTAGGAACCAAGATTCAAAACTGTGAACTTCTAATTTTCCTGTTCCCCTCCATCTAATCTGTTAGAAGCCCCACAATTTATCACTCTCGTGTTTCATACAGGCAAATTTTCTGTTGATAAATATTTATTAAAATTTAAATTTGTCTGATCTTCTAACCCATGAGCATCCATACAGCTGTCTGTCAACTGTTCAGATGCATGACTGTTGTCATAAAATGCCCTTGAAATCTTCAAGATAACAGAACATCTGCTTTTGCTTAAAACTTTTAGTTGCTTATCTTGTAGCCAACACTTCTCTTCACACCTTTATGTAAAAGGTCTCCAAAATTTGCATCTCAAGAAAGCCATCCACAGATAAAAACGTATACCCAGGATTCCTTTAACTTCCAGCAAATTCTGCTTAGTGGCTATTTGCTCATGGATACAGTATTACATTTGCGTTTTAGGACCCCAGTTGTGATTCTCATCTTTCTGCTATGCACCTGTTCACCAGAAGCCACCAAAAGTCACGTTGGATCCATGCCTGGCACCATTCCAAGAGCTGACTCACAGCCTTGCAAGTTCTCACAGGCAATTTTCTACTTCTTGTTCCACTGCCATGGCCCTATTTCTGACCTTTACAGTCTTCTCTATTACGTTCTTAGTTTCTTCATCTTCATTATCTCTATACCTGTAGGATTAATTTTCCTAGGAGATATATCTCTGTTTTGCTCAAAAGCCTGTGCCTTATATTTTCCTTTTCCCCCTTCAGATCCATTCCCTTTCTTTCTCTGTTCTGCTCTGTGCTCTGGGAGGAAGGCCTATATGGACTCTAATCAATGGGCTCCCTTGCCTTCTAACTTCCACTTGGGTTTATCCAGTAGGGGGCACTAGCAGGAGACTGAAGGGGGCAAGCAGAGAGTTAAGTTGGGTACTTATCCACCCGGCTCTTCTTGCTCAGCTATAGGTTGTCTGTTCTCCTCCACAGAAGGTCTTGCCTCAGTTCAGGAGATATACTCTTACAATTATAACTTTTCTCTGCAGGTTCTAATAATATCTCCCTTTATTTTCTCTTTTAGATCTGGTGGTGACAATACTTCCCACTGCTGCTGGTAGGAAATTGTCCATCATCCCTTATTGATGTCCACTCCTCAGCCCATACCTTTTGTTAATCATCTCTTTATCAAACTCCACCCACTGAACCTATTTGAATGTGCTATTAGCTTTAGACCCTGATGAAAGTGAGAGAGGAGACTGAAAAAGTTGGCTTAAAGCTCAACATTCAGAAAACTAAGATCATGGCATCTGGTCCCATCACTTCACGTCAAATAGATGGGGAAACAGTGGCTGATTTTATTTTTGGGGGCTCCAAAATCACTGCAGATGGTGATTGCAGCCATGAAATTAAAAGACGCTTACTCCTTGGAAGGAAAGTTATGACCAACCTAGATAGCATATTCAAAAGCAGAGACATTACTTTGCCAACAAAGGTCTGTCTAGTCAAGGCTATGGTTTTTCCAGTGGTCATGTATGGATGTGAGAGTTGGACCTGT
>NW_011494843.1:2330024-2346693 GCF_000754665.1 Bison bison bison | reverse complement strand
CAAAAGCAGAGACATTACTTTGCCAACAAAGGTCTGTCTAGTCAAGGCTATGGTTTTTCCAGTGGTCATGTATGGATGTGAGAGTTGGCCTGTGAAGAAAGCTGAGCACCAAAGAATTGATGCTTTTGAACTGTGGTGTTGGAGAAGACTCTTGAGAGTCCCTTGGACTGCAAGGAGATCCAACCAGTCCATTCTAAAGATCAGTCCTGGGTGTTCATTGGAAGGACTCATGCTAAGGCTGAAACTCCAGTACTTTGGCCACCTCATGCGAAGAGTTGACTCATTGGAAAAGCCCCTGATGCTGGGAGGGATTGGGGGCAGGAGGAGAAGGGGAAGACAGAGGATGAGATGGCTGGATGGCATCACCAACTCAATGGGCATGAGTTTGAGTGAACTCCCGGAGTTGGTGATAGATAGGGAGGCCTGGCCTGCTGAGTTGATGGGGTCACAAAGAGTCGGACATGACTGAGCGACTGAACTGAACTGAACTGAACTGAATACAAAACTTAAATGCTTTTCCATTACCTATTAAAATAAGTATAGACCCCACACCTTTAACTCCAAGCTGAACATAAACTCTCAGGCTACTCTTGTACTTTATTTTTACATTGACTCATCACTCTTGTAAAACTGGGTTAGTCATAGCTCCCTGAATGGACCTAGAAAAGCTTGCTGTGTTTTCTTTGCTTGTATATGCATGCTCAGTCCTGTTCGACACTTTGTGGCCCCATGGACTGTACCCTGCCAGGTTCCTCTGTCCATGGGATTTCTCAGGCAAGAATGCTGGAGTGGGTTGCCATTCCCTTCTCCAGGGGACCTTCCAGAGCAAGGGATCAAATCCATGTCTCCTGTGTCTCCTGCATTGGTAGGCAGATTCTTTACCACTGAGTCACCTGGGAAGCCCTTTCTTTGCTTGGGATACCCTATTTCAGTTCAGTTCAGTTCATTCGCTCAGTCGTGTCCTACTGTTTGCGACCCATGAATTCCAGCACGCCAGGCCTCCCTGTCCATCACCAACTCTCGGAGTTCACCCCAACCCACGTCCATCGAGTTGGTGATGCCATCCAGCCATCTTATCCTCTGTCTTCCCCTTCTCCTCCTGCCCCCAATCCCTCCCAGCATCAGAGTCTTTTCCAGTGAGTCAACTCTTTGCATGAGGTGGCCAAAGTATTGGAGTTTCAGCTTTAGCATCAGTCCTTCCAAAGAACACCTAGGACCGACCCTGTTTCTCCAATGTCATCTGTCAGAGACTTGTTACTTTTTTTTCAAAAGTTTATCTTAAATGTTACCTCTTCCATGCCATCTTGGCTGAGGTCCCTGTTTCACAGGGTCCCTGTATGTTCCCCTGTCTTTTGATGCTTATGTTTTTGCTTGTTGTGTAATTATTAATGCACTTGCTGTCTCTCCTATTTTATAAGCTCTTCAGGGCCAGTGGCTGACTGGCCATGTTATATCCCTGTGGTATTTTCTGTAATATTGGTGTTCAATAAGGATATAGTGGATCTGGCTAAATTGCACTGGCAATTGAAATTTAAAGATCTAGATTATTTTAAGGTGGAGCTAATGGTTAAATCAGATAGAAAAATTTAAAATTCAAGTAACAGGGGAAAACACAGCTTTGTTTAACATGGAGGTAGACAACAAAGAGGAATCAGGAATATCTTATCTTTCATTAAAAAAAATACATTTATTGAATATCAACTGTATATCAGGTGCTTAACTAAGCACTACAAAATATCTCTATTAATGCCCAGCAATGTAGTATTATAAAATTTTTTAAAATAGTATTTTACTAGAAAAAATTAGAATTTATAATCAATTGTTCAATTAGTAATTTTATAATTACATTTGGGGGGCCAATTTTCACAAAAACTTAATTCCTGTACTTACCAGGAAATTAATAAAAATACAGTAAGCTTTTCACTCTATTTAGTGGGACACCAATTGCAGCATAACTTAAGATTTTCCTATTTTCCCAGAAATGTATCATAACATATAAGAGGACTGTTCAGATTTAGTTTAGTTTTTTTTTTTTTAATTTTTTTTAAATTAATTTTATTTTTAAACTTTACCTAATTGTATTAGTTTTGTTTTTGAGAATTACCAGAGACAAAGGAGCCAACTGCTAGTTAAAAAATGCCACAGGGAATATACACGATGGCACTTTAATTTATTATCATTCTTACATTATAAATTGTGGATTCTTTTGTTTGTCTGCTTGATAAACAAAAACTGATTCTTTGGCGAGTAGATCTTTTCCAGTGAATAAGAAGAGAAAAATAGTAAATTTTTCTCTATTTATTTAGACTATCTGTTTAGAGAATTTCTCTTCTGTTAAAGCCACCTTCCAAAAGTATTTCTTTTTGATGTTTTCACTCTGTGATGTAGCCTTTTTTTTTTTTTTTTTTAAAGCAAAAAGGTAGATCAAACAGAATTATTGCAGGATAAGCATCTTTATTTAGTGGCAAAAATCTCAAAATGATGAAATGAGTGTTAATTGAATATTTATAAAAGCACACAGTTATATTTTTAAGGTTCTTATGCTAAACATTTAATGAGTTAAATTTCAGGTGTGGGGATTATAGTTAGTCAGAATATCACAAAGACTCAGGAGCAGCAGAAATGTGAAATGTGTTGCTCACTCTCTTTTATTTCATGTTTGCAAACTTGGGTCCTGAATTGCTGTTTCAGGTTGATCCGTGTCCTTCTAAAGGCCATATAAACTTCAGCATTACTTTTTGACTGATTGATAGAAAAATTAATGATCTACTTCAGAGAAAGTCAATTTTATGCAGATATTTATATAAAATTGGGTAGCTAATTTTTTATAGATATTCTGTAGCTGATTATCCCTAATCTAGTAGTTTTACAGAATAATAAACTTTATTTCTTCTGATTACACAAAATGCAAATAAGAAAAATCACTGGATATTTCAGATGAATTGCTGTCTCTAAGATTCTTTATGTTTCTACCAAGATTTTTCAAATTCAGAACACAAGATATATCATTGTGCACTTGAAAAAAACTAGATCCTGAAGGTGAGATTGCATTTATACTCCCTAAAACAAAACCAAACAACAAACAGAAAACCAGTTGGAGAAAATTCTGTCAACATTTTTTCTTTGAAAATAATGATATAAGTTTAGCATTTGGTTTCTTTTATTCCTTTTCTCTTCCTGAAGGAAGAGAGGCTTGTGCTGACTCTGACTCTTTGAGAGTGAGGTGAATGGTTAACTCCGGTGGACAAAGAAGAGATAGTTTACATTAACTTTCAAACATTCAGTGCCACCAACATCATTTGGCTTTAAATCTTGCAACTTCTCCCTCCTTTCAGTTAAATAACAGTAACAATGACTGCCTACCTCTCCTGGAATCTTTTTCAAGAGAGTTCTTCTGGGTTTGTGTTAGAAGTTTTGTATTTGCTAAACTTGAGCATTAATTATCAAAAAAGGCTTAACATATGATACATTTGATAACTAAAATAAAGCAGTAGCACTTTCTACCTTAATTAAATCAAAATGGTTTGCTTATATTTTAAATGCTTAGTTCTTTAATGAAATCTGACAATTTGATTTTTCACAATGTTTGGAAATCAAATTACCATTATGAGATGTGAATTAGTTGTATAATAAAAGAGAGTTTTAATTTTTATTATATTGTGAACTTTTTTCTTTAGGACTTACAAATTAAAGTAAATTTCTTCAAACACAACTTCTTAAAATTTTTAACTTCAGAAAAGATAAAGCATATTTAATATAGATGCTAAATTTATGATATAGCACCCTGCACAGAGTACTGAAATACTCTTATAGGTTAAGAATCCTGAGTTCTATATCATATTAAGGTTATTTGATTTCTTTGGGCACTTTCAAGGCAGATATCTCATTGCCACTGTTGGTAGCTAGAAGGTCTGGAAGCCCACCCACATATGGTATAATTTGACGATGGACCCAAATACCGTGTGAGGAAATTGATAAGATCGGAGGAGAGGACAATAAGTGAAAAGCAGCCATTTGGGGTCTTCGTACCAGAATTGTTTCTTCAGTATAACACTGAACCCCATCACTAACGAAACCCAGTAGTTTCCCGATAAATTATTTGGCTATCAGATTTGTATGTTCAACTTCAACGTTATGTCATGGATTTCCCTGTTCCTCAGACCTCTCAATACTAGTCATCTTTCTGGATGTGTTTAGCCTCTTACGGCCTGGTCTCCTACAGTGCGGGAGACCCGGGTTCGATCCCTAGGTTGGAAAGATCCCCTGGAGAAGGAAATGGCAACCCACTCCAGTACTCTTGCCTGGAGAATTCCATGGACTGAGGAGCCTGGTAGGCTACAGTCCATGGGGTCATAAAGAGTCGGACACGACTGAGCGACTTCACTTTCAGTTGAAATAATGAGCCTTGATAGTTGAATTTCTATCGCTTCTAAAAGTAAAGATAGAATGAATTTAATTCCAAGAACAAAATGCTGTCTATACTAGTCTCTGGAGGTCTCAGATAAAAAAGGAAAGTTCTTACGATTCCCAACTCATTTAAAATGCTTCATAGATTTTTCTCAATGGTTTGTTTTAATATCCTGCAAAAGTATTTAGAAATCAAAACAAAATAAAATCACCGGGAGATGGAAAAGAGGAAGATTTCCTGAGCCTGTCCAAGGAGCAGTGGAGAAAAGTTTAACAATTTTAAAGCATTCGGAAATCTTCGTAATAGCTCAGTGATGTGTTGACTCACTCACAGTGACTTCTCTTTGCACTAAACCTTGTGAGATAAAGTGAGAAGACTATAAAATACATTTTAAAGCCTGTCATGGAGGATAGAAGTGGTGTCCATTCAGTAACATACAAAGTGCAAAGCCTACCTGAGAAAGTATTGTGAATTTAATCAAAATATTACTTTTGTTCCAGGCAATGTGGTATGTGTTCCAGGTGACACAGCCAATGCTATGTTTTTCTTATCTTCAAAGGCCTCATTGTCCAACGGTAATGATGGAAGTGGGGGCTGGGTGGTGGCAATGGTGGAAATGAGTGGATATCTATTTGTCAGGAAAAAAGGTAATGTCAGTATTCCACAATTAAGATAAATCCAGCATGTGATGAGCAATGTTCATCATCTGTTTCAGTCATTCATTTATATTCATTGTATACTTATGATATGTACTATTAGATAGAGGGGATATTACTCTAGCAACCTTCCCCTCAAGGGTTCTAGTGGAGAGGAAAGAAACAAGAATACATCCTGACCTTAAAGTGTGATGAAGTACAGATGATGTACTGTATGTCCACAGGTTTGAACTTGTGTGAAAGGAAGAAGGGGGGAACAGGAAACAAGGCTGAAGTCACTGGCAGGAGCCAGAACATGGACAGCCTTTTGGACCTACAGTGTACTGGTGGGTCCCAAACCATTCCTTCTAATGCCATGACTCTTCCCTAGGTGCTCTTAGTCTTGGGGTCTTTAAGAACTCCATTGTTCCCTGAAATCAGAGCACACAGGTACACATTAACATGCATAAAATAATTATTGGTTTTTACATGAAACAAAGCACCTACTGTGTACATAAAAGAGAGCATTTGGGAGACTACTAAGCCAAGTTATTGTGGCAGGGAAGTGTTTAGAATGTCTCCCTTGGTTAAGAGGGAGATGCCTTTGGGCTACCCTGCCACAGGAGAAGAGAGGGCTAAAAGCATCATGATGATAGTGTCAACTACAAATTGGCACTTAACAAGAGTATTGCCCTT
Organism: Bison bison bison; assembly: GCF_000754665.1. Taxonomy (NCBI): domain Eukaryota; kingdom Metazoa; phylum Chordata; class Mammalia; order Artiodactyla; family Bovidae; genus Bison; species Bison bison. The sequence goes on along the minus strand of NW_011494843.1, from coordinate 2,340,954 downwards.
AACAACAAGAGTATTGGCACTTAACAACAAAGGCGTTTGCCCTGCCTCTACAGAGATTGAGCCCCATGCTGCTATAGCTGTTGACCTTCAACAACCCCTGAAGGAGTTCAGGGTGGAGTGAGGTACTCTGTGCTCCAGGGAATCTGGTGGGACAGGTCTTTAGATAGCTGGATGTTTTTAGAAACAGATTTTATGATCTCAATCCTTGCATCTCCTCATATCTAGCTGCTGCTGCTGCTAAGTCACTTCAGTTGTGTCCAACTCTGTGCGACCCCATAGATGGCAGCCCACCAGGCTCCGCCGTCCCTGGGATTCTCCAGTCAAGAATACTGGAATGGGTTGCCATTTCCTTCTCCAAAGCATGAAAGTGAAAAGTGAAAGTGAAGTCGCTCAGTCGTGTTTGACTTAGTGACCCCATGGACTGCAGCCTACCAGGCTCCTCTGTTCATTGGATTTTCTAGGCAAGAGTACTGGAGTGGGGTGCCATTGCCTTCTCCATCCTCATCCCTTCATTGGAGAAGGCGATGGCACCCCACTCCAGTACTCTTGCCTGGAAAATCCCATGGATGGAGGAGCCTGCTTGGCTGCAGTCCACTGGGTCTCGAAGAGTTGGACACGACTGAGGGACTTCACTTTCACTTTTCACTTTGATGCATTGGAGAAGGAAATGGCAACCCACTCCAGTGTTCCTGCCTGGAGAATCCCAGGGACGGGGGAGCCTGGTGGGCTGCCATCTATGGGGTTGCACAGAGTTGGACACAACTGAAGTGACTTAGCAGCAGCAGCAGAAAATCCCTTCATGGTGATAGCAGATCCTCATGACTAACAAAAAGCCTTTTGTAAAATGAATGCTTCATGGTATTGAAGTTCCCCTACACCAAAACCTTGTATATTGTCTTTCCCCCACTGCTCCTTTGGAGCATTCTCTCAGAGCTATCTGAGATGCTGCCTTCTGAGCTGCAGCCCTCATTTTGTCCCAAATAAAACTTAACTCACAACTCTCAAGTTGTACATCTATTTTTTAATTGACAACAGATATTGAGAGAGTCAATTCCTAGGCAGGTTGATAAGAAGTCCACGGGTCCCCGAGGAGAGAGGGGTCTGGGGTTCTTGAGGAATAGATCAGTTCAGTTCAATTCAGTCCAGTTCAGTCCCTCAGTTGTGTCCTACTCTTTGCGACCCCACGGACTGCAGCCCACCAGGCCTCCCTGTCCATCACCAACTCCTGGAGTCCACTCAAATTCATGCCCATTGAGTCGGTGATGCCATCCAGCCATCTCATCCTTTGTTGTCCCCTTTCCTCCCACCTTCAATCTTTCCCAGCGTCAAGGTCTTTTCCAATGAGTCAATTCTTCCCATCAGGTGGCCAAAGTATTGGAGTTTCAGCTTCAACATCATTCCTTCCAATGAGTATTCAGGACTGATTTCCTTTAGGATGGACTGATTGGATCTCCTTTCAGTCCAAGGGACTCTCAAGAGTCTTCTCCAACACCACAATTCAAAAGCATCAATTCTTTGGAGCTCATCTTTGTTTATAGTCCATCTCTCACATCCATACATGACCACAGGAAAAACCATAGCCTTGACTAGACAGACCTTTGTTGGCAAAGTAATGTCTCTACTTTTTAATATGCTATCTAGGTTGGTCATGACTTTCCTTCCAAGGAGTGTCTTTTAATTTCATGGCTCCAATCTCCATCTGCAGTGATTTTGGAGCCCCCCAAAATAGTCTGCCATTGTTTTCACTGTTTCTCCATCTATTTGCCATGAAGTGATGGGACCAGATGCCACGATCTTCGCTTTCTGAATGTTGAGATAGGGGTCTGGAATTCTCAAGGAGGAGGAAAGGACAAACTTTTTCTTTTTTCTTATCTCTACATTCCTTAGTTTAAGTCACATAAAATATTTTTTTCTTGAAGCCCAGACTGATGATTGATTACACAACAAACAACTCAGTTTAAACTCTGTAGTAGGGATTATATAACAACAATGTATCCTGCTTGAGGACAGTTTCTCCTTCCTGAAAATCTTCTGACTAATCCTGATATTTTAGAATATAAATCATGGGAGTGGGTCTAGTAGGATCTTTCTATTGTTAAGTTCTAATCATGTTATCCTAAAATGTAAATTGTGGGAGTGGGTCTGGTAAAAATTTTCACAAACTTGAGACATTCTTTTGATTTATTGTAATAACTAATTAAAAATGTATAAACTCCCTTGCTAACACTAGCGAGGGGGGCACTCTTCCATCCCTTCTGATGTCTATGTCAGGAGATTTCTCTATCCCTTTTCATACTTTAATAAAACCCTGCTGCACAGAAGCTCTTGAGTGATCAAGCCTGGCCCCTGGTCCCTAACCTAAATCCTCTTCTTCAGAGATCAAGAATCCGACACCGTAAGTTATCAGTATTTGATGATGTCCCTTCAGGTTTCTTAGAAGTTGCTAAAATGCAAATTAATGCAGAAATTCTCATGTACCTGGTGATGCAGAATCTTCAGATTTTGATATCTTCACAGGAACAATTTAACACTGTCTTTTACTCTCCTTCAAGCTATATTGAATTTTGTGTAGGAAAAAGAAGACATGATGCACTGAAATAATTTAAGGAGAAATGTGCTCATATGGAAGCCAAGATCTATTGAAGAAATTATGAGTGGAAATAATGTATGCAGCATTAAACCAATTTTCTTTTGGCAAGAGAAGTGGTTTTCTGGGGCAATGTTGGCCTTCCAGAAGCAGAAGAAAGACATAGTGAAAATGATGCAGAACATAAATTGGCTGTTGTCCTAATGATGGTTTGAGTGCTTGTATCCTCCCAAAATTTATATGTTGAAATCATAACCTCAAATTGATGGTGTTAAGAGGTGGGGGCCTTTCAGAGGTGATTACATCATGATTTAATATCCTTCATTAAAGAGACTGCAGAGTTAGCTCACTCATTCTCCATATGAGGACACAGGGAGAAATAGGCAGTTTGCAACCCAGAAGAGGGCCTTCATCAGACTATGCTGGCATCCTAATCTTGGACTCTAGAACTGTAAAAAATAAATGTTTGTTGTTTAAAACACCTAATTCATGATATTTTCTTATAGCAGCCAAAATAGTGTCCCAAAATAAAAGAGCAGAAAAAGCCAGATCCCAACTGAATGCCATAATTTTGATCTCCATGCTCTGGAAAAGTTCCCCAATTTTTAGGTAGGTAAGCGAATTAGTAGAGAAACATGGTGAACCAACCTTGAAAAGCCTGTAGGATATTAAAGTAAATATTTCAGATCCTAAGGGTCCATGTCTTTTGTTTTATATTTCCATGTTGAATCCAAAGAATACTTTACCAATAAAGTTCTGACAAAAACGTACAAGATGAAATTAGAGTCAGAAAAGGCAGGTCATTAATTTTTTTAAATCTTTTAAACTTTTAATTTTTTTAAAAATTTTATTTTATTTTTTAGCTTTACAATATTGTATTGGTTTTGCCATATATCGAAATGAATCCACCACAGGTATACATGTGTTCCCCATCCTGAACCCTCCTCCCTCCTCCCTCCCCATTTTGTACTGAGGTATAGCTGATACGGGGATTCCCTGGTAGCTCAGCTGGTAAACAATCCGCTTGCAATGAGGGAGACCTGGGTTTGATCCCTTGGTAGGGAAGATCTCCTGGAGAAGGGCATGGCAACCCATTCCAATATTCTTGCCTAGAGAATTCCATGGACAGAGGAGCCTGGTGGGCTACAGTCCGTGGGGTCGCAGAGTCGAACGTGACTGAGCAACTAACAAGCAAGCAAGCCAGCAAGCAATAGCTGAGAAATGATGTATTGTTAGTTTCAGGTGAATAGTGACAGGACTCAGCCCTACGTATACATGTACCCATTCTCCCCCAAATTCCCTCTTATCCAGGCTAAGGCAGGTTATTTTTGTTTTGAAGACCCTGAAATATTTAACTATGATGGATATAGTACTGATTGGAAGAAACAAAAAGATTACAGTAAAAAGAATCAGGAAAAGCAGAAACATAAGGTCCAGGCAGTGATAGAACAATTACTGGAAAACAAGTGTGGAGAGATTCTTGATTCATTTATTTATTTTTGTTAAATTAACTTCTCTGGTTTACTGATAGCATCCGGAGATGAAGAGTAACTAGATGAAAGTTCAGAATTCACATTAGCATCAGACTTTGAAACTCAGTACTTCTGAAAAAAACATACTCTCTACTACTTTACTGGAGAAGCTATAGAGATGATAATTTTCAAAAAGGTGAGGAAGGGGAAGAATATAGGTATTAAAAAATGAAAGGAGTAAAAAGTTGGGCATTGCTGAAGTTGACCCCAATTGTAATTTTTTATCTGTATATCTTTCATACATTCTTAGAAGAAAAGCCACGTAACCAGGTGAATACACACAGCACTAAGAAGCAGTACCCATCTCTGGGGCTGGAACATGTTATGGGTATATCAGGGCACCAAACTTACCAAGCAGGGGCTTCAGCCATGGCTGCTGCAAATTCTTATTGACAATGTTTACAAGTAGCTCTTTTTCAAGTGAATGGCTTTCATTTGAACTTCTTTCATTTTTTAAAAAATTTGCTTGTCACTTAAATGTTATCAGAAAGAAGAATAGAGCTCTTACAGTATTTTCTGCAGTCTTGGTACCCAATATCTTGGTGATCTTTCCAGGCCCTGCACTGAGGGAGGACCTCATAGAGATCACATTGGGGTTGGGGATGAGGTGGAAGATTAGTGTTAGAATGTTCAGTAGAGAAATAGGGAAGATAATATAAGGATGTGGCTAAAAAACTCTGACACCTGGTAATTGGGCTGTGAATGCTTTTTTCTCTTCATATATATGAAAGTGAAAGTGTTAGTGGCTCAGTTGTTTCCAACTCTTTGCGACCCCATGAACTGTAGTCTGCCAGGCTCTTCAGGCAAGTATACTGTAGTGGCTAGCCATTTCCTTCTCCAGGGGATCTTTCCAACCCAATGGTCGAACCCAGGTCTCCTGCATTGCAGGCAGATTCTTTACTGTCTGAGCCACAGGTAAGCCCCTTCATAAATATAATAAATTTATTATGAAGAATTGGCTTACATAATTATGAAGACAAAGTAGTACCATAATCTGCTGTTTGCAAGCTGGAGATGCAGGTAAACTGGTAATGTAATTCTAGTCTGAGTCAAAAGGCCTGAGAACCAAGGGAGCTGATGGTGTAAGTTCCAGTCTAAGGGTAGAAGAAGACTAATGTCCCAGCTCAACAGACTGACACAGAAGGAAGCAAAAAGGAGCAAATTCCCCCTTCCTTTGCCTTTTTTCCTTATTTTATTCTTTTTGAAGGCTGTGAAAGACTGGATGAGTCCCACTCACACTGGGGAGGGCGATCTACCTCACTGAATCCACTGATTCGAATGCTAATTTCATCCAGAAATACTCCTACAGATGCACCCCAAAACAGTATTTAACCTTGGTGCTCCTTGTCCTATTCAGTTGACACATAAATTTAACCATAACACGGGGATTAGCAGATTGTTTCTGTAAAGGGCCAGATAGTAAATATTTTAGATTTTGTGGGCCACACATAGTCCCCCCCGCACCCTTCTTCCTTTCAACTATTTAAAAATGTGAAAACCATTCTTTTCTCCAAGGATGTACAAAAATAGACTGTAAGGCCAGATCTGGCCCATGCACTATAGTTTGTCAACCCTTCTAGCCCAGAGATAAATAAAGTAGCTAATATAACCACCAGTTTACAGATACTTGGAGTCTCAGACATGTTTAATAACCTGCCTGAGGTCCAGGACTTCCCTGGTGGCTCAGATGGTAAAGCGTCTGCCTACAACGGGGGAGACCTGGATTCAATCCCTGGGTTGGGAAGATCTTCAGGAGAAGGAAATGGCAACCCACTCCAGTATTCTTGCCTAGAAAATCCCGTGGACAGAGGACCCTGGTAGGTTATAGTCCATGGGGTTGCAAAGAGTCGGACACGACTGAGCAACTTATGATTATGAGGTCCAGTGTATTATTTTGGATTTTTAAAAGTTCTTGTAAGAATCTAAACACTTTAATCTTTCCATTGCACTAGGTCCTTTTCAAATTTGATCTTTTATATGGACAGTTTTATTTCTTTTTGTTTTCCAAACAAATTTAGTTTTATTTAGCTTCTTTTTTGAAATTTTGTATTGGAGTATGGCTGATTAACAATGTTGTGATGGTTTCAGGTGGACAGCAAAGGGATAACATATCTATTCTCCTTCAAATTCCATTCAGGCTGCCACTGCTTATAACATTGAGCAGGATTCCCTGTGCTATACACAGAGATTCCTTGAATTTCCTGGTCCTTGTTGGTTATCCTTTATTTTATTATCACAAATGAAAATAATAATAAGTAACAATATAACTTGTTGACCAAGTACTGTTAAAAAGACTATCTAACCCTTAATTCTACCAAAACTGAAATCATTGCATTTGACCAACATTGTCCAATATGGAGATAATGAATATAACAAATATTCATTAAACATCTACCAGTACAAAGTAGGATCTGGAGATATGGTGACAAAGATTCTTTCTTTAACCAAATTCTAATCAGGCTCTTCTGAACTCTTTTTCAACCAGGCCTTGACTTTGGATTTCTGTTTGGTCTCTGTATTACCACATTTTATCAAAAACACTGGTAAATCAGTTTAACCAGAATATACCATCTTTATTATCTGATTGACTTCAGTACCCAGTTGGGTCCCTAATACTCCATCCTCCAGGTGATGTCTTATCACTCAAGTCTGCCTTCAGCAAGAATCCTGTTAGATTACTTTAGCTAGAATTCTTTGTACCTCTGATATTTCCTTTTAATAATTTTCCATTTCCTGACTCCCTTGCCCCCATACTTTTCTATAAGTTCTCACTTTTTCCTTGTGTTCAGAGTTGAGTCCAGTCTCTCTTCTGCCCTATAATACCCCATTGCTTTGGTTCCTAGCTCTATCATGATAGTTCTCCTGAATAAACTCTGCCTTACTTTTATTTAACCAGTGTCATGAATAATTTTTTCTTTAAAAATGCCAAGCTATAAGATAAATTTTCCTTATACTCACAGAAATCACCATCCAGAAACAAACTTAAAACAAATAGTTGAAAAATGAAAGGGATGGCAAATAAGTCAGGTTGCTGTAGAGTTACTCATAAATGACTTCCATAAATCAGTCAACACTTAGGGAGGGGAGGAGAGCCCTAGTGTCTGGAGTTGAGAAAGGAGCTGTATTAAGCCATGAGATTTGCTGAAGGTTACCTTACCACTACCTATTCCATCCAAAAGATTTCAGCTGTTTTAACTAAAGAGTCAAAGCTCTTTTAATAAAAGGTGATGTTGGAAAGGATAATTTTAAAAGTATGGGTTATCGATTCTATTTTTGTATACAACCCATGGAAGAAACCTAGTCATTGAACACACAACTGTTGCCACACGAAGAGTTACTTTTTAAAAATCAGACTTCGAGTCTAAGAACCCACAAATGCTTCTTCTATCAAGTCTACAGCAGCTAATTACGCCTTTCCAGTGAACTGTTTTAAACATGCCACATACCCCCATTATTTTCCTTCTGTCCCAGTTACAGTTGCAATCAGCAGGAGGAAGAAGGTCGGTTAAAACAGCTCTCAAGCAGATCTCTGCTGTCCCTTGATCAAGTACTTGTGGATGCGAGGGATCAAACCACCCACAGCAATGGAAAGAGAATTCAACATCTCATTACCATGGATTGCATGCTGCACAAGGTGCGGAGTGATCTGTGGAACCTGGAAGTGTGATCCGTGGAACCTGGAAGTGTGATCCAGGGAACCTGGAAGTGTGATCCGCGGAACCTGGAAGTGTGTCAGGAAGCATTTAACAGAAGGCTTCCTGTGTGCTGTTTTGGATTTTTCATGAATCCTCTGTCCCTTATTAATTCCTGAATATTCAGGAATTAAGAGGAGTTGCCAAGCCACTCCTGGGGCTGAGGAATGCATGCATTTCCTTCTTTAATTTTTCCATATGGTGATAAGTAACTATTTATGACCCTCTTCCTTTTTATGAACCATACGGTAAAAGTGATTATTTACAATCCTCTCTCTTTGATATGGATTGCCTTATGATAACTTGTAAGTCTGGACTTTTGATTTTTACCTTTGCTGAAAATAGCTACCTTTTAAGACAGTATAAATACCCACACTATGTTGAATAAGACACCTTTGCTCCATCAGAGCTTGGGTCCCCATGTCTTTCTTTCTTTCTTTCTCGCTCTCTCTCTGGCTAATTCCTTGGAGCCCAGAAGCCCGCTGAGCTCACTTTTTTGCCCTGGCTTCTAAGACCCTCTCAAGAAGGCACACTGTGCCTTCACCCCCTCGAGAGGGCTCCTGGTGACTATGTGAAGCAGTGCAAACCCTGTATCAAGGGCTTTATTGGTTTTCTGCATAAGCCAAGGAATATCAGCCTCTTTCTCTCTCTCTTTTGCTTTCTTATTGTCGACTCCGGACCACCAGGTTCCGGTAGATTAAAGGACCTCAACAGAAATGTGATCCGTGGAATCTGGAAGTGTGATCAACAGAACTTGGAAGTGTCAATAGAAGAACTGCGATGCTGTGCACTGCAGCGGCCCCTTCCATGGCTTCTGGTGCGAGTCTTTAAATGTCTATGGTTTGGCCCACGGAAACCTGTAGCCCGGCTGTCTCTGAGCAGACTCTGCCTTAGCCTTGAACTTCCCATTGTCCTGTCTAGCTTTGCCTCTAGCCACGATCTCCGCGGATCCTGGTCCATGGTCCAACACCGCCTCTGCCCTGCTGCACCGTCCCCCGCAGTACCAACCGCCGCCACCTCCGGAGCCCCTGGAAAGAGTAATTTAAATATGGCAGTTGTACCCTTTGTGTGCGTGCTAAGTCTCTTCAGTCGTGGCTGACCCTGTGCGACCCCATGGACTGTAGCCCACCAGGCTCTTTGGTCCTTGGAATTATCCAGGCAAGAATACTGGGGTGGGTTGCCATGCCCTCCTCCAAGGGATCTTCCCTACCCAGGGATGGAACCCATTGTCTTTTACATCTCCTGCATTGGCAGGCAGGTTCTTTACCACTAGTGCCACCTGGGAAGCCACCCTTTACCTCAGTGATTCTTTAATTGGTGTGAGAGTTTATTAATGCACAGAGTTTATTTCTTATACCAGTTCCAAGGCCTCCTTCTAGAGATGCTGATAGAGTCTATAAGAAAGCATTGCTATCAAATACTCCAGGTGATTCTAAGTAGGCAGTACAAGAACCACACTTTTGATGAATACTGCTCAAGACGGGAGGCAAAGGTGTTTGTCTTTGTTTCCTCAGTCTCCCAAGATGGAATTCGGCAGCTATTTTAAGACCCCCATTTATAAGAAAGACCTTTCTTAAGGAATCTTGGTCTTATTCGCCTCCAGCTTTCAAGCACCTCACCCCTCCTCATTCCTCTACTTATCTTCTGAGGTGTGCTTGGATTTTCATGTCATTACTTTCTTACCTTAATTTGTGGTGTTCTTTCTCTTTTAGTCGTGATTTTTGTTGAATAATGGCTACCCTGAAATACCACCAAACAACTCACTGAGAAGACAAAGACGAAATTATTCTTACAATGGTAAGGGGGATCTCTGCATTGAGAGTGTCTTAGGATCTTAGAGGTAGGAGGACAAAGGGGAATATTTATGAGAGCCTGAAAGTCCTGTTTAAGCCTGGACTTCCAGTGCAGGAGCTTAATTAGAATTGGGTGAGAGTCATGATCTGGTAGGCTGCCGTCTATGGGGTCGCACAGAGTCGGACACGACTGAAGCGACTTAGCAGCAGCAGCTGCAGCAGTAGCATGATCTAATAGTTTAAAACTGGTGTATTTTGAGGTGCTGGGTCCCGAATCTGGGGATGTAAATTGTCATTTCCGTGTTTTTGGGGAAGAGTTTGTGAATATTTCATAAAATTCTTGGAATGAACAAAAAAGTTGTTTTTATCTTCCTGGGCAAGAGTTTCCTGGAATAGTAAAGTTATATTGATGAGGACTGTGGGATAATAAAGTTGTATGAATGTATACATTAAGCTGTGTGGATGAAGATGGATTCTGCTCTATTTCAAAATAGAAATAATTTGAATTATACTGGCTTAATTTTATTGGCACCTTCAAGGGGCTTCCCAGGTGGCAGTGGTAAAAAATCTGCCTGCCATTGCAGAAGACGCAGGAGATATGGGTTTCATTCCTGGGTGGAGAAGATCCCCAGGAGGAGGAAATGGCAACCTATTCCAGTATTCTTGCCTGGAGAATCCCATAGGCAGAGGCCTAGTGGGCTGTAGTCCATGGGGTTTCAGAGTCAGATACAACTGAACACACACATAGTTAATTAAAGCATACATCCCCCACTGGCCTTCCCAGGAAACTCTCAAATTTGTTATATTTCCTGGGTTCTTTCATGCTTGAGAATGTTTGTTGCTCTTTTAATGTGGAAAACATTTTGGTGAAATATAATGTTCTTAGGGCAAGTTTTCTTGTACACTTGGATATAAATGTTAGAGGGAAATAATTTTTAATAATATTATATGTATTTTTATATTAAACATTTAAAATTTAAGTTGATATTAAATTCACATAATTTTAAAGGAAGGGAAAGAAATGGGTGAAAGAATTGCCAAATTTAAATGACTGTTTATCCATGAAAAGAGATATTAATTTGTAAAGAATCCTTCTAAGGCTGATAGCAAAAGATTATGAAAAAAGTGGTCTTTGGAACCATTTTTTAATGATGTATTAATTCTGAAAGAGATGGGAATACCAGACCACCTGACCTGCCTCTTGAGAAACCTGTATGCAGGTCAGGAAGCAACAGTTAGAACTGGACATGGAAAAACAGACTGGTTCCAACTAGGAAAAGGAGTATGTCAAGGCTGTATCTTGTCACCCTGCTTATTTAACTTATA
>NW_011494843.1:2328635-2329924 GCF_000754665.1 Bison bison bison | reverse complement strand
AGGAGTATGTCAAGGCTGTATATTGTCACCCTGCTTATTTAACTTATATGCAGAGTACATCATGAGAAATGCTGGGCTGGAAGAAGCACAAGCTGGAATTAAGATTGCCGGGAGAAATATCAATCACCTCAGATATGCAGATGACACCACCCTTATGGCAGAAAGTGAAGAGGAACTAAAAAGCCTGTTGATGAAAGTGAAAGAGGAGAGTGAAAATGTTGGCTTAGGCTCAACATTCAGAAAACGAAGATCATGGCATCTGGTCCCATCACTTCATGGGAAATAGATGGGGAAACAGTGGAAACAGTGGTAGACTTTATTTTTTGGGGCTCCAAAATCACTGCAGATGGTGAATGCAGCCATGAAATTAAAAGATGCATACTCCTTGGAAGGAAAGTTATGACCAACCCAGATAGCATATTGAAAAGCAGAGACATTACTTTGCCAACAAAGGTCCATCTAGTCAAGGCTATGGTTTTTCCAGTAGTCATATATGGATGTGTAGATATAATGGTCATCTGAGTTAAATTCACCCATTCCAGTCTATTTCAGTTTGCTGATTCCTAGAATGTCGACATTCACTCTTGCCATCTCTTGTTTGACCACTTCCAATTTGCCTTGATTCATGGACCTGACATTCCAGGTTCCTATGCAATATTGCTCTTTACAGCATCGGACCTTGCTTCTATCACCAGTCACATCCACAGCTGGGGATTCTTTTTGCTTTGGCTCCATCCCTTCATTCTTTCTGGAGTTATTTCTCCACTGATCTCCAGTAGCATACTGGGCACCTACTGACCTGGGGAGTTCCTCTTTCAGTATCCTGTCATTTTGCCTTTTCATACTGTTCATGGGGTTCTCAAGGCAAGAATACTGAAGTGGTTTGCATTCCCTTCTCCAGTGGACCACATTCTGTCAAATTTCTCCACCATGACCCGCCTGTCTTGGGTTGCCCCACGGGCATGGCTTAGTTTCATTGAGTTAGACAAGGCTGTGGTCCTAGTGTGATTAGATTGACTAGTTTTCTGTGAGTATGGTTTCAGTGTGTTTGCCCTCTTGCAACACCTACCGTCTTACTTGGGTTTCTAACTCAGATGACCATTATATCTACTACTGTGAGCAGGAATCCCTCAGAAGAAAGGGAGTAGCCATCATGGTCAACAAAAGAGTCCAAAATGCAGTACTTGGATGCAATCTCAAAAACTACAGAATGATCTCTGTTCATTTCCAAGGCAAACCATTCAATATCACAGTAATCCAAGTTTATGCCCCAATAAGTAACGCTGAAG
>NW_011494843.1:2327061-2328535 GCF_000754665.1 Bison bison bison | reverse complement strand
TTGAACGGTTCTATGAAGACCTACAAGACCTTTTAGAACTAACACCCAAAAAAGATGTCCTTTTCATTATAGGGGACTGGAATGCAAAAGTAGGAAGTCAAGAAACACCTGGAGTCACAGGCAAATTTGGCCTTGGAATACGGAATGAAGCAGGGCAAAGACTGATAGAGTTTTACCAAGAAAATGCACTGGTCATAACAAACACCCTCTTCCAGCAACACAAGAGAAGACTCTATACATGGACATCACCAGATGGTCAACACCGAAATCAGACTGATTGTATTCTTTGCAGCCAAAGATGGAGAAGCTCTATACAGTCAGCAAAAACAAGACCAGGAGGTGACTGTGGCTCAGATCATGAACTCCTTATTGCCAAATTCAGACTTAAACTGAAGAAAGTAGGGAAAACTACTGGACCATTCAGGTATGACCTAAATCAAATCCCTTATGATTATACAGTGGAAGTGAGAAATAGATTTAAGGGTCTAGATCTGATAGATAGAGTGCCTGATGAACTATGAGGTTCTTGACATTGTACAGGAGACAGGGATCAAGACCATTCCCATAGAAAAGAAATGCAAAAAAGCAAAATGGCTGTCTGGGGAGGCCTTACAAATAGCTGTGAAAAGAAGAGAAGCGAAAAGCAAAGGAGAAAAGGAAAGATATAAACATCTGAATGCAGAGTTCCAAAGAATAACAAGAAGAGATAAGAAAGCCTTCTTCAGCGATCAATGCAAAGAAATAGAGGAAAACAACAGAATGTGAAAGACTAGGGATCTCTTGAAGAAAATCAGAGCTACCAAAGGAACATTTCATGCAAAGATGAGCTCGATAAAGGACAGAAATGGTATGGACCTAACAGAAGCAGAAGATATTAAGAAGAGATGGCAAGAATACACAGAAGAACTGTACAAAAAAGATCTTCATGACCCAGATAATCACGATGGTGTATCACTCACCTAGAGCCAGATCCTGGAATGTGAAGTCAAGTGGGCCTTAGAAAGCATCACTATGAACAAAGCTAGTGGAGGTGATGGGAATTCCAGTTGAGCTATTCCAAATCCTGAAAGATGATGCTGTGAAAGTGCTGCACTCAATATGCCAGCAAATTTGGAAAACTCAGCAGTGGCCACAGGACTGGAAAAGGTCAGTTTTCATTCCAATCCCCAAGAAAGGCAATGCCAAAGAATGCTCAAACTACTGCACAATTGCACTCATCTCACACGCTAGTAAAGTAATGCTCAAAATTCTCCAAGCCAGGCTTCAGCAGTATGTGAACCGTGAACTTCCAGATGTTCAAGCTGGTTTTAGAAAAGGCAGAGGAACCAGAGATCAAATTGCCAACATCCACTGGATCATGGAAAAAACAAGAGAGTTCCAGGAAAACATCTATTTCTGCTTTATTGACTATGCCAAAGCCTTTGACTGTGTGGATCACAATAAACTGTGGAAAATTCTGAAAGAAATGGGAATA
>NW_011494843.1:2326317-2326961 GCF_000754665.1 Bison bison bison | reverse complement strand
AACAGTTAGAACTGGACATGGAACAACAGACTGGTTCCAAATAGGAAAAGGAGTTTGTCAAGGCTGTATATTGTCATCCTGCTTATTTAACTTCTATGCAGAGTACATCATGAGAAACGCTGGACTGGAAGAAACACAAGCTGGAATCAAGATGTCCGGGAGAAATATCAATAACCTCAGATATGCAGAAGACACCACCCTTATGGCAGAAAGTGAAGAGGAACTCAAAAGCCTCTTGATGAAAGTGAAAGTGGAGAATGAAAAAGTTGGCTTAAAGCTCAACATTCAGAAAGCGAAGATCATGGCATCCGGTCCCACCACTTCATGGGCAATAGATGGGGAAACAGTGGAAACAGTGTCAGACTTTATTTTTCTGGGCTCCAAAATCACTACAGATGGTGACTGCAGCCATGAAATTAAAAGACGCTTACTCCTTGGAAGGAAAGTGATGACCAACCTAGATAGCATATTCAAAAGCAGAGACATTACTTTGCCAACAAAGGTCCATCTAGTCAAGGCTATGGTTTTTCCTGTGGTCATGTATGGATGTGAGAGTTGGACTGTGAAGAAGGCTGAACGCCGAAGAATTGATGCTTTTGAACTGTGGTGTTGGAGAAGACTCTTGAGAGTCCCTTGGACCTGTC
>NW_011494843.1:2311063-2326194 GCF_000754665.1 Bison bison bison | reverse complement strand
AACTGTGGTGTTGGAGAAGACTCTTGAGAGCCCTTGGACTGCAAGGAGATCCAACCAGTCCATCCAAAGGAGATCAGTCCTGGGTGTTCATTGGAAGGACTGATGCTGAAGCTGAAACTCCAATACTTTGGCCACCTCATTCGAAGAGTTGACTCATTGGAAAAGACTCTGATGCTGGGAGGGATTGGGGGCAGGAGGAGAAGGGGACGACAGAGGATGAGATGGTTGGATGGCATCACTGACTCGATGGACATGATTTTGGGTAAAATCCAGAAGTTGGTGATGGACAGGGAGGCCTGGCATGCTGCAATCCATGGGGTCGCAAAGGGTCAGACACGATTGAGCGACTGAACTATTTCACTATTATGATAAATGAAAATTATTGTGCTTTTATGTTTACTCCCATCCCTTCTTCCTCCTGCTTATTTCTTAGGTAAATTGTCATTTTCATGTTTTCAAGTTTATGAGATTTCAGTGCTGTTCTGGGACCACAGGTCTTGCCCTCACTTGTTTCACTGTAGCTTCTCTATTTAGGAAAATCTTTATATTGGTTCATTTCTTGGCTGCTTGTATTTCATCGTCCAGTAGATTTTCTGTCCAAAGAAGGCGAATAGATATGTGTTCCTAATATCTTGCATATGTGAAAGTATTTATTACTTTTATATTTGAAGTATTCCATACAATTTGGCAATGTATGAATTTCTTGAACTTACTTTCCTCAAGATTCTTTGAATATTGGGTTTCTTTCCTTCAGAAATTTTCTTTATTATTATTATTATTTTTTTTTTTTTTTTACTTTAAAAATATTTTTATTTGTTTGGCTGTGCCAGGCCTCAGTTGCGTTATTCAGGACCTTTAGTTGCGGCACACAATACTCGTATCAGATAAATTAGACTTTAAAACAAAGGCTGTGAAAAGAGACAAAGAAGGTCACTACATAATGATCAAAGGATCAATCCAAGAAGAAGATATAACAATTATAAATATATATCCACCCAACATGGGAGCACCGCAGTATGTAAGACAAATCCTAACAAGTATGAAAGGAGAAATTAACAATAACATAATAATAGTGGGAGACTTTAATACCCCAGTCACACTTATGGATAGATCAACTAAACAGAAAATTAACAAGGAAAAAAAAAAAACAAACATGTATCTATAAAGTTCACTAAAGCAAAGCACAGTAAAACGAGGGATTGCAAATTTTTATCCTCTACACTGTGAGAACAAAAATCTTCCAGAGCAAAGCTTCCGAAGTGTTGAAGTCATTGTCGTCCACCGCTGGAAGAGTGAAGGTGCTGCCGTCAAAGCCAAGGCTGCATGTGAGGATGTATAACATGATCAGGTCATTTCCAGCCCTAAATGAACGTTTTAGGCTGCTGGAGCCATCTACACTTACCGAGGAGATGTCTGAGAGTGATCAAGTAAACCCAAGCACCTAGACAGTAAAACTGTTACCTTTTGAGGCCCTCTTTTTATTCAGCTCACTTTTTCCATTTCCTTCCTTTATTATCCAGTCTTCTCATAAAATCTCCCTCAGTATATTTTGCTTAAAGTTAAGACTTAGATAACACTTGTTGTTTATTATCATCAGGAATGGTGGATTTGGTAGTTTTTCTATTATTCAATAGAGTCTTACCCCAGTGAAATGAAGAGTTCCACTCAGCTTTCAAGATAATTCAATTATCATTGCTCCCTACATCATAAAGTCTGTGTGACAAAGTTTGATAAAAATTAAAAAAAAAAAAAAACAAAACATACATGTAGCCCAGGACTTCCCTGGTGGTCTAGCGGCTAAGACTCCTCACTCCAGATGAAGGGGGCCGCTGTTTGACCCCTGGTCGGGGAGCAAGATCCCAAATGCCGCAACTAAAGGTTCTTTATTATTTTTTAGCACTGAATATCATGGAACTTTTGAGGCCAAGTTGATTCTTTTTCCTTTTAGGTGACTTGTGGTAGGGATCTCCAGAGAAACAACAAATAGTGTGTTAGTTTTAGTTGCTGAGTCTTGTCTGACTCTTTCCAACCGTATAGACTGTAGCTCATCAGGCTCCTCTGTCCATGGAATTCTCCAGGCAAGCATACTGGAGTGGGTAGCCATTCTCTTCTCCAGGGGATCTTCCTGACTCAGTAATTGAACTTGAGTCTCCTGCATTGTAGGTCAATTCTTTATCATCTGAGCCACCAGGGAAGCCCACTGTATATATATATATAACATGATCTATATCTATATCTATATAAAGATATATCATGATTTTGGAGGCTGAAAAGTCCAAGGTCTTCAGTTGGCAAACTGAAAACCGAAGTGAGCTAGTAATGTAGTTTCAGTCTGATTCTAAAGGCCTGAAAATCAGGAAAGCCAGCTAGCTGATGCATGTTCTAGTCTGAGGGTGAAAGATTGATGTTCCAATTGATGTCCCTAAGCTCAATCAGTTAGGCAGATAAAGTTCCCTTTTACTCAGTTTTTTTGTTCTATTCAGGGTCAGTTGATTAGATGAGGCCCAGCCACGTTAGACAGGATAGTTCACTTTACTTAGTCTACCAATTCAGATGTTAATTTCACTCAGAAATACTCTCACAGACACACCCAGAGTAATGTTTGACCAAATGCCTGGGTTACCCTGTAGCCCAGTCAATATGACACATAAAATTAACTATCACATGTGTTTTGTTCCTTGAACGACAGAAGTATTATTTCTTTGTCCTTGAAATTCAACAGCTTAATTAGGTTGCATATGTTTTTATTTTTTATTGAAGTATAGTTAATTTACAATGTTGTGTTAGTTTCTAGGGTGTAGCAAAGTGACATATATATATATATATATTCTTTTTCATGTTCTTTTCCGTTATGGTTTGTTACTGGATATTGAATACAGTTCCCTGTTCTATACAGTAGGACCTTGTTGTTTATCCATTCTATATATAATAGTTTGCATTTGCTAATCCCAAACTCCCAATCCATCCCTCATCCAATCTTCTGCATGCCCCCACCAACAGCTTCGAGTTGGTCCTCTAGATGTGTGAGTCTTTAATTAGGTTATGTTGATTATTCTATGTCCATTTTCACTTAAACAATTTTTTTAATAGTCCCTAGAAACTGTTACTACTTCTGCTTCCCCCATCCCTACCTTATGGTAATCATAAATATATATATATATATATATATACATACACATACACATATACATATATACACACACACACACACACATACATACAGGGAACTCTTCTCAACATGAAAGACATAGTAATATCTGTTGAAATGAGAGATATGCAAAGCATGATCAACATGTCATGATTCTGTCATTTATTTAACAAATAGTGTCTACTGTGAATTTGCTAGATTCCTTTCAGATCTCTGTATTCACACATAAAGTCCCTGCCCTCAAGTAGCATCTGAGTTTGTTGCAGGATCCATGCTTAGTTGGTCACATTTCTGAATCATGGCTATTAGGTGTGGGTACTGCAAGGAGATCCAACCAGTCCATTCTGAAGGAGATCAGCCCTGGGATTTCTTTGGAAGGAATGATGCTAAAGCTGAAACTCCAGTACTTTGGTCACCTCATGCAAAGAGTTGACTCATTGGAAAAGACTCTGATGCTGGGAGGGATTGGGGGCAGGAGGAGAAGGGGATGACAGAGGATGAGATGGCTGAATGGCATCACTGACTCAATGGACGTGAATCTCAGGGAACTCCAGGAGTTGTGATGGACAGGGAGGCCTGGCGTGCTACAATTCATGGGGTCGCAAAGAGTCGGACACGACTGAGCGACTGAACTGAGCTGACTGAGTGTTCATCTGTCTTATTCATGGGTGCCATTATCTTTTCATACACAAGGAAAAATTCCATGTTATTTCCCACCCACTAATGTTGGAGTCAGGGTGCACATTAGTGGACCTCCTTAGTGGCTCAGTGGTAAAGAATCCACCTGCCAAACGGGAGACTTGTATTTGATCCCTGGGTCAGGAAGATCCCCTGGAGAAGGAAATGGCAATCCACTCCACTATTCTTGCCTGGGAAAGCCCATGGACAGAGGAGCTGGTGGGCTACGATCTGTGGGGTTACAAAGAGTTGGACATGACTTAGCAACTAAACAACAGCAGTTACAGCTACCAAAGGCATGTGACATAAGCTTCAGCAATCACATGGACCAGTGTGAAAGCTTGATGTGCAAATAAAAGAGGTGGAGTGGCTTTATCATTTAACTATTTCTTATGGTAGGCAAGGCAGAATGGGGATGGTTTATCTCACCTCCATGATGTCCCTAAGCTGGGATGCCTTAGGCTTCCTGGGGACTGGAATATTGAGAACGGCTTTTTCACTCACATCTCTGGCATTTGTGCTTTTTCATGTGGCTCTTGTTCCACATTGCATTGCATCCTCAGGTCCTCTATCTCTAGTTACTTAACTTCTTATATACCAACTTAACTTCTTACATACCAACTTAGGGTCTAGAGACCATAAAGCAGAAACTGCCAGATCTTAAAAGCTAGGCTAAGGAGTCCTGGATCATCATTTGCTCTGTATGCTCTAAGTCAAGATAGTTTTTTCAAATGGATTTAATTTGTTAATGGTTTGGACTTTGAAAATACAATTTAAAAGAATCACAAGGCAATGTGGTGATTCTCCTCTGCTTTTTCTCAATTTTAGGCAATGAATAGAAGAGTAACTTAGTAGTAGTTTTTCAGAAAGTTTAAACTTATTTTCCATTGTTGATGTTAGAATCTCTAAAATGTTCATAGTTCGAAAATTCTTACAGATTTAAGTGTAAATCTTTCCTAGAACCAAAAACTAATTTAAAAACCATTGTAAAAGTTACCTGAAGAACAATGCAATGTGTTTGATTTCTGGAACTTGACTTGTTAAATTCAAATCTCACTCCATCTCCTACTGGCCTGGTGACCTGGAGCTCATTAACTTAGTCTCTGGTGCCTCAAGTTCCTCAAAAGCAAGATGGGATCTTAACAGTTCTTCCCTTATAGAGTGGTTGTGAAGGTTTAATTAATTTGCACACATAAAGTCCTTATAATATAACCCTATACTAAATGCTAAAATTTATCTATAATCATTATTGTTATATATAAAACTGTTAATATTAATCCAGTAGAATGCAGCAAAAGGGAGAAAATGAAAACAAAAAAGAAAATGTTAGGACTATGACCAGTGTGATAGTACATATGAAGATTCAATAAATGTGTATTGATTAATCTTCATTATTAAAGACATGATTAGGTTGGATAAACATTATAAACTCCAGTTATATGATATATCCAAGAACCAAATCTTAAACAAAACCATATAGAAAGACAATAAAGGGTTAATTAAAATATATATCAGGAAAATTATAATTAACAAAAATTGGCAAAGTAAAACCATACAAAGTGCTAATCGAAACTGAGGCAAAAAGCCTGCTGCTGCGAAGTCACTTCAGTCGTGTCTGACTCTGTGTGACCCCATAGATGGCAGCCCACCAGGCTCCACTGTCCCTGGGATTCTCCAGGCAAGAACACTGGAGTGGGTTGCTATTTCCTTCTCCAATGATGACAGTGATAAGTAAAAGTGAGGTCGCTCAGTCATGTCTGACTCTTAGTGACCCCATGGACTGCAGCCTACTAGACTCCTCCATCCATGGGATTCTCCAGGCAAGAGTACTGGAGTGGGTTACCATTGCCTTCTCCAGAGGCAAAAAGCCTAAGCAGAGACAAAGATGATTACATAACAAAAAGGAAGAATTATCTAAGAAAATATAAAAATTATAAACTTCTAGGTAACCAACATTGTCTCAGAATATAAAACTGACACAATTATAAGGCACATTTCACAAAGATACTGGAGATTTTTAGCTAAACTTTATCAGAAATTGATAGATCAAGTAGGTAAAAAGTAATGAGCTTAAACAAAAGTAATAGCTTGATCTTTACACTAAAGTAGAAAATATATACTCTTTTAAGGATACATAAAATAGTTATAAACATTGGCATTAGGCACAGGTATTATTCTCAAAGGAAGCCTCAGTGAAGATCAGAGCAGGTCCTCTGAAAACAATATATTAAATTAAAAGTGAAGAATAAAAAATTACTTAGGAAGACTCCATAGATTTGTAAACTAAAAAAGGACTACTGAATGAGAAAAAGGGGAGATCACAGTGGAAATTACAGTAAATTTTTAGAATTAATGACAAAGTTCTGCTCATTGAAGTTGTGATAAAAAAAAGCATATGGCGGTTCATTTATAACTCAGTTTGAAAACAATTCAAATTATTGTAGTATCAGTTCAAATAGACGAAAAAATAGATGAAAAACAAAAAAGAGAAATGAATGAAGTAGGAAACAGAAACAGATCGATAAAAGCCAAAGCTGGTTCCTTATTAAAATTTAAGTTCTATTTACGGGCTTCCCTAGTGGAACATGACTGAGCGACTTCACTTTCACTTTCACTTTCTAGTGGCCCATAGGGTAAGAAATCTACCTGCAATGAGGGAAACCTGGGTTTGATCTCTGGGTTGGGAAGAGTCCCCTGGAGAAGGGAATGGCAATGCACTCCAGTATTCTATTTATAACATTTGATATATGTGAAACGTTTTCTAATAATTTCTCGTAGAGACAAAGAAGGGAGAGATGTACATTCAAAAAGGAGGATTTCAGAATTTTCCAATGAACTTTTGGGCTCTGTTATGTTGTCTAGGCTTTTACCCTGGTGGCTCACCAGTAAAAGAATCCTCCTGCAGTGCAGGAGACATGGGTCCATGGGTTCCATCCCTGGGTCAGGAAGATGCCCTGGAGAAGAAAATGACAACCCACTCCAGTATTCTTGCCTGGGAAATCCCATGGACAGAGGAGCCTTGTGGGCTATGGTCCACAGTGTCACAAGAGTTAGACACGACTTAGCGACTAAACCACTGATGCTGCTGCTGCTGCTGCTGCTGCTGCTGCTAAGTCGATTCAGTCCTGTCCAACTCTGTGCGACCCCATAGACGGCAGCCCACTAAGCTCCCCCGTCCCTGGGATTCTTCAGGCAAGAACACTGGAGTGGGTTGCCATTTCCTTCTCCAATGCATGAAAGCGAAAAGTGAAAGTGAAGTTGCTCAGTCCTGCCTGACTCTTAGCGACCCCATGGACTGCAGCCTACCAGGCTCCTCTGTCCATGGGATTTTCCAGGCAAGAGTACTGGAGTGGGGTGCCATTGCCTTTCTGAAACCACGGCCACCATGTTATCTAATCACACAGATGTCTTTCTTTCTCTACTTTTTAATGTAAATTTACCTTCTGAGAAATAAGAAAATATTTTCTCTTTAGGAATTCACATGGTTTAGGAAGTAAATAAGTTTCCTAATGCATTTTCTCAAGTGTATTAGTCCCACTACAAATTCAAAGCAAAATATTTAAGACAATTCAGACACAACTGAAGCGACTTAGCAGCAGCAGCAGCAAATATAAATTTAAATAGATGTATCTAAGGCAAATATCATTATACATTCCTCATAGAGAAGTGAAGTAGAAAATATATGTGGCAAAAACCAACTTCCTACTCAGTGTGAGTTGAAGCATAAATGGAATGTTTCAGATATATATACAAGAATTGGTGAAATGTACTTAATAAATCAACAAAATGCCTTTCCTAAAATTTTAGAGTTTGGATTTGGTTTAGTTGTACTTTAATATTTTGTAGTCACATCTGTTCTTTTTAAAGTCAAGTCTTTTTCATTATCCAGAATGATGCCATCTGTTTTATTATTAGAGAGGTTACTAATGGGAACTGTCCATGTATAGACTTATTTCATCTAGTTGATATGCTAATAAATTCCAGGGGAAAAATTCCATTTATTGAATTAGTTACATTTATCTAACTGGAATTGCTGTCATTTTCTCTATGAAACCTTAATTCCCTTGTTCAAGTAGCTCAAACTAGGACACCACTGAATGCCGTAATAGGTAACTAAATGAGTTTTGCAGTCATAGAATATTCTGAATTCCTTATTTAACCCAATCATTTTGGACTTTAAACCAAATGGGCTCATTATCTTCTGTCTTCAACATGCCTCCCTCATAAGCAAGGAAAAATTAGTATCAATTTAGAATAAGAATGTTTTATTCTCTCTCAACTCAAAACTTGTACTCTGCCTCTTTTATTAAAAGCCAATACTCTGCTCTTGTGGTTTGTGGGTTTCCAGTCTATGAATTCATTACAGTGTCATTTTATTTTCAGAAATAAGCTGTGTATCCTTTGACTTTGCTAGTCGTTGAAAGAAAATAGAAAAGATTAGAATTTCAGTGGATATTTATTGAACATCTATTATATGCTCATTGTTGTGAGGGAAAAAGAGTCATAAGAAATGACTTTGCTTACTTTACTCAAAATTAACATGAGAGATTAATTGTGAAATAAGTGCTCTTTGGGATATTTCAATTTTTCTCTTGTCTGCTGCTGCTGCTGCTAAGTCGCTTCAGTCGTGTCCGACTCTGTGCGACCCCATAGACGACAGCCCACCAGGCTCCGCTGTCCCTGGGATTCTCCAGGCAAGAACACTGGAGTGGGTTGCCATTTCCTTCTCCAATGCATGAAAGTGAAAAGTGAAAGTGAAGTCACTGAGTCATATCCAACTCTCAGCGACCCCATGGACTGCAGTCCAGGCTCCTCCATCCATAGGATTTTCCAGGCAAGAGTACTAAAGATGGGACTCTGCTTCATTCACACAACACATGCTTGGTGAGCACTTACTGTATAAGATATTAATAGAATATAATTGTGAACAAGTCCCTGCCTGTGTGATGCTGGAAAAATAAAAGTTTTATAAGGAACAGAGTCTTCTACTGAAAGGAAGTTTCTGAGATTTCAGAAAGTCATGACTAAGGTGATACTCTTTTCTTCAGTGATCAAAAGAACCCTAAGGGGAGACCAGTGCACACAGGCATGTTGTCTTATTCCTATTGTTCTGTGAGAGAAACAGGGTCGATTGATTTCTAGGCGTCAGTGGGCATTTGATGCCATATTTGTCACACTGTCACTCAAATTCTCACTTTTTCCTTGAAAGAAAAATGCCCCAGGTTTGGTAAATCCATGCAAAAATGAGACTGTGGTTAAAACGCAGCAAAACTTTAAGCTGTTCTTTAGGATACATGTATTTTCTTCTTAAGTTAAAATAATGCAGAGGGATGGTACGGGGAGGGAAGAGGGAGGGGGTTTCAGGATGGGGAACACGTGTACACCCATGGGGGATTCATGTTGATGTATGGCAAAACCAATACAATATTGTAAAGTAAAAAATAATAATAATAAAAAAAATAATGCTGGGGTAACCAGGGGAAACATATATTAAATCAATATCCTGCAGTGAAACTAAGTGCTACAGAATGAGTATACTATAAACATTTCAAGTCTTCAGTTTGAACTGGTAAAAATTGGTGAAATTTCCTTGCACATGGTGACTTTCTTGAATATTGTGTATATAGATATACAAAGAAGATACACATAACCTCAGAACATCTGTCTATGTGTGAGGATTGAAGACCTTAATCTGTGTCAGGTACTTTGCTAAGTGCTTTACATAATATTGCCTAAGCATTAACTTGAGCACTAGAGCAATCCTTACAATAGGAACTATCATTAGCGAGATTTTGAAGATGAGAAAATTGATGCTTCATGAAGTAAATTAAAAATATTTAAATTTCTTATTAAATTATACATAACTATTAAGGGGCTTCCCAGGTGGTACAGTGGTAAAGAATTCCTCTGCCAATGCAAGAGAAACAAGAGATGTGGGTCGATCCCTGGGACGGGAAGTTCCCCTGGAGAAGGGAATGGCAACCCACTCCAGTATTCTTTCCTGGGAAATTTCAAGGACAGAGGAGCCTGGCAGGCTACAGTCCATGGGGTTGCAAAGAGTTGGACATGACTGAGCAACTGAGCACGCACATTAAATGGCAAAAGTGAAAGTTACTTAGTCATGTTCGACTCTTTGGGACCCCATGGACTGTATAGTCCATGCAATTTTCCAGGCCAGAATACTGGAGTGGATAGCCTTTCCCTTCTCCAGGGAATCTTCCCAACCAGGATCAAACCCAGGTCTCCGGCATAGCAGGCAGATTCTTTACCAGTGGAGCCACAAGGGAAGCCCAAAAATACTAGAGTGGGTAGCCTATCCCTTCTCCAGCAGATCTTCCCAACCCAGGAATCGAAATGGGTCTCCTGCATTGCAGGCGAATTCTTTACCAACTGAGCTATTAAGTGGCAAGTCCTGGCTTTTAAACCAGATCTGCTTGATTCCAAAGCCTATGTTTTAAACCATCCTGCTGTTCGGTTCAAAATTTTATTTATTCAACTTGTATTAATAGTTTTCTATTCCACCCCCAACCCCACACAAACATGTGTCTGCTCCTATTTAACACATAGCCTTGGAGACTTTTGTAGATTAGAAGTTAAGACTGAGGAGTTTGTCTGCAAAACAGTTCTTGGCCCTAATTAGCATTTACTGTTATCAACCACTCTGGCCACTCTTGCTATTATTTGAATGCATTGGTTACTATGATTATTTGAAAAGTACTTAAAATGGGTCTGCAGTCTGGACAGAGTCTTGCAAAATATAATTAAACACCTATTACACCTTCATGACATCAAGGAATATCATGTGTGATCTCTATTTCCCTTCTCCCTCAAATCTGGCCTACTGGTTTTATGTTCTTTCTGCACCAGGTCCAAACATCTGATGTTCTTGTACTGCTTTCCGGTGACCTGGCATCTTGGAAAATTTCTGGGCTTTTCACTAGAGCTATGCTGTGTGCTGGGCTAACTTGCTTCAGTCATGTCCAACTCTTTGCTACTCCACAGACTATAGTCCACCAGGTTCCTCTTTCCATGGGATTCTCCAGGTAGGAATATTGGAGTGGGTTGCCATGCCCTCCTCCAGGGGATCTTCCCAACCCAAGGCTTGAACCCATGTCTCTTTTCTCCTTTATTGGCAGGCAGGTTCTTTGCCACTAATGCCACCTGGGAAGCCCATTCTCCATAGCAGAAACTTCCAACTCATAGATCATAATCCAAATCTAATATGTCTACATTGTTCTCAAGGGTTTTTTTTTTTTTTTTTTTAGCCAACAGTTAAAACTCAGGAAATTTCATATAACATATTGGATCCTAAACATAATCTGGCAACACTGGATCTGAACTTCTGCATGGTAATCAGTGTCTAGCTCTGGGTAGTAGGATCCCCCCTACATAAAGGCTGTTCTCTCCAACGTATTACAGACATAAGCACTCACAGCTGGCTTTTCAGTTCTAGTTGCCAACGCCAGTAGCCATTTATCATTGTACTTGCACTGTAAGTTTTCTCACAGCTGACAACTCTTTATACTATGTCTAACAGTGGGAAAATGAAAAATATACCCCAAAGTTAATGTACTTCAAGAAAAATGATGAAAGATAGCTTATTTATCTCTAAACGTGAAGAATAGTCAGCAGTCTCTAATATGTAAACAAAATGAGTGTATTTTCTTATCTCTCAAATGGCAGGGTTTATGACTTTGGCTATAGAGCAAGCCTAAATAGTCAAAGACACTGAAGAACTAACAAAAAGGAACAGGGACAGAACTACCAAAATTCTCTTTGATTCAGTCTAATTCCTTTAGGGTCACCCACATTTCTTGGAAGTTTATCTGTATAAGTCAGAATGTAATTGAATCACTGAAGAAATTCATTTGTGAAGAATTAGCAGAATAGTTGGACACCAGAGGGAGCAAGAGACTACAGGATCATTGAGAGAGACAGCGAGACAGAGAGGGAGAGAGAGAAGAGAGAGAGAGAGACTGAGAGAGAGAGAAAGAGAGAGAAGGAAAAAGACTGGACACCTGGAGCAGCTAGGTACAAAGCCCCAGAGTCTAGCCAAGTTAAAGGGCTTTCCCAGTCAAAGTCAGTCCATAAAGTTGAAGAGAGGTGACTCTTTCTTTAAAAGCATACTATATACATGTGTGCTTGTTGTGTCTGAGTTTTTGGGACTCCAGGGACTGTAGCCCGCCAGGCTCCTCTGTCCGTGGGATCTTCCAGGCAAGAATGCTGGGAGGGGTTGCTATTCTTTTCTCCAGGGGATCTTCCCAACCCAGGGACTGAACCCACATTTCCTGTGTCTCTTGCATTGGCAGCCGGATTCTTAACCACTGAACCAGCTGGGAAGCCCTGAAATGCATAGATATCAACACAAAAATCACAGAACATGAAGAATCAGGAAAACATGACATAAAGAAAATAAATTTCCAGGAACTCCCCCTAAAGAAATGGAAATATATGAATTACCTAACCAGAATTTGAAAAAATCTTTGTGACAAAGCTTAGACCTTTAAGGCTGCTATAACAAAATGCCAGACTGGGTAGCTTACAACAACTCAGTAATTTCTTACAGTTCTTCATGCTAAAAGTCCAAGAGCAGGATGACAGCATGTTCTTGTAAAAGCTTTTTTCTTTAGTACAGACTTCTCATTGTATTATATGATGGAAGAGGGTAGGAAGCTCTGCAGAATCTCTTTTATAAGCAAACTAATTCTATTCATGAGGACTCCATCCTCATGACCTAATTACTTTCCCCACTCTCCAGCTACTGATACCTTTAGAGGTTAGGATTTCAACATACACATTTTTTGGGGGGAGAAACAAACACTTTTCATTCAAAAGACAGAGTGGCTACTGGATTAAAAAAAAAAAAAAACAAAAAAAAAAACCAAGACCCAATTATATGTTGCCTAAAGAGACTCACGGTAGATTTAAGGATACATATAGGTTGAGACATTACTTTGCTGACAAAAGCCCCTATAGTCAAAGCTATGGTTTTTCAAGTAGTCATGTACAGGTGTGAGAGTTGGGTCATAAAGAAGGCTGAGTGCTGAAGAATGTATGCTTTCAAATTGTGGTGCTAGAGAAGACTCTAGAGAGTCCTTTGGACAGCAAGGAGATGAAACCAGTCAATCTTAAAGGAAATCAACCCTGACTATTCATTGAAAGGACTGATGCTGATGCTGAAGCTGAAGCTCCAGTACCTTGACCACCTGATTCGAAGAGCTGACTCATTGGAAAAGACCCTAATGCTGGGAAAGATTGAAGGCAAAAAGAGAAGGGGGCAGTAGAGGATGAGATGGTTAGATAGCATCACCGACTCAATGGACATGAATCTAAGCAAACTCTGGGAGATAGTGAAGGACAGGGGAACCTAGCACGCTGTAGTTCATTGAGTCATGAAGCGTTAGGCCTGACTTAGCTACTGAACAACAACAAGTAGGCTGACAGTAAAATGATGGAAAAGATATTTCATGCAAATAGTAATCAAAATAAAGCAGGGAGGGCTAAACTTATAAAATACTTAGAAATTACCTTATCCAAGGAGGTGAAAGACTTATGCACTGAAAACTACAAAACATTGCTAAATAAAATAAAAGATGCAAGTAAGTGGAAAGGCATCCCATGTTCACAAATTGAAAGACTTAATGTGATTAAACTGTTTATACTGTTCAAAGTGACTTCAGATTCAATGTAATCCCTATCAAAATCTTAATTATATATATATTTTTTTATCAAAATAGAAAATACAGTCCTAAAACTCATATGGCATCACAAATTACCTTAAATAGCCAAAGCAGTCTTAAGATCAAAGCTGGAGGCATTACACTTTCTTGTTTCAAAATATATTACAAACCTATAATAACTAAAACAGTAAGGTACTGGCATAAAGACAACATATAGACCAATGGAACAGAATGGAGAGCCCAGAAATAAATCCATGGTGAACTGACTTTTGACAAGAGTGTTAAGAACATGCAGTGGTGCTGAGAGAACTGTATATCCATCTTTAAAAGAATAAAGTTGGACCCTTCTCTTAAACTATATAAAAAAATCAAATCATAATGGATTAGAGATTTCAATGTAGGACCTGAAATTATGAAGTTCTTGTGTGTGTGTGTGTTAAGTCACTTCAGTCATGTCTGACTCTTTGCAACCCTATGGACTGTAGCCCACCAGGCTCCTTTGTCCATGGGATTCTCCAGGCAAAAATACTGGAGTAGATTGCCATACCCTCCTCCAGGGGATCTTCCTGATCCAGGGATGGAACTCACATCTTTTATGTCTCCTGCATTGGCAGGTAGGTTATTTACTGCTAGTGCCACCTGGGAAGCCCTTAGAAGAAAACATAGGAGACAAACTTTCTGTAACACTGGCCTTAGAAGAAGAAGACATACAGATGGCTAACAAACACATGAAAAGATGCTTGACATCACTCATTATCAGAGAAATGCAAATCAAAACCACAATGAGGTACCATTTCATGCCAGTCAGAATGGCTGTGGTCCAAAAGTCTACAAGCAATAAATGCTGGAGAGGGTGTGAAGAAAAGGGAACCCTCTTACACTGTTGGTGGGAATGCAAACTAGTACAGCCACTATGGAGAACAGTGTGGAGATTCCTTAAAAAACTGGAAATAGAACTGCCATATGACCCAGCAATCCCACCGCTGGGCATACACACCAAGGAAACCAGAATTGAAAGAGACACGTGTACCCCAATGTTCATCGCAGCACTGTTTACAATAGCCAGGACATGGACGCAACCTAGATGTCCATCAGCAGATGAATGGATAAGAAAGTTGTGGTACATATACACAATGGAGTATGCAGTTCAGTTCAGTTCAGTCATTCATTCGTGTCCGACTCTTTGCGACCCCATGAATCACAGCACACCAGGCCTCCCTGTCCATCACCAACTCCTGGAGTTCACTCAAACTCATGTCCATCGAGTCGGTAATGCCATCCAGCCATCTCATCCTTTGTCGTCCCCTTTTCCTCCTGCCCCCAATCCCTCCCAGCATCAGAGTCTTTTCCAGTGAGTCAACTCTTCACATAAGGTGGCCAAAGTATTGGAGTTTCAGCTTCAGTATCAGTCCTTCCAATGAACACCCAGGACTGATCTCCTTTAGGATGGTCTGGTTGGATCTCCTTGCAGTCCAGGGGAGCTCAGTTATTAAAAAGAATACATTTGAATCAGTTCTAATGAGGTGGATGAAACTGGAGCCTATTATACAGAGTGAAGTAAGCCAGAAAGAAAGACACCAATACAGTATACTAATGCATATATATGGAATTTAGAAAGATGGTAA
>NW_011494843.1:2292729-2310963 GCF_000754665.1 Bison bison bison | reverse complement strand
TATCATATGTGAAACAAATCGCCAGTCCAGGTTCGATGCATGATACAGGGTGCTCGGGGCTGGTGCACTGGGATGACCCAGAGGGATGGGATGGGGAGGGAGGTGGGAGGGGGGTTCAGGATGGGGAACACATTTACACCCATGGCTGATTCATGTCAATGTATGGCAAAACCAATACAATATTGTAAAGTAATTAGCCTCCAATTAAAATAAATAAATTTGTATAAAAAAACTTCTTGGATATGACATCAAAATCACAAATAATAAAAACAAAAATAATGTGATACTATATCAAACCAAAATGCTTCTGCATAGCAAAGGAAACAATCAACAAAATAAAAAGGCAAACTAAGAAACAGGAGAAAATATCTGAGGAGAAGTTAATGCCCAAATATACAAGGAACTTCTGCAACTCAATAGCAACAAACAAAAAAAACCCTGCAAATAGCCTTATTAAAAAGTGGGCAAAGGAATTGAATAGGCATTTTCCCAAAGAAGATATAGAACTGGCCAACAGACATATGCAGAGATACTCAACATCACGAATCACGAGGGAATGCAAAACAAAAGCACACTGAATATCTCCTCACACTTGTCTGAAGGCTATTATACAAAACAGAAATCAAAGTAAAAATAAACAAAGGTAAATGATGACAAGGATTTGAAGAAATTGGAACACTTGTGCATTGTTAGTGTGAATCTAAGTTGGTGTAGCTGCTTTGGTAAAGAGTATGGAGGTTCCTCAAAAAACTGAAAATAGGATTATCATATGATCCAGCAGTCCTACTTCTGGGTATAAATTCAAAAGAATTGATCCAACAATATTGTCTACAAGACAAATCCACTTTAAATATTAAGACACAGAAAGATTAAAAGTAAGAGTTTGGGAAAAGGTATACTGTACTAACATGAATTCCAGTTGTTGTCTGGAAGTAGAGCAGCCATATTGTAGCCGTAAAGATTAAGCCATTTGCCTAAGTGGCTAGATCTACAAGGAGCCTGGGTCTTGGATGCCTTCCTTAAGTACTGCCTACAGTCTTCTTGTTATGTGATAAAAATAACCCCCCACTTGAGTAAAACATGACAACTGGAACATATGACTGCTAGAAATCTCTACCTCATACTAAAGGAAACTAGCATTCATTGATTCTGTATTAGGAGCTTCACGCATACTATTTTATTTAATCCTTATAGCAGCATTTTAAAAGATAAAGAAACTGGGACTCAGAATCTCAGTAACTAGCTGAGGGTTACAAAGCTAGTATATAGAGGAATTTGAATATGAAACCTGGTCTTTGACATCCTGTGTAATCATCACTATCATTGTAGGGTTAGCATTTTTTGTTGTTTCAATAACATGTTTGCACTAAAAGTGTTTTCCCAAAATGAGAATAATTTTTAACATAATTATCAGGGAAAATAAATAATTATTTTTATTGTAATTGATATATATTTTTAAAATGTTAGGGAACAAATAAGTTTTTTTTTCCCCTTAACCTGAAAACTGGAGTCAGAATAAGGTTAGGTTATTGATTTAACCTTTGTGCATAGTTTTTTTATGTGGAGCTCTAACTGAAATAAAATTACGAAGCAAGAAAAAAAATCTTTGGCTTTTAAAAAACTTTTATTTGTTCTGTAAAGCTGTTTACTAAAATGTCATGATGCTAAGTACAAGAAATGGACAATTGGGAAAAAGTTGGAGAGATTAGATTAGAAGGGAAGGACGTGTATTTACTGAAGGAGCAGTATATTTGGAACCTAACAAAGAAGAAAGATATTACAGGTTATATTTATGTATTGTTTGTCAGGGACTGATGGATAAATATATATGGCTTTGTGCTATCAAGATATCTTGTAAAAGTTTCTGGAAAGTATACTCAGGGTGATGCTTTTTTTCCCCAAGTCATCTTGTCTCAAACTTTTAAAGTCATGTCTGATTTGACAGAGATATTATACATTTGTTTCTGGTTCATTTCCACCTTACTCATTTACAGAGGGCTTCAAAAAGAGCTAAATTTAGTTTTGCTTTCCCTCTCATAATGAAAAACTTGGAGATCAGAGTACAAAAACCGTAAACAAAAAGTTGCAGTTGGTATCTATGGTTTTCTCTGCAAGTTAGCTACTATATAAAATTCCCATAGTCAATAACTTAAACTAAGGTTATTATTCTGGTACCTTTTTTTTTTTTTTGCAGAATATTGCAAGATACTATCCTGGTAGAGTCAAAGAATTTAATTTTTATACTCTGGAAGCTTTTTAGAATTGCTTCAATTCAACAAGTGGTTTATTGAGTACCAACAGGGGTCTTGGCTCTTTTGGGAATAAGAAACATATTTAATCACATTTCCAACCCTTCAGTAACATCGAAGTCCTTTGGACAGGCCAGACGTAAGTGACATATTGGAAGATCAAAAAGGTATTACTGGTCTGGCAATGAGAGCTGTAGAGGTCTTTTGGGTTTCTCAGTGGGGAGATATCAGTTAGGGCTTAAGGGCATGTGTGTGTGTGTACATGTGTATCAGGGCTTAGGGGTGTGTGTGTGTGTGTGAGAGAGAGACAAAGAGAGAAAGGTATTTGGATTAGATCCTAAGAGATTAAGATTTGTATATGCATGAAAAGAAAGTCAGAGTCGGGGGGTGGGTCACAAGTTAGGGAACATGTCATAGAAGAGTTACAACGTCAGTATGAGGCAGGAATATCATAGATACTAAAGTGAGAAGCTGGAGAAGGCAATGGCACCCCACTCCAGTACTCTTGCCTGGAGAATCCCATGGATGAAGGAGCCTGGTGGGCTACAGTCCATGGGGTCGCTAAGAGTCAGACACAACTGAGCGACTTCAATTTCACTTTTCTCTTTCATGCATTGGAGAAGGAAATGGTGACCCACTCCAGTGTTCTTGCCTGGAGAATCCCAGGGATGGGGGAGCCTGGTGGGCTGCCATCTATGGGGTCACACAGAGTCGGACACTACTGAAGTGACTTAGCAGCAGCAAAGTGAGAGGTTCATGTATAGGTTGGTTTGTGGAAGGTTTACATTGGGGAAATACAATTTTATTCTCTATTTTTGTTTCTCAAACATAGCTTCTACTTGGGGTTGGTGACTTGTTTGCTTAGTAACTCCATTGTATCCTACTCTTTGTGACTCCCTGAACTGCAGTCCCCCCAGGCTTCTCTGTCCATGGGATTTCCTAGGCAAGAATACTGCACTGGTTTGCCATTTCCTCCTTCAGGGGATCTTCCAAACCCAGGGATCGAACCCACGTCTCCTGCGTTGGAGGAGGATTCCTTACCCACTGAACCATCAGGGAAGCCCCAGTATTGGTGACTACTTTCTATCAAACACCCTTGTTAAATCATATAACTTTTCTCTCCTTTGCTCTTGTCACCTTGAGTTCCTTTATGAAAGAAGGTAAAAGTGAAAGTCATTCAGTTGTGTCCGTGACCCCATGGACAGTAACAGCTTTCTCCAGGCTTTTCTGTCTGTAGAATTTTCCAGGCAAGAATACTGGAGTGGGTTGTCATTCCCTTCTCCAGGGGAATCTTCTCGATGCAGGGATCAAACCTGGGTCTCCTACATTGCAGGTGGACTCAGACAATAGTCTGAGCCACCAGACAAGGCTTTTTGGACCTAGCTAAATAAGTAACCTCTTTATCATGTCTTGGCTTGGTTGAAACTTTTGAAAACAATTTAACCTTTGCAACTGCTGCTTTATTGTTATAAAAACTGATTAAATGTTTCTAGAAGAAAAAGCTTTAGAGAAGACTACAAATTTATTTAGTTTTTCAATTTCATTTAACATTCCTGTTTTCAAAATATATGAAATAAAAATGGACCCCTTAAGATATAATTTTGAAAAAATGCAGAGAGATTCGAAAAATATGTAGGATTTTCCAGTTCTCCAGGCTCTGAGTGATACAATACAGGTATACATTTTACATGTGAAATTGAGACTCTTGTGAATACAGTTTCATTTGCCTTCTTAATTATGCCGAGGAAATGTGGATTGAGTTGAAATTGCCAATTCTCTGTGTCTGCAAAGTATCAATAATAATAGTCAGAGGAGGGTAGGTTGAGGCTGGAAAGAGTTTCCATCATTTATATGATTCCCAGTTGCTTAGCTGGAGGTAGAATTTAGAAATCCCTTTGCTGTAGAAATAATGTCAGGTGGACTGCATCATGGTTTCAGTCTCACTGAAGTTCTGGGAATCCATAAATAAACTGGAAATTCTGGAGACTCTGGCTAGGAACACAAAAGAAGACACAGTTTTTCTTTTTTTTAATTTATTTTTTAATTGAATGATAATTGCTTTATGAAATTGTATTGGTTTCTGCCAAACTTTTTTTTTAAAAATGAGGAACATAGTAATGCATTCTTAAGATGTATTGTTTTAGGAATACAGGTTTAGCAAGCGCAGATTTCCGGCCACAAACAATGTATAAAATAAACACACAATTTTGTAAACCCTTATTCTGCCTGCTGGTAGAGATTAACTATTAGTCAATTCAGTCATTTTATGGGTACCTGCTCTCCTACACATTTGCCTCATATTGCATCTAAGTTCCAGAGGACTTATGAGGGCTCTGGGAAAACTTCTTCTCATTCTTGGTTATTGTCAACCATCTACTGTGACACTAGCTGAGATGTGTATTATTTTTTCCACTGTCAGTAGTTGGTCCCTGTGTGTCACTACTACATTCTACTGTCTCAATCACGGTAGGGCCTCTGTAGGGCCTCTGTCCCCTACTTTGTATGTAAAACATCTTTGGCTCTGTTCCTGGACTGTGGTGACAAAGGGAAAATCTCTCCATTTAGGCAAATCCCAAGAACTTCCCAGGTGGTGCTAGTGGTTAAGAATCTGCCGGCCAATGCAGGAGATGCAGGGGTCGCAGGTTTGATCCCTGGTCGGCAAGATCCCCAGGAGTAGGAAATGACAACCCACTGCAGTATTCTTGCCTGGAAGATCCCATGGGCAGAGGAGCCTGGTAGGCTACAGTCCATGGAGTTGCAAAGAGTCAGACGTGACTGAGCCACTGAGCAACCCCCACCCTCCCACCCCCGGACACCCGGGCAAATCTGAAAGGCACTCTGTCTACTATGCTCCTACTGTGCTGCAGACAGAGGACACAGTTGTCAAGTTCCTCTCTGTTTTAAGTGAAAATGAAGGACACAGAACTTTCCTCCTTTCAGATTCCACGGTTTCTCTGCTTCCCTGTCCCCAACCTCTCAGGACTCTTTCTTAGGGAACCACAAACAAATAGCTTTCTTGCTTTCACTGTCCCTTTTCTCCCCCTCACCCTTGCCCCACATCTCCACTGTCAAAGGGAGGCTTTGTCTAGTATGGTGATATGATGTGCCTTTTCCTTCATTCTTTCCAATCTTTTATTTAAAACATACATTTTATATTTTTAAGGGCTCAGATTTTGTGAGTTCAGAAACTCAGAACCCTAAAAATGAGGTGTTGGGTTTTGAAACTCAAAGGCGGTAGCTGCCTTTCTGCTAACTCATCACTCTCCTGAGACAAGTAAGAATCACAGGGTAAATAGAGTTAATATAGTAAAACATGCACAGCCACACTTGGATCTTTAGCAGTACTTTATGAAAATGTACAAAGACTATTTCCTTTTATTCTTGGACATCTCATTTTCAGCATCTGCAGACAGTCTGGTTTCACGCTACTTATAGCTAATAAATTAGTCTGTCAAACAATCTCATGGATGTTGGTGGAAGACATGAGACTCCTGAGTCAGAGACAAAGGGCAACTTATTGCTAACAGCAATAGCGATAGCTAGAGTATCAATCAACAGTTTTGGAGACCCAGTTCCCACATGATGATGCCGAGAATTACAGGTGATGCCCGTATGTACAGTGGTTGTGTTTTAGGAGAAGGGCTTTCAGCTAAAGGAATCTGTGTATTTTATAATAGACAATAAGCATATTGCCTTTTGCTTCAGGAGACACTATCTCTATAGTTCTGCAAATATTTTGGGGAAGATAAGTATGTAACAGGGTAGTCAGTGCCTTCCTTGCCAGATATACAGGAATGTAAGAGGATCATGAATGTGTCTGCTTACTCCCATTAGCATTCAGAGAAATTTGCTTTAATAGCAGAACTCCTTGGGATCACCAAGCAAAAGTTTGAAGTTTGTTCTTGTCCATTGCCCACATAAATTATGATTTTAACCTTTTAGTCCTGGAAATACAGTGCAGTCACATAGCTTATAATGCAGACTCAGTATGTGGATGCATGTGACAGTGGTAATTGTGTGAGTAGTTATTCAGGTTTGTTTAATGAGATGTTCTTTTCCACCCTTTTTTTCCCCTTGGTCCCAGGCTGTTAACACTACATCAGGCTTGTTCCTTTATTATGGATATTGGCTATTGGGCACTCCTCATTTATTCATTCATTTATTAGTCAATTAAAAAAATCAGTTTAAGGATTTTTATTAGGATTAATGTGATCTATTCTGAAATACATTAAAAACATCTTATTGAGACCAGAAAATCAGAAGATACTAGAGGAAAGTCACTTTAATCTTCCTTAAACTAAGATGAAATTTTTGTTTAAATACAGTTTTTGTGAATTCAAAGGACAGCTTCTAAAGTAAATACATGAGTCAAATAAATGGATAATAGTGAAAAAGTGTAGTCAATTTTATATGTAAAGGCAACTGAATTTTATATGTAAAGGCAACTGAATTTTCCTCTTTCAGTAGTGATGTTTAGTCTTATGCAGATAAATCCAAGAGAGTAAACCTGGGGAGGTTCTTTTGATTCCTCTTTGATTTTTATTAAAAAAATTTTGTTTCTCATATCTGTAATTTTTAGTTACAGGTGATGATGGAGCAGAAAGTGTGCTAGTTATATTTACTACAGTTAAACAACCACAAAGAAGAATCCATGTGAAATATTTATGGAAGCTAATATTATTTTACATTCATAATATTTTTAATAATAAAAGTCATAACCATTCCATTTAAATTGCTTATCATTTGATAATGATTGCATCTTTAAATTAATTAAATTAGGTCTCTCTATGGCATGTGGAGTGAACTCCATTAACAGATATACCTGATAGCTTTGTTCCTAATTAGTGGAACATGAAGTGTTTGTTCCCTAATATGTGCTAAATCACAGGTCCTACTTGATTCAGCATCACCAAAATGAGGACCTGAGACAAGCTGTCCTGGTCACTGTGACATGCATGGTTGGTGGTGTATCCCTTTATATACCAAGGTAGCTGGTAAAGGATGAGTATTCGTTCCTGTGTGGGGATTGTACAGTGGTTTTCCAGAGTGTACTTATTATCTCTAGAAAATTGACCTAAGATGAAATGAGGTTGCTGTGGGAGGATTTATGTAGTCTTTAGGATAATTTTGCCTTTACTGCAAAAGTGCTGGATATTTTGCCCTCAATTGAGAAGTATTGTGGTAATTAGTACTGAGCATCTTAGAAAAGTAGTCTGGACCCTCCAAGCTTCCAGCATGAATGCTTTCAGTTACTTACATTTCATCCTCTGTATCTCATGCCTCTGAGGAGTCCCCTGAGGATCCTTGTCAAAGGACCAGTAGTTTGTTTCATTACAATGGCAGCATTCAGACAGGAGTGTTTGTACAATGCATTCAGGGAAATGGCATCACAGTCCAGCTTCACCTAAGATTCTCATGCTTACAGTGAGGTACAGAGACATCAAAGAGCTGACAGATTTCAAGAGCTTGGACTCTGAGAAAGGCAGTGGCCATCATGATGGTTCAGGACCAGAAGCCCTGCTCCTGCTTTCAGGACCCAAATAAGCCAGTGTGACACCGGAAGAGGGAGAAAGCCCTGGGAATGACCAGGACAATATTCTTGATAGTCCAGTAGCTGGGGAGTTTAGACCTGAGATTAAATTAATTTGGAGAAAATAATGTTCTTATTATTGTGAACAGAAGATTTATACTTGCTAAAATTGTTTATTGCTTGGTGATAGAATTTTACCATGGTGATTGATCCATGTGATTGTCCATTAGCATGTATTTGTATTCATTCATTCACTCACCACATACCTATTGAGCTTCTATTATATAATAAATCTTGTGCTTGGAGCTGGGTATATAACAGTGGGCAGTACAGTCATGATCCCAGTTGTCTGAAAGGTTTATTGTCAATATATACTTAAATAAATAATTGTGTGAGGGTTTTAAAATTTACAAGGACAACTCAAGAATTCATAAATGCAAGCTTTTTTAAATTTTATTTTATAACTGAGCTCAATTTTGCTCTGGAATTCCCATTTTCACAAACAGTGGGAAATTCTCGATCTTGCCACTTGCAGGTAACTCAGTCATTCCTGGTGTAGAACATAGAGAGTATTCTAAATAAACATTTAGTTAATTTATATTAAGGATTTATATTCAGTTCAAAATTCACATTTTTTATGGAGAAGGGGTAGGGTAGTTGGATTAGACATGTACATACTGCTCTATATAAAATGGATAACCAAGGTCCTACTGTCTAGCACATGGAACTCTGCTCAATGTTATGTGGCAGCCCAGATGGAAGGAGAGTTTGGGGGAGGATGGATACATGTATATGTATGTCTGAGTCCCTTTGCTATTCACCTGTAACTGTGACAACATTGTTAATTGGCTATACCCTAATACAAAATAAAAAGTGAAAAGAAATAAAGAGAATCAGAAAAAAAAAAAAACAACAAATTCACATTTCTATCAAGACTATTTTTTCCTTTCAAGAACATTCCCTCTTATTTCTTAGAGATGTCATCTGGTTATAGCTTATGCAAATAACATCATAGCACCAGGCAAGGAGTGTCTGGTCCACATGCTGTCCTATTTCCTGGGTGACCTTCACTGAGATGTCTTCTTGTCCTTGGTCTTTGAGTATCACCTTCTGATCCCATTGCAACTTTCACTGATGTGATCTGTTCCAGTTATTATTGCTGAATAACTCACCACCCCAAATGTAGTGGAGTAAAATGACAAACACTTTATTATGCTCACAAATTCCATGAATTAAGAATTTGGAAACAGCACAACAGAAATGGCTTATCTTTGCTCCATGATGTCTGAGATCTGTGGGAAAACTCTATGAGTAACTTGAAAACTGGGATCAGGAATCATAAGAAAGCTGTCTCATTCTCTTTCATATTGAAAATGCAATATTTCATACTGGGACCTCAGCTGGGGTTGTCAGAAGACACCTGTAAATATTCTCTTGTGTGGCTGATTGTCTTCCTTATTGCCTGGTGGCTGGTGGTGTAATACTGGCAGCATTCTCAAATACAGATTTCTGTTAATAGCCTGTTCAAGGCAACTTAGGCTTTCACAGTAATGTTCCTCAAAATCCTTTCACACTTTTGAAAGTTTCTTCTTATTCTTAAAAAAGAGTACTAAAAAATTTTCAAATGTGTCTATGAAACAATGTAATGCAATAATAAGTAATATAAAGAATATTAGGCCACATAAATAATATGATTAAATGAAGGAGTAATAATATCTTTACACAGGTACACACATTTGATATTCATTTCTATGACATATGAGTTTAAAAATTTGACTTTTATTTATTTGGTTGCATTGGGTCTCAGTTGTGGCAGGTGGGATCTGTATTGCATCCTTTTGTTGTGGTGCATGGACTCTCTAGTTGTGGAGCATGGGCCCAGTAGTTGTATGTAATTGCTCTGAGGCATGTGGAATCTTTAGTTTGACCAAGGATCAAACCCAAATCACCTGCATTGCAAGGCAATTTCATAACCACTGGATTTCCAGGGAAGTCCCCTAAAATTTGACTTTTTAAAAATTTTTAATTTTTGACTTAATTTAAGAATTTTCAACATCTAGCTTTTAGAATTGAATGTTATTATTTAGATCATTTTGTGAGATCTTAGGACAACACTAAAATAGCTGGAAAGTTCCACTGTTGGAAAAGTCTTTAAACTGAAACTAGATACATTATGACTTCTGTGCTAGCATTCATTGAGGCTCTAATCCTTTCTGACTGATCTTCTGATGTTATAGTCTCAATAGATTTTTATTAGGTGGTTTTAGTGACTACTCCCTGTGAGTAAAGGTTGCAGGCCTTCTTATGCTCGCATCATTATTTAAGGTGAGAAAGTTTCCTTTATTTGGAAGGGAGAAAGGAATATAAAGTTAAAAAAATTAAGCCAGAAGTACTATCTCAATAGTTTTTTTCTCTTTTAGAAGATAATCAAAAGAAAAATTATTGATAAGGTATTCTATTTTCACATAGATAGGGGCCTGTCGCAGTTAAAATTGTCTTTCTATCCTCAATGGTATGATATTCAATAAGGGAAATGCAACAAATTCAGGTCAATAGGTTTTTTTTTTTTAAATCATAAACTTTTAAATAACTTGTAAAACACTTCAAATATATCAAATATAGAGAATAAATACCACTTACTAGTACACAACCTCCAAATGATCATTAATAATAACTTTAATGTGTTTGGAATAGTCTCTAATATTTTTAAACTCTGAGGTTACAAAAATGAGTAAAACATGGTGATTGCTTTTAAGACGTTTGTAGTCTAATGGAGATAACAGATACATAAGTATATGATTAAAAATCAGTGTTATAAGTTTATTAAAGAAGGTATGTATTAAGTGTTACAGAAACATGAAAGAAGAAGACTTAATTCAGTCTTGTGATAGAGTTGAATGTCAGAGAATACCTCTTACAAGTGGTGTAAGAGGTGAACATTAAATGATGAATCTTAACTGAGTAATTTTGAATTATTTGAGAATGAATCAGGGAGATAATAGATCTAGGACTTATAGATTTTTCTCTTTTTCTTTTATTTTCCTTTTTTTCTTCTGCCTCTCCTTGGTATGGCTCTCATCCCCAACACTCTTGTCAGTTTTAGCTTTATAGCTATCTTTTAAGTTTTGTTAATTGTGGGATTTAAAAATAATTTAAAAATTGTTTAAAGTTTAAATACATAAAATTGCATGTAAGTGAATCATCATAATCAGTGAATTTTCACAAGTTAAACACATCCAAGTAAATAGTATTCAGATCAAGAAACAGAATTCTACTAATATCTGAAAAGTCTCTGTTGTGCTTTTTCCTAGTCATTATCCTAGAAGTCTATGTTGACTTTTATCAGCATACTTCCTTATTTTTGTACTTTTGTCTAAAAGCAACCTTATAGAATGTTCTTTTTGTGTATTTGACTTTTCTTACTCAATAATGTTTGTGAGTTTCATTTATATTGTTGTGTGTGAGTGCAGATTTTATTCCCTTACTGTGTTCCTTTGAGTGAATATACTATGATTTATTTGTTATCCGTTCTTGAGGGATATTTGAATAGTTTCCAGTATTTGGCTATTATTAACAGTGTTGCTATGAACATTCTAGAACATGTCTTTTTGAAAGTATAAATGTACAGATATTTTTGCTATATATCCATGAGTGTAATTATCAAGTCATTGAACTGTCATATATTCAGCTTTGTAAATACTTCCAAATCATTTTACAAAGTGACTGTACTGATTTACAAGACTACTAACAGTTGTAACTGCTAACTGAGAACTCCAGTTGCTCCATATCCTTTCCAACATCTGATATTTTGGCTCAGGAGATTAAAAAAATTTTTATTTTCTAATAAAAATTGTGTAATTTAAAATACTCAAAGGAATTTTAAAGGGAAGTTTGAAAATGAACTAAGAGAAAATGTTGTCCAGTTGATATATAAACTAGAATTTTTAACTAGAAGTTTTGGCCAAGGTTTTTTCCACCACTCTTCCTGTTTCATCTATTTTTTGTGTTCTCTTATGAAACCTTTTTATGCTATTAAAGAAGTGTGGGGAAAAAAGCCAAGTCTGCATTATGTTCAGACAGATTTTAAACAAAAGATAACAACCATGGTTCAATCATTATGTGCATAAGAATCACCTGTGGAGGTTTGTCTCCATTTAGAGGGCCAGCCCTCAGTCCAGATGTCCCAATTCAGACTCTGAGGATGGAACTAAAGCATCTACGTTTTGAAAATTCACTGTAGAGTTATTCTAATGCACATCAAGGGTTGAAAATCAGTGAATGAGATCACTGACAAATCAATACAAATTGAACTAAATGTCTTTCTTTTTAGATAAATTAATTTAGTCTGACTGTATAGTGTTAGATCTGCTCGGTTAAACACCACTGCTGGCAGTGTTGAGAACTGAAAAAGAGGAATCAGTTGTAAAGCCTGTGATTAATCTATGCTGTATATACATGATCAATTTCAAGTCAGCTCATTAAACATTTTTGAACACTATGTATTGAGCTTTGGACCCAGTCCTGGATATATAATGATATAAAAAAGTGAACTGTCAGAATAAGCTAGATTATATAGATTATAGTACAAACAACCTCCAAATTGCAGTGACTTGAAGCAAAGTTTATTTCTTCCTCACGCTACATGTCCGCTGTGG
Organism: Bison bison bison; assembly: GCF_000754665.1. Classification (NCBI taxonomy): domain Eukaryota; kingdom Metazoa; phylum Chordata; class Mammalia; order Artiodactyla; family Bovidae; genus Bison; species Bison bison. Next base: position 2,298,529 of record NW_011494843.1, on the reverse strand, counting down.
CTTGTCTTGGGGCTATGCTCCATTCATTCCTTACTCTAAGACTCAGGCCAGGATAATAGCCACTACTGGAGTATTGTAAGTCTATGGCAGAGGGAAAGAGCATTTGTTGCCTCTGTAAGCATCTGCCCAGAAGTGGTACAGATCTTGTTCACCTGTTTGCCATTGCTTGAAGCAAGTGACATGATCACAGTTAACCTCTGAGAGGGTGGGAATGTAACCAAATGCTCAGAAAGAGAAAATCAGGTATTTAAGGAACAGAATGAAAGACTTCAACAATGATTAATGCACTCAGGGATTTCACAGTCTTGTATAGGAAAGTAGGGCCCATAGAAATACCTGAAATAGAATTTGTCACTTGTTGTAATAAGCTATGTGTAAAGTTGTTGGGCAGCAAAATGGAATTTGTCATTTCTTCCTATTGGTGGTAAAATATTACAAGGACAAGGTGATATTTGAGTTTCACTTTGAACTGTATAGAGGGTGTCCCAGGTGGAAACATTGCATGAGATATAGTAGAGAGAAGGGACTTTAGTAGACAGAATACCATGAAAAATCATACCCAAGTCTCAGGAGCTTGGATAAGTCCTGTTGCATAAGACATAGTAGGTGTTGAAGCATAGTGATGGACAGGAAAGGTATAGTTCCTGCCTTGTTGAGGATATATTCTGGAAGAGCATATAAACACTAAATGTATAAGTGGAGGATTAATAATTTAATAATAACCTGGGTGAATGCTTTGAAAAGGAAGTATATGTTGAAGGATTAAATTATATGAATATCACGTAGTCTAAGAGGTCAGAGAAGAAAGCTCATACACAATGCAGAGGGAGTATAGTCCTGGGGAAATACTCCAGAGAGAAGAAACAACATGTGTGAAAGTCCCAAGGTTGAAAAGAATATGGTGCATTGAAGAAACTGAAGGAAGTGGGCTGGCATGCAGACAGTGATAGAGTGGCATAAGATGGAAACTGGAGAGAATAGGGCAGATTTTGAGAGCTTTGAAGTACTTTATATCATGCTTAGTGTGTCCTGTACTCAGTCATCTCTGACTCTTTGCAACCCCATGGACTGTACACCACCAGGCTCCTTTGTCCATGGGATTTCCCAGGCAAGAATTACGGGAATGGGTCGCTATTTCCTTCTCCAGGGGATCTTCCTGATGCAGGAATTGAACCCACATGTTCTTCATTGGCAGGCAGATTCTTTCCTGTTAAGCCACCAGGGAAGCCCACTTTGTAATTAATCATATGATAAATGGAAGATCATCATCATGTGTTTTTTTTAATTTTAATTTTTTATTTTTAATTAGAGGATAATTAATTAGCAATATTGTGATGGGTTTCTGCCATACATCAACATGAATTGGCCATAGGTATACATATGTTCCCTCCTTCTTGAACCTTCCTCCCACCTCTGTCCCCATTTCACCCCTTTAGGTTGTCACAGAGCATTGGCTTTGGGTTCCCTGTGTCATGAAGCAAACTCCCACTGGCTATCTATTTTACATATGGTAATGTATATGTTCAAGTCCTTGTCTCTCAAATGTTTTATGCAAGAGAGTAACATAGGCCTTTTATAAAGCTCACTCTGCCTGCAGTATAAAAAATGAATGGAGGGATGTAATTTATAATATGAAATATGCATACTTGGTAGTTTGTCACTATTTCTGCCACAAGGCTCTCTAAACCCTTGGAATTTTCAAAGTGAAGAGACCAATAAAGCTGTCTTTGATATGTTAATGGGGTGATTTTTGGATGTACCTAAGGAGGAGGACTGATTGCTGAGAGAGCCAATCACATGGTTAGAGGGTTGGAACTTTCAGTCCCTAACTCCTTGATCTCTAAGGAGGGGAAAGGGGCTGGAGGTTAGATCATCTGCCAATGATTAATGATGTATTCAATTATTCCTAGTAATGATGCATCCACAAAAACCCAGAAGATGGGGGTTTGGATAGCTTCTTGATCGGTGAACACATGAAGATTTGGGAAGAGTAATGGACTTCCCAGGTGGCTCAGTGGTAAAGAATCTGCCTACCAGGCAGGATATGCCTGCCAAGCAGGAGACATGGGTTTGATCCCTGCATCCAGAAGAACCCTTGGAGAAGTATTCTACCCACTGCAGTATTCTTACCTGGGAAGTCCCATGGACAGAGGAGCCTGACAGGCTACACTCCATGGGTCATGGAGGGTCATACACAGAGTCATACAGGACTTAGGGACTGTGCATGCATGCACAAACAAATATTGAGAATAATTGACTTGATAATGAATTAAGAGGGAGACAAGATGGAAAGGGAGAGGTAGGTGTCTAAGAAGATTCCTAGATTTCTGTATTAAAGTGAGGCATTCTGTTGCTTAAAGATAAACTGAGGCATATTAAAGATGTTAAAAGTTTATTTGAACAAAAATTTATTTGAATTGAGCAACACCAAATTAGATGTGGTTAGGAGTCCTCATTGACAGGAGCTAGGGGCAAGACTTCTGTAAGGAGATATGAAAGCAGAGCAAGGAAATTATTTAATTGGTTGAAATTTAAGTAGTTGCCTTATTTGGGAAAGTCTGGTTGTCTGTGTGTGGTTTGTACTCCTCAGGTTTCAGTTTCTTAACCTTGAGGCATTATAGGTTTTTGGGTTTGCATACATAAGCTACCAAGTCATTGGAACCACTTCAGTCTAATGATCTTCTTTAATTAATTTAGCACTGCAAAAATATGGAGATTTTTAAAAAAGATAACTTGATAAATAATTGGTGTTGTTCAGTCAGTAAGTTGTGTCTGACTCTGCAACTCCATGGACTGCAGCACACCAGGCTTCCCACTTCTTCACTATATACCCAATAATTTTTTTAACTTTGGGAAGTCTTGACTGAATGTCAACTGAAAAATCCTTTTGTTCAGATCTGCCATAATGATATACAAAAAGATATGACTAAGATTCTGATTAACATACAGTGATATAAAACCACACTTTCTGTTGCTTACAGGGTTGAATGTCAATGTAATTTTGAAGGAAAACATGGATATTGTACTTATATTTGCCCCATAGGAGTTTAGTGAGATATTAACAAATACATAATCCATTTGCTCTTTATAACTGACTTGTGGGTTAGGTTAGGATGGATATTATTTAATTTTGCAGATGAGAAAACTGAGGTCAGTTCTATGTTAAGTAACATCACAGTTCACATAAAATTGACACAGATAATTAATGATTGATGGATCTGGAACTGTGCTTCCCAGGTGACTCAGTGGGTAAAGAATCCAGCTGCAATGCAGGAGATGCAGGCAGATGTTAGTTCAGTCTCTGGGTGGGGAAGATCCCCTGGAGGAGGGTGTGGCAACACACTCCAGTATTCTTGCCTGGAGAGTCCCATGGATGGAGGAGCCTGGTGGGTTACAGTCCATAGGGTCACAAAGAGTTGGACACGACTGAAATGACCAAGCATGCGTGCATGGATCCAGAACTAAAATCTTTGCTGTTATATGGTAGAATATGAGAGGTGATATCAGTGGTAAATGAGAATTGTTGGATAAGAAAAGTCTGAGGATCCTTGCAGTGTTTCACTACTAGACATAACTTTTAAAAATTTCTTATAAGGTAAAATGTATTTGTTTTGAACTGATAAATGAAAGAAAAGCTGAGACACATACTGTCAAGGATTCTTAAGGGGAGATACTGTACTAAACAATGTACTTGTTATATGAAACCAGTACTAATTGTCTTTTTGTTTGTTTGTTTTGCTTGTTAAGACATATTAGACCCCTGGGGACTTTCCTGGCAGCCCAGTGGTTAAGACTTTGCCTTCCAGTGCAGGGTGTGCAGGTTGAATCCCTGGTCAGGGAGTTAAGATTTCACATGCCTCACAGCCAAAAAACCTACACATAAAACAGAAGCAATATTGTAACAAATTCAATAAAGACTTTAAAAATGGCCCAAAAATCTTTAAGCAAGATTTGTTATTCCCCAGTACCTTTGATACTTCTTTGATTCCTTTTCCTATGAATCATTTTTATTTGATTTAGAGACAAGATTATAGGTTTAATTTTGCCTTGAGCTGTACAATCTCTTTCCTGTTTCTTTGCTTATGCTTTTGGAGTGTCTGGAATTATTCTTTAAGAAACAGGTGATTTGTTCACCACTGTACTACCAGCGCATAGTACATAAAAGAATGAATAAATATAGTACCTATTTGAATGAATAAATAAATGAAAGGATGTAAACAGGCTTTGTAAATTCCAATTTTACTTGTTGAAAGTTCAGTGTTTCTATATTAAGTCTTTGTATTTGGTTTTAGGCATTATATCTTTGTTGCTTGAACTTGATTTACACTTGCAATCTTATAGTTCTAAGTAATATATTTGACTTAAACCACTTTCCTTCTCCTAGTCCTCTAAAAGCAATAACCCAAACCCTGGGACGTCATCAATCTCTTATAATCTAATTATTGGTAATAGGTAAGAGCAGACAAATTCACAGTGCCTATTTTGTTACAAATGATTTTCTAGTTCTTGAAAATAAATCTTTAGAGATTGCTAAAACAGAACTTCTGTTGGAAGCTTGCGTGCGTGCTCAGTAGCTCAGTCATGTCCAACTCTTTGCAACCTTATGGACTGTAGCCCACCAGGCTCCTTTGTCCATGGGATTCTCTGGGCAAGAATACTGGAGTGGGTTGCTGTGCCTTCCTCCAGGGAAACTTCCCCACCCAGGGATCGGACTCATGTCTGCCTGCATTTCCTGCATTGCTGGCAGATTCTTTACCCACTGAGCCACCTGGGAAGCTTAACCATGCTCATGTCACTTTTTCTTTATTGTGTCTTCTAAGGTGTTATAATATTGGCAATTGTATTATGTTAACCTCATGGTGGCTCAGATGGTAAAGAATCTGCCTGCAATGTTGGAGACCTGGGTTCGATCCCTGGGTCAAAAAGATCCCCCGGAGAAGGGAATGTCAGCCCACTCCAGTGTTCTTGCCTGGAGATTTCCATGGACAGAGCAGCCTGGCAGGCTATAGTCCATGGGGTTTCAAAAAGTTGAACATGACTGAATGACTAACACTTTAGGTTATGCAAACAATTTATACCAAGTACAATTTGAAAAAGTGTTAGACATGATTCTTTTGAGAAAGAAAAATCAGCCTGTGAACACTGTGCTCTTGTCAAATTCTGGGTAATGTTTTGTTGTTGCTTCTAGGTTTCTAGTGTTTGACAAGGCTTTGGCTAACCTACTGTCCTCTACCTTATTCTAAGAAGATCTATTTATAAATAAAATAGAAGCAATTCTCTGATAATATGAACCTAGGTTCACTAGTGTCTGTGCTATTTCCTGCTAGAATTTGTGTGGAAGAGCCAGTTCATTTTCTGGGCTTGAATCATTCAGCAGCAGAGATTCTATTACACAGTGGTTTATCTTGTCTGTGTTTAAAGGTCTCCTGGAAGGGAGTTCATTTTTTCACTCATTATTTCAAGAAATATTTATTGAGTATCTACTATGTGAAAGTGCTTCACTTAGTATGCCAGCAAATTTGGAAACTCAACAGTGACCACAGGACTGAAAAAAGTCATTTTTCATTCCAATTCCAAAGAAAGGCAGTGCCAAAGAATACTCAAACTACCGCACAATTGCACTCATGTCACATGCTAGCAAAGTAATGCTCAAAATTTTCCAACCAGGCTTCAACAGTACGTGAACTGTGAACTTCCAGATGTTCAAGCTGGATTTAGAAAAGGCAGAGAGATCCAAAGATCAAATTGCCAACATCTGTTGGATCATTGAAAAAGCAAGAGAGTTCCAGAAAAACATCTA
>NW_011494843.1:2292292-2292629 GCF_000754665.1 Bison bison bison | reverse complement strand
TTATTTAACTTCTATGCAGAGTACATCATGAGAAACCCTGGGCTGGATGAAGCACAAGTTGGAATCAAGATTGCCGGGAGAAATATCAATAACCTTAGATATGCAGATGACACCACCCTTATGGCAGAAAGTGAAGAAGAGCTAAAGAGCCTCTTGATGAAAGTGAAAGGGAGAGTGAAAAAGTAGGCATAAAACTCAACATTCAGAAAACTAAGATCATGGCATCTGGTCCCATCCTTTCATGGCAAATAGATGGGGAAACAATGGAAACAGTGACAGACTTAATTTTGGGGGGCTCCAAAATCACTGTAGATGGTGACTGCAGCCATGAAATTAA
>NW_011494843.1:2291778-2292047 GCF_000754665.1 Bison bison bison | reverse complement strand
AGAAAGATGGTAACAATAACTCTGTATACGAGACAGCAAAAGAGACACTGATGTATAGAACAGTCTTATGGACTCTGTGGGAGAGGGAGAGGGTGGGAAGATTTGGGAGAATGGCATTGAAACATGTAAAATACCATGTAGGAAACGAGTTGCCACTCCAAGTTCGATGCACGATGCTGGATGCTTGGGGCTGGTGCACTGGACGGCCCAGAGGGTTGGTATGGGGAGGGAGGAGGGAGGAGGGTTTGGGATGGGGAACACATGTATAC
>NW_011494843.1:2207507-2291678 GCF_000754665.1 Bison bison bison | reverse complement strand
CAAAGCCTTGGTTTTTCCAGTAGTCATGTATGGATATGAGAGTTGGACTATTAAGAAAGCTGAGTGCCAAAGAATGATGCTTTTGAACTGTGGTGTTGGAGAAGACTCTTGAGAGTCCCTTGGACTGCAAGGAGATCCAACCAGTCCATCCTAGAGGAAATCAGTCCTGAATATTCATTGGAAGGACTGATGCTGAAGCTCCCATACTTTGGCCACCTGATGCGAAGAACTGACTCATTTGAAAAGACCTTGATGCTAGGAATGATTGAAGGTAGGAAGAGAAGGGGATGACTGAGATGGTTGGATGGCATCACCAACTCAACAGACATGAGTTTGAGTAAGCCCCGGGATTGGTGATGGACAGTGAAACCTGACATGCTGCAGTGCATGGAGTCTTAAAGGGTCGGACACGACTGCACGACTGAACTGAACTGAACTATGTGTCAGATATTCTTCTGAGTTCTTAAGATACAGATATGGACATAAGATTCCTATCCTCAAGGAACTTATATTCTAATGAGACTACACAAGTGTTAAGTAAGTAAAATAGTGTATTGTTAGAACGTGATAAAGGCTATGGAGGAACATACAGCAGGAGAGGGAGATTGTGTATCCTTGGAGTAGGGAGAATTTGATGTTTAAATAGTGCACTCAGGAAGTTCAGTTCAGTTGCTCAGTCGTGTCCGACTCTTTGCGACCCCATGAATCGCAGCATGCCAGGCCTCCCTGTCCATCACCAACTCCCGGAGTTGACCCAGACTCACGTCCTGAAAAAGTGACATTTGAATAAAGACCTTAATAGGTGAGGGAGTGAGTCATTGTGTTAATCTTTAATAATTTAAATTAATGTTTAAATAAGAATTAAAAATATAATAAATTAAGTGGTTATTACTTTGTAAAAAATCAGTTGGGTTTTAGCCAATTTAGAATATATGTACACCATTTTTTGCAATGACAAAAATTTATAGGTAAATTTGTCAGATGCAGCTAAAAGCCTTAGTGTTATGTGGAGACTAAAACTGTAAAAGGCTTCTGAGAAATATCTTTTGAGGCAATATCTCATTAAGAGGAAAATATCTGACTGGCTACACATGTGAAGGAAAGGTGGGATACCCTTTAGCTCAGCTAGTCATAGTATTTTTCCCCCCTAAGGCTTTTTTTCATTAGAGACACAATTCTAGGGGAGTCATTGGTTTTAAAAGGAGTCATTTTATAAATTATGCTTAGATTAATTTTTTTAACCCAAAGACCAGTATTTAGCCCAAATATTTCATGTATAGGGCACAAATAAGACTTCTGACATTGCAAAGCTTTTAGCCTCTTTATTGAGACATTCCTATTTTATAGGAATAAAAGAGATTTTCAGTGAACAGATGTAAGACTCTGTTCCTGTAGGGCTGACTTTACCTTACACAAATAATTTAATAAAAATGAGTTATACCAATTAACTGAATACTGTCTGCATATACTTTCATTTGAAATAGTCTTCAAAGAGAATGTGAAATTTCAAACTTTCCTGATAACCTTAGAGCTAACAAGAACCTTGGAGAAAACCTAGGTCAATCCTCATTGCATAAATCAAGACATTTACATCTAGTTATTTTCCTGAGGTCACAATGCTGTGACTGACTGTTGACACACCCTAAATGCATATAGCTTCCTTGGAACTTGGAACTGGAACTTGGAAACTGATGTCTATGAATTCATCTTACCTTCTGAGAAGTCTTGCTTATCTCATCTCAGGAAATGAGCCACCCTCTGACTCTATGTATGTCAGGATAGACTAAACTGTAGTAATGAACAATCCTCCAAATTCCAGTTTTAGTGCAATAAAAGGTTTTGTCTTGTTGATACAAAATCTGTTGGGGTATCAAGTGGACAACTGTCCTTCAAATAGTGGAGGAGGTTTAAGTTGTTTTAAACTTCTCAACAGAAGGTTTGTCACACTGGATAGGAGAATAGACTAGAGAATCCCACGGTAAGATTCTGTGTGAGGGGGCCAGTTACACATTTCACCTGGGGAAGTCCCCATTTTGTGAACCAACATAGATCACGTAGGCATTGGATATCAGACAAAGAAACCAAAGAAGTCTTTTTTATTTATTTATTTATTTGACTGTATGGGCTTTCTCTAATTGTGGTGAACTTCTCATTGTAGTGGCTTTTGTTGGAGAGCACGGGCTCTAGTAATGTAGCTTCAGTAATTGCCACACGTGGGCTCAGAAGTTGCAGCTCCTGGGCTATAGAGCACAGGCTCAAAGCGTTGTAGTGCACAGGCTCAGTTGCTCCAGGGCATGTGAGATCTTCCCTGATCAGGGATTGAATCTGTGTCTCCTGCATTGGCAGGTGGATTCTTTACTACTAAGCCACCAAGGAAGACCCCACAGAAGCCTTTAATACACAGATGTGACATGCTCTTGATGATGTTTTAAGAAGGTTGATCTTGTTGTTACCTAGAAGGGGAAGAGGTCAAAATCAGGGAGACTTTTTAGGAGGCTGTTGTAGTAGCTGAGCTGAGCAATTACAGTGGAAAGGAAAGGACAGATATGAGCGAGTCTGTGAAGGGAGAATTGGAGGATATAGAAACTGATTAAATATTTTGTGGAGAGGGAAAAGTCAATGGCAGATTCTAGATTTAGGACTTTGGAGACTAGAAAATTGATCAAACTGAAAATCTTGAGGAGGTGTTGAAGAGAGATGGGAGAGGTATTATAATGAAATACGGCACATAAGAGGTCACAATAAAATAAAACAATGTTAAATATAATGGTAGCTTTCTCTTTTCTCATAGCTTTAAAATTTTTGATTTGAAGACAATGTATTAAAATGAAAGTAAAAAGAGACCCAAAAAAGACAGAATTTGAGTGTTCTTTCCTGAGACCTATAGAATGTGCAGTTTCTGTCACTTTTATACAACTGAGTTGGTAGTAGAAAATGAAGTTGATGGAAATCACGATGTAGACAGCATAATTCAGCCAGCTTGGAAGGCAAACTGAGGTAAGCATTTTGTTTATTGCTAAGAGGAATGAAAGGATAATTGGATAGAGAGCCTGAGAACAAAATACTATAAGTATTTTCAGGATACATACTAGGAGATACTAGAATATTTCTGGGTATCAGTTGGAGAATACCACTGTCATATAAGTTTAGTTACTTAATCAATATTTAATTTTTTGAGATATTTCATTGTATAAGTTTAAGTATACAATATGTTGATTAGATCCATTTTTAGATTGCAATATGGTTATCACTGTAGCTTTAGATAACACTTCTGTCACATCACATAGTTAGCATTTTGTGTGTGTATGTGACAGGAACAATTGAGATCTAGTTTCTTTGACAGTTGTAATAGAGTATTGTCTCTAAAATCACTATGCGGTTTGTTAGATCTCCAGGGCTTAAGTATCTAGTGGTTGTAAGTTTGTATCTTTAATCAATGTCTTCCCAGTTCCCCCAAATCCCATTCCCCAAATCCCCATCCAGCGTTCTGCACTTTTAAAGTTATGTTTTCTCAGATTCCACACACAGGTAACATCAGACAGTATTTTTCTTTCTCTACCTGACTTATTTCACTTAGCATAATGCCCTCAAGATCCATCTGTGTTGTCTCAAATGGCACAATATTCTTTCTCATGACTGAATAATATTCTGTATATATGTACCACATCTTCTTTATCCAGTCATTCATTGATGGACACGAGTTTTTCCACGTCTTGGTTATTGTGAATAGTGCTGAAATAAACATGAGAGTGCATTTCTCTCTTCAACATCCTGCTTTCGTATTTGGATTTATACCGGAGAAGGCAATGGTACCCCACTCCAGTACTTTTGCCTAGAAAATCCCATGGACGGAGGAGCCTCGTAGGCTGCAGTCCATGGGGTCGCTAGAGTCGGACACGACTGAGCGACTTCACTTTCACTTTTCACTTTCACGCATTGGAGAAGGAAATGGCAACCCACTCCAGTCTTGCCTGGAGAATCCCAGGGACGGGAAGCCTGGTGGGCTGCCATCTATGGGGTTGCACAGAGTCGGACACGACTGAAGCGACTTAGCAGCAGCAGCAGCAGAACTGCTAGATCATATTGTAACTTTAATTTAAACTTTTTGAGGAAACTGTATACTGTTTTCCATAGTTGTTAAACCAGTTTACATTTCCACTAATAGTGGATAAAGATTTCTTTTTCTCCACACACTCTCTTGTCTTTTTAATAATAGCTATTATAATGGATGGGAGGTAATATTTCTTTGTGGTTTGGATTTGTCTTTTCCTGATGACTAGTGATGTTGAAAATCTTTTCACATATCTGTTGAATATTTTCCTTGGGAAAGTATTTCTTTAGTTCCTCTGCCCATTTTTAAATTAGATTTTAAATTTGTTATTATTGATTTGTATGATTTCTTTATATATTTTTGATAGCAACCCTTTATCCAATATATGATTTGCAAATATTTTCTCACATTCTGTAGTTGCCTTTTTATTCCATTGATTGTTTCTTTTGCTGTGCAGAAGCTCTTTAGTTGATGTAGTTCCATTTCTTGATTTTTGCTTTTGTTGCTTGTGCTTTTTGGTATCACATCTAAAAAACATCATTACCAAGATCAGTGTCAAGAAGATTCTTTCCTATGTTTTCTTTGTTTCCCCCCATGCTTTCTTCTGAGAGTTTTATGGTGTCAACCCTTAGGTTTAAGTTGTTAATCCTATTCAAAATATTTATTGAACACATTATTTTTTAAATACCAGACTGGGTTCTATGAGGACAAAGATGAGTAAGACAGGATGCCTTTCATCAAGGGGCTTATACTCTAATGGACAAGACAAATACAGTTTATGGTAAGTGATAAGATAGACTCACAAGATTCTAGAGAGGTTCAAGGAGGTTCAGTGTTCATTGAAGACTGCTGCAGATATGCCCAAGAGGAGTCTTAAGGGATAAATAAGCACAAGCCAGTTGAGGAGAGGTGAGAAAGGAAACTTCATTAACAAGGCATTAATGTGAAAAGATGGTATTCAACCTGCAGCATCATACTTCTTCCCAGAATGTTGTTTATTTCTTTCCTTCCCACAGCCTCTTGCCTCAAACTAGAGGACACCGCAATAGAAATGATGATCTGTTTTAGCTTCTTAAGATCCCAGGAACAGTTAACATATCCGCAGTTTCTAAAGTCAGTGCTTCAAGACAACAAACCTGCCAAAGCTAAAAAACCCCAGTGATTCTGCTTCACACTTCTCTGTTCTGCTTGCTTTCTAATTAGAAAGTCTTATTGTGTAACTCAGTCCTAGGCAGCATCAGGATTACTGTGGAGCTTTGAGCCTTCAGATCATCTTAGTGGTGTTTAAAAACAAACTCCTTTTCCTGGAATCTTAAGATGTAAAAACGTTGAATAATGTTTCTGTGTATTTTCTAATAGCAACAATGACTGAAGTTCTCTCTTGAATTCCATGGAAATCTCCTCTTTCAGTAAAAATAATTGCTGATATTATCTGTGTCTTTTTAAAGGGCTGCAGTCATATTTCTATGAATGCTACAGTTTTACTTTGGAAACATGCAGCAGTTTTGAGAACAATACCAAATGTAATAAACTGATTGTGCGACAATCCAGAAAGTTGGTCTCTTTTGTTGTGTGTCTTTAATAAGCATTAAGGAGGCAAAAATTCTTTCAAGGCTTTGTCAAGTCTTCCTAGTAGGCAAGATGTGTGCTTTATAATAGTTGTAAATAGTAGGCCCTTTGGACTAACCTAATGTGAAGTCAAGTGGGCCTTTGAAAGCATCACTATGAACAAAGCTAGTGGAGGTGATGGAGTTCCAGTTGAGCTATTTCAAATCCTGAAAGATGATGCTGTGAAAGGGCTGCGCTCAATATGCCAGCACATTTGGAAAACTCAGCAGTGGCCACGGGACTGGAAAAGGTCAGTTTTCATTCCAATCCCAAAGAAAGGCAATGCCAAAGAATGCTCAAACTACCGCACAATTGCACTCATCTCACACTCTAGTACGGAGAAGGCAATGGCACCCCACTCCAGTACTCTTGCCTGGAAAATCCCATGGATGGAGGAGTCTGGTAGGCTGCGATCCATGGGGTCGCTAAGAGTTGGACACGACTGAGCAACTTCACTTTCACTTTTCACTTTCATGCATTGGAGAAGGAAATGGCAACCCACTCCAGTGTTCTTGCCTGGAGAATCCCAGGGATGGGAGAGCCTGGTGGGCTGACGTCTACGGGGTCACACGGAGTCGGACATGACTGAAGCGACTTAGCAGCACACGCTAGTAAAGTAATGCTCAAAATTCTCCAAGCCAGGCTTCCGCAATACATGAACCGTGAACTTCTAGCTGTTCAAGCTGGTTTTAGAAAAGGCAGAGGAACCAGAGATCAAATTGCCAACATCTGCTGGATCATTGAAAAAGCAAGAGAGTTCCAGAAAAACATCTATTTCTGCTTTATTGACTATGCCAAAGCCTTTGACTGTGTGGATCACAATAAACTGTGGAAAATTCTGAAAGTGATGGGAATATCAGACCACCTGACCTGCCTCCTGAGAAACCTATATGCAGGTCAGGAAGCAACAGTTAGAACTGGACATGGAACAAAAGACTGCTTCCAAATAGGAAAAGGAAATACGTCAAGGCTGTATATTGTCACCCTGCTTATTTAACTTATATGCAGAGTAAGTACATCATGAGAAACGCTGGGCTGGAAGAAGCACAAGTTGGAATCAAGATTGCCAGGAGAAATATCAATCACCTCAGATATGCAGATGACACCACCCTTATGACAGAAAGTGAAGAGGAACTAAAGAGGCTCTTGATGAAAGTGAAAGTGGAGAGTGAAAAAGTAGGCATAAAGCTCAACATTCAGAAAACGAAGATCATGGCATCTGGTCTCATCACTTCATGGCAAATAGTTGGGGAAACAGTGGAACAGTGGCAGGCTTTATTTTTGGGGGGCTTCAAAATCACTATAGATGGTGATTTCATGCAGCCATGAAATTAAAAGATGCTTACTCCTTGGAAGGAAAGTTATGACCAATCTAGATAGCATATTCAAAAGCAGAGACATTACTTTGTCAACTAAGGTCCATCTAGTCAAGGCTATGGTTTTTCCTGTTGTCATGTATGGATGTGAGAGTTGGACTGTGAAGAAGGCTGAGCGCCGAAGAATTGATGCTTTTGAAGTGTGGTGTTGGAGAGGACTCTTGAGACTTGGACTTGCAAGGAGATCCAAACCAGTCCATCCTAAAGGAGATCAGTCCTGGGTGTTTATTGGAAGGACTGATGTTGAAGCTGAAACTCCAATACTTTGGCCACCTCATGCGAAGAGTTGACTCATTGGAAAAGACTCTGATGCCTGGAGGGATTGGGGGCAGCAGGAGAAGGGATGACAAAGGATGAGATGGCTGGATGGCATCACCGACTCAATGGACGTGAGTTTGAGTGAACTCTGGGAGTTGGTGATGGACAGGGAGGCCTGGTGTGCTGCCATTCATGGGATCTCAAAGAGTCGGACACAACTGAGTGACTGAACTGAACTGAATTGAATAGATATCAAAGACTGGGTGACTTATAAAACAACACATTTATTTCTCACAGTTCTGAAGGCTGCAAAATCCAAGATCAAGGCTCTGGTAGATTTGGGTCTGGTGAAGGGCTACTTCCTGCTGAGCTCTTTTTGCTGTGTCTTCACATGGTGGAAGATACAGGGGACCTCTTCAGGGCCTCTTTTGGAGGGCAGTAGTCTGATTCATAAGAGCTCTTGTCCTTATGACTCTGCCACCTGTCAAAGGCCCCATCCAAATACTATCATACTGGGATAACATTCCAACATATGAATTTGGGAGGATGCAAACGTTCAGTCTATAGCAGTCTCCTTTTCTTGGTTAGGGGTAGCAGTGGGCTAGAAGGTTTATATCATTATCAGTTATAGTTCTTTGCAGATAATGAATCCCCAAATAAGTATTTATTAAATGAGAAAAAGAACAGATGATGAAATTCCTATCAGTAGATTGGAGTGTATGTGTATTTTCAATGGCTTCTTAACTGGTCTTTCCCTTTCTGCCTTTGTACTCCTACAATCCATTCTAAATAAACAGCCAGAGTGATTCTCTTAAAAAGGAAGTCAGATCATGTTCCTTTTTGGTTTCAGCCTTTATGCCTGCCTGTCTCAGAGTGAAGGCCAAACTCCTAATGCTATAAGGCATTGCACAGTCTGGCCTTTATTACCTCTTTGACTATCTTACAAGGCCCTCCCTGAATCACTCTTCTCCAGCCACACTAGCTTCCTTGCTATTTCTCCTGGATGTCTGGTGTGTTCCCTGCTCAGGACCTCTGCATTTGCTGTTTCCAAATGCTCTTCCCACCTAAATACGTGAGGACTCCCTCTTCCCTTTCAGGCTTTGTTGACGCATCACCTTCTCACAGCTGTCCCTCTTCCCTCCCCCCACCCCCTGTCTTTCCTTCTTATCACCATCTAACACACCATGTGTTTGCTTGTGTTTATTTTATTTATTGTCTGCTTCCTCCCTAACATCTCCCTCACCTGCTGCTGCTGCTGCTGCTAAGTCGCTTCAGTCGTGTCCGACTCTGTGCGACCCCATAGATGGCAGCCCACCAGGCTCCCCCGTCTCTGGGATTCTCCAGGCAAGAACACTGGAGTGGATTCCCATTTCCTTCTCCAATGCATGAAAGTGAAAAGGGAAAGTGAAGTCACTCAATCGTGTCTGACTCCTAGCGACCCCATGGACTGCAGCCCACCAGGCCCCTCCTTCCATGGGATTTTCCAGGCAAGAGTACTGGAGTGGGGTGCCACTGCCTTCTCCCTCACCTAATAGAATATAAACCCCATGAGGGCAGGGATTTATTCACTAATTTATCCTCCTTTACGCAAAACATAGATGACAATAGTAGAATCTTGAGACATTTTGATACAGTGAATGACAAAGTAAATGTGTGTGTATGTGTGTGGTCTTTATACAATTATTAGATGTTGTTAAAAGTTATGTTAGTATGATTTTTAGATGCTTATGAGAAAAAGCCTGCATCTGAGACTTTATTTTCTGGGTCTTCTTTAAAGCCTAGGCCAAAGCAGAATACTAGCAGAAAGGAAGGAATTAAGGTGTTAGTGTTTAACTGGGCAGTTTAGATTGGACCAACTAAGTAATGGGAGAAGGGTCAGTAAAGAAACCAGACAGAGAAAGGAAGGGAGCAGGGAGTGGGTCTGTACCAGGAGGGAAGAGATTCTAGTACTTCTGCTGAGGAACGAGGCAGGGGAAAGGACAGGGGCTGGGGTGTCAGAAATTCTTAGATTCACGTTCTGGCTTTCCTGCTGGGTAGCTGTAGACTTTGGGCAAGCTTCTTGACTCTCTGAAAGTGAAAGTGAAGTTGCTCAGTCGTGTCCGACTCTTTGTGACCCCATGGACTGTAGCCTACCAGGCTCCTCTGTCCATGGGATTTTCCAGGCAAGAGTACTGGAGTGGGTTGCCATTTTCTTCTCCTCTTGACTCTCTGAGGCTCTCACTTACAAAACAATAACGATGTCTGCTTTGTGTTGTGAGGATTATATAAGGTGAAACAAATAAAGGGCTTGGCATATAATAGGTTTCCTTAAGTATTCTTGTCGTTCCCTGATACCTCTCCCTCCTGGATCCCACCTCCTTTGATTATATTAGTATTTATTCATTCCTTGTTGCTTGCGTTAAGCCCCTCCCTGCATCTCTT
Organism: Bison bison bison; assembly: GCF_000754665.1. Classification (NCBI taxonomy): domain Eukaryota; kingdom Metazoa; phylum Chordata; class Mammalia; order Artiodactyla; family Bovidae; genus Bison; species Bison bison. The sequence continues at coordinate 2,281,964 of NW_011494843.1, read as the reverse complement.
TAATTCTCCTTAGTTACCCAGCTTGATTGTGCCTTGACTGATAAAGTCATTGGATTGAGAGTGGCCCTAGAATTCATTCTTCTTAAAGTGAGATTCTGAGATTAGATATTCACAAACTTCTTGTCAAAGGAATGAGATAAGGGACAAATGAAGTACTTGAATGTTGAACTCTGAAATCAGTGGAAAATCAGAAAGACTCGGTGGCCACTTTGAAGAAGAGTTCCTCCTCCCCTCTAGAGGAGGAACTAACTAGAGTTATGGAGCAGATGGTTTACGGCCAGAGCTGGAGTCTGTTAGGAAGGAGGTGTGAGAGCGAGGTGTGTGATGCTCTTCTCACAGTGGGCACAGAGCACAGGGACCTTGTACCTCCCTTCCATGCCACCTGAGGGCATCTGCAGTGGAGGAGGCCCTCAGTAACCAGCATAGCAAGATGGCTGTCCATCTGCCTCTTCCTCCACCTTGTGTTGAATCTATGTGCAAATACGGCAATGATAGCCATACTGGAAGTTCTGCATGAGCTCAGAAACACGGTCTTTTCCTCACCAGGGCTGATCCCTTACTTGGTATCATTCCCCAGGTGTACCTTACAGTCATGTGGTGATACATTGACTATGTCAGTCCTCTTTAAGCATTGAAGAGGCAGTGTTTTGATCCCATCAGAGTGGACACGTATACTGGGACAGATTTGTTCCCCTGCCCACAGTGCCTCTTCCTGCATCACCAGTTACAGACTCATAGAGTGCTGTTTCCATGACCACATTGATCCAAAAAACATTTCCTCCCACATTGGGGCATACTTTACAGCAGAGAAAGGGCAGGGAAGGGTTTGTGCCCAGAGAGTTCTTTGATTTTACCTCTTACCCTCATGACCTAGGAGCAGTCACATTACCAGCTCTGATACGACACCCTGTAAGGTTCAGTGCTATATGTATATATACAGATAGTGGTGTTTATCTTGAACCATTAACCCACATATGTTAGTCTCTTTAGTCAAAATATGGGGCTCTGGAATGCAAGCTTTGGGAGGCTGGAGTCACCTTTCTCACATTTACACCAAATGACATGCATGCTATAGTTGTTTTCTCTTCCCATGTATGTATTTTTGGGCTTGATGGATTTGGAAGTCCAGGAGAGAAATGTCCAATGGAGAAGTGCTTCCATCAGAGAACACAGTCATAGTCTTTAACTGAAAGTTCAGCTCCCTGGATACTCTGGCATCATAGCAACAGGCAGAAATAGAGGTCACTGTACCCGCCAGAGTGAATGAGCCTGAATACCAAGGAAGAGGTGGGATGCTGCTCTGTGATCAGGGCAAAGAGGGCTGTTTCTGTAACCTAGGGGGTCTGCTTGGACATCCTTTAGTGCTCATTTTGCCGAGTAGTCATGGTCAGTGGACATTCTGTGACAACTTCGTAGGTTTGGACCAATTAGGACTCATAAATTAAGGTTTGAGTCATACTTTCTATCCCTGGATGTTGCAGAAGGTAAGTTAAACAAAACTGGTGGTGGAAAAGGAAGTGGTGATTAACAGCTTCATGGCTATTTATAAAGGCAGTGACCATAGCACCTAAATTTCATGTTAATTAGTTTTTCCTTTTCCTGCCTCCCTCTGTACTCTTCCATTTAGAGCGCTAATGTTTTATACTTTAGGTGAGAGTCTGGCTTCATTCGGCAAAAATATAATAGCTAATAGTTTGTCATCTATATTAGGGACATGGGGTTTTTTTTTTTCCACCCAGATAAATGGTCAGAATGGATGATAAGGAGAAAATATGTCCTGGATGGAGCTCTTCTGCTTCCCCTCCAGATCCATGCCTCACCCTTTACTTCCTACTCCAGTGTTCCAGAGGCTGACTCATGGATGTTTCTACTGGATTCCTTTACCCTCTGGCTTCCAGTTGAGTTCAGCCAATGGAAGATGCCAGTAGCATCTGGGAAAGGAAGGAGAGTGGTGTCAGTGTATTGTCTGCCCAGCTCTCTGCCTGCTCTGTTATACTGGGCTGGCTACTTGCCTCTGACCAAGATCTCCCTCAGCTCTCTGGTTCTGGTAGCTTCTCTTTCTTTTGCCTCTTGGGCCCAGGAATAGTACTCCTGCCATTAGTAACCCTGGCACTGCATTTTTCCTTATTGCATTCTCTAAACTCTGCCTACACATTTATACATAGTTCTGTTATTAAACTGTGACCAGATACCCAAAGGCTACACTAGGAAAGAAAGTCCAAGAACACTTAGGTAACTTGCAGAAGTTCTCACAGCCAGTGAGCTGTGCAAACTAAGTAACTGTGAAACTAGGGCCCAGTGGCTGCAAGCCTATGCTGAGTAGATGGTATCAAATTCTAATCACTGCAGCACATATTGTTAGCCAGGAGAAAAGTTTGAAAAGATAATTTATTGGCATTCAAAATCTCAGTTTTCAGATATAATGATGAGAGTGGGGAGACTTGGGCTATATCTGTAAAGAAAAAAAAAATAACCAAATTTGAATATTATCAAGTCAGAGGGTCTGTTTCTGATATGATTTATCCCAGCTATCCCAAAGAGACCCCGGCTTGTTGGTAATTTGTAATCTGTTTTCCTTGTCTGAAGTTTCTAATCTTACATAGAAGAGTTATAGGTCACAGATTGATGATGGTGCTGGTGTAGCCAGAGGCCTTTGACCTAAGGCTTTTATAGAAATAGTATCACCTAAAATGGGAGGGGTGAGTGGAGGTTCTAGAATGGTGGGTTACCTGAGGCAACTGGGTGCAGCCTGGAAGCCAGAGAAGGTAAGTGAAAGGGGAATAAGGAAAACCAGCTCTGTCACCCTTAAGTCTGGCTGTGGGTCCTTTGTAAAAAGATGATCAGGAATTAACAGAAAACAGAGATGCCATAAGTATAAGACAAGGGCAGGTGAACTTATGTTCAGGGAGACTTAGAAGTGAAAATAGCAAGGGAATCTGAAGTGATCCACTAAATCAGTATTAGTTTGTGCTTTCTTTTGGAGAAAGGGGAGATTGGGATGGAATTTGCAGTGATGGAGTTAGTGTAGGATGGTGAAGGAGGGTACGTAATGTATGGATATGCTTTGAGAAAAAATACGCCAGTGCTGGATTGTAGCACTTCAGGGAGTTAATGGTTACTTGAATCTGTGTGCATCTGGTAGGATTAATGTGGCAGTTATGCTGACTCTGTCACTAGAATGCTTGTGAGATGAATGTTCATCTCACATTGAGCTCACCCTTGCATGATGGAACACAAGATGTATGGAGGCTTGCAAAGCTGGAGTACCACTTGGCATGTGACAAACAGAGTAGAGTTTTAGTTTCATTGCTTCACTGATTCAAAGAGTCAAAACAAGTAAACAACAATTTAGGGCAAGTTTGACTTTTCTCAGTAATGAGAGAAATGCTAAAGTAGAGAAAGGACTCTCTGAAATATGCAGTGAATGTCAAATGGGAATTAGGCTTAGGAAGAACAGAGAGAAGGAGATGTAGATATATGTGTTAATAACTGTGACTGGGAAGGATAGTAGGAACACATACAGTTTGGGGGTGTGTATATACATATGTGTTACATATATATTTTTTCCATTTATATTTTATTTATAGTTGTGTGAATATGGAGTATAATTGTTGAGGGCAGGTCAGCTAGCATGATAGATTACAGAATGTGGATTCTATAGAAAGAGAGATTGTGGGTGCTCTGAATTTAGAGGCCCACCTCCTGAGTGTCAGAGCAATTGTTATTGTTGTTGTTCAGTCGCTCAGTTGTGTCTAACTCTTTGTGACCCCATGGACTGTAGCACGCCAGGCTTTCCTGTTCATCACCAACTCCTAGAGCTTTCTCAAACTCATGTGCATTGAGTCGGTGATGTTATCCAACCATCTCGTCCTCTGTAGTTCCCTTCTCCTGCCTTCAATCTTTCCCAGCATCAGGATCTTTTCTAATAAGTCAGCTCTTTGTATCAAGTGGCCAGAATATTGGAGCTTCAGCTTCAGCATAAATCCTTCCAATGAATATTCAGGACTGATTTCCTTTAGGATTGACTGGTTGGATCTCCTTGCAGTCCAAAGGACTCTCAAGAGTCTTCTCCAACACCACAGTTCAAAAGCATCAATTCTTTAGCACTCAGCTTTCTTTATAGTCCAACTCTCACATCCATACATGACTCCTTGAAAAGCCATAGCTTTGTTAGCAAAGTAATGTCTCTGCTTTTTAATATTCTGTCTAAGTTTGTCATCACTTTTCTTCCAAGAAGCAAGCATCTTTTAATTTCATGGCTGCAGTCACCATCTGCAATGATTTGGAGCACAAGAAAATAAAGCCTGTCACTGTTTCTATTGTCAGAACAATATGGAAGAAAAAACAAGACGCCTCCATGTCAGACAAGGCAGATGGGTTAGCAGAGGGCTGGCTCCAGGATAAGATTTAGGATCGTAGCTTGGAACCAGGTATGTCTAAACTAGCATTGAATACAATCTGAAAGGGCAGGTGAGGACAGTCTTCTCTGGGTTATGTGTATATGAGAAGGTCCATTGAATAAAACACCCAAGGTACGACTATTGCCTCTGTATCAGTGTGTGTTCAGTCATGTCCGACTCTTTGCAGCCCCATAGACTGTAGCCTGCCAGGCTCCTCTGTCCATGGAATTTTCCAGGCAAGAATACTGCCTTTCCTACTCCAGAGGATCTTCCCTACCCAGGGATTGAATCCACATCTCTTGCGTCTTCTCCATTGGCAGACAGATTCTTTACCGCTAGTGCTACCTGGGAAGCCCCAGATCAGTGATGGTCTGTCTTTACCTTTTATTTTTAAGCACCTTTGTTGGGTTAGGAGATCAAAGTTGGAAGATGTTTGTTGCTCCTCAGTGATGGAGTTTTGTACATTATTGTAGCTGGTGTTCATAAGAGGAGTAACAGTTGAGAGGAAGTGAGTCCTCTGCAGAGTGTTAAAGCACTTCTATTTTAAGACCATACATTTTTGTTGGCTTAGGCAATCTTTGCAGGAAGTATTTTAATTTACTTATTAATTTACTAATAAGCCTCTGAATTTTGAGATTTGCCTACTCTTTGACTAAGAAGTTTCACTCTAAGAATTTATTTTAATGAGATGCTTTTTCATGTAGCTAATATTTATTGAGAGTCTGTTCAGCTGGTAAAGAATCTGCTTGCAACGTGGGAGACCTGAGTTTGATCCCTGGGTTGGGAGGATCCCCTGGAGAGGGGAACAGTATTCTGGCCTGGAGAATTCCATGGACTATATAGTCCATTGGGTTGCAAAGAGTCAGACACACCTGAGTGACTTTCACTTTCACTTTATATGTCAGGCACTTTTAGGCTTTTGAAATATATCAGGAAATAAGACAAAGCTCCCTGCCCTCATGGAGCTTTCATTGTAGAGGAGCAGAGAGAAAATATAAACAACAAACAAAATAAAAAGTAAATTATTTAGTTTGTTAGAATGTGATGTTTTGAAAAAGTAGAGCAGGGTAAGTGTAAGATATGGGAAGCAGTTTGCAAAAATAAATAGCTTTTAGCAAAGTCCCATTGAGCAGTTTCCACTGAAGAAGGTTTAAAGGCAGGATGGGAGGTAGTCATGTGGATATCTGGTGAGAAGATCATTCCAGGAAAAAGCAAAAGTCAAACAGTAAATGTGAAACCATCAGGCAGGAGCATCCTGGTGTGCTTGAGAAACAGCATGGAGGCCAGTGAGCTGCAATTGAAGGTGAAGAGACACAGGGAATGAAGAGAGATGGGTTGCTGCCACAGTGAAGAGACAGGAGATGCAGGACACATAAGGAGAGAACCCTTTGAAAAGTCAATAGACCTCAGCTTGTTTGGAAGCAAGGAAATAAGATTAAAGAAGACAAATTAGAAATAAAAATTACAAGTTCTTCAAAGGATTGTTAAGCTAATTTTTATTTCTGTATTGTGAAATATAGCAAATGAATTTGGTATTGTGATTAATGCAATTAATGATCACAAACAAGAAATGGCTCTATGTAGAAAATGAATGTATAATTATATATTGCTAGCAACAAAAGATTGGCATTAATTCTACTTAAACCAATATTTAGAATGTATGTTCCAATCTTTAGGTAGACAAATACAAATGATTTAACTCAAAAGATCAGCTCATTTAGCCAGAAACTAACTCATTCGGCTTGAAAAAGATGTATTTGTATTACAGTCACCATGTATTCCTAGTTTCAAGCTGAAGTACATATTTAGGCATATGAATAGTAGAAGTCAAACAGACATGCCCATGGTCAGATTCCTTTGCAGTTTAGATGTCTGAATATCTAGTTTTAGAATTTTAGAATTTCATGTTTTGTAACTTAGAAGTCCGGGAAATATTTGTCCAAAGAACCAAAGGTTTTTAAAAAACAACTTTGTATACTTTTTTCTTTTCCCTAAGCACTCACCAATTTTCATTGATTTTTAAAAAATTGAAGTATAGTTGCTATATAATATTATATGTTATAGGTATACAATATAGTGAATCATAACTTAAGAATTAATTTATTTTAATTGGAAGATAATTACTTTACAATATTGTAGTGGTTTTCACCATACATTGTCCATCTTGTCAGGGCTATGGTTTTTCCAGTCGTCATGTGTAGATGTGAGAGTTGGATTATAAAGAAAGCTGAGCACACAAGAATTGATGCTTTTGAACTGTGGTATTGGAGAAGACTCTTGAGAGTCCCTTGGACAGCAAGGAGATCCAACCAGTCCATCTTAAAGGAGATCAGTCCTGGGTGTTCATTGGAAGGACTGATGATGAAGCAGAAACTCAAATGTTTTGGCCACCTGATGCGAAGAGCTGACTCATTCGAAAGACCCTGATGCTGGGAAAGACTGACAGCAGAGGGAGAAAGGGATGACAGAGGATGAAATGGCTGGATGGCATCACCGACTCATTGGACATGAGTTTGGGTAGGCTCTGGGAGTTGGTGATGGACAGGGAGGCCTGGTGTGCTGTGGTTCATGGGGTCGCAAAGAGACAGACACGACTGAGTGACTGAACTGAACTGACATAAATCAGCCATGGGTGTACATGTGTCCCCCATCCTGAACCGCCCTCCCATTTCCCTCCCCATCCCATCCCTCAGGGTCATCCCAGTGCACCAGCTTTGAGTGCCCTGTTTCTTGCATTGAGCTTGGACTAATGATCTATTTCACATATGGTAAGATACATGTTTCAATACTATTCTCTCAAATCATCCCACCCTCACATTCTCCCACAGAGTCCAAAAGTCTGTTCTTTATATCTGTGTCTCTTTTGCTGTCTCGCATATAGGGTCATCACTACCATCTTTCTAAATTCCATATATATGCGTTAGTATACTGTATTGGTGTTTTTCTTTCTGACTTACTTCACTCTGTATAATAGGTTCCAGTTTTATCCACCTCATTAGAACTGATTCAAATACATTCTTTTTAATCGGATCAGATCAGATCAGATCAGTCGCTCAGTCTTGTCTGACTCTTTGTGACCCAATGAATCGCAGCACGCCAGGCCTCCCTGTCCATCACCAACTCCCAGAGTTCACTGAGACTCACGTCGATCAAGTCAGTGATGCCATCCAGCCATCTCATCCTCTGTCGTCCCCTTCTCCTCTTGCCCCAATCCCTCCCAGCATCAGAGTCTTTTCCAATGAGTCAACTCTTTGCACGAGGTGGCCAAAGTACTGGAGTTTCAGCTTTAGCATCATTCCTTCCAAAGAAATCCTAGGGCTGATCTCCTTCAGAATGGACTGGTTGGATCTCCTTGCAGTCCAAGGGACTCTCAAGAGTCTTCTCCAACACCACAGTTCAAAAGCATCAATTCATCGGCGCTCAGCCTTCTTCACAGTCCAACTCTCACATCCATACATGACCACAGGAAAAACCATAGCCTTGACTAGACGAAACTTTGGTGGCAAAGTAATGTCTCTGCTTTTGAATATGCTATCTAGGTTGGTCATAACTTTCCTTCCAAGGAGTAAGCGTCTTTTAATTTCATGGCTGCAGTCACCATCTGTAGTGATTTTGGAGCCCAGAAAAATAAAGTCTGACACTGTTTCCACTGTTTCCCCATCTATTTCCCATGAAGTGATGGGACCGGATGCCATAATCTTCGTTTTCTGAAAGTTGAGCTTTAAGCCAACTTTTTCATTCTCCACTTTCACTTTCATCAAGAGGCTTTTTAGTTCCTCTCACTTTCTGTCATAAGGGTGGTGTCATCTGCATATCTGAGGTTATTGATATTTCTCCTGGCAATCTTGATTCCAGCTTGTGTTTCTTCCAGTCCAGCGTTTCTCATGATGTACTCTGCATATAAGTTAAATAAACAGGGTGACAATATACAGCCATGACGAACTCCTTTTCCTATTTGGAAGCAGTCTGTTGTTCCATGTCCAGTTCTAACTGTTGCTTCCTGACCTGCATACAAATTTCTCAAGAGGCAGGTCAGGTGGTCTGGTATTCCCATCTCTTTCAGAATTTTCCACAGTTTATTGTGATCCACACAGTCAAAGGCTTTGGCATAGTCAATAAAGCAGAAATAGACGCTTTTCTGGAATTCTCTTGCTTTTTCCCTGATCCAGCGAATGTTGGCAATTTGATCTCTAGTTCCTCTGCCTTTTCTAAAACCAGCTTGAACATCAGGAAGTTCACGGTTCACATATTGGTGAACCCTGGCTTGGAGAATTTTGGGCATTACTTTACTAGCGTGTGAGATGAGTACAATTGTGTGGTAGTTTGAGCATTCTTTGGCATTGCCTTTCTTTGGGATTGGAATGAAAACTGACCTTTTCCAGTCCTGTGGCCACTGTTGAGTTTTCCAAATGTGCTGGCATATTGAGTGCAGCACTTTCACAGCATCATCTTTCAGGATTTGAAATAGCTCAACTGGAATTCCATCACCTCCACTAGCTTTGTTCGTAGTGATGCTTTCTAAGGCCCACTTGATTTCACACTCCAGGATGTCTGACTCTAGGTCAGTGATCACACTATTGTGATTATCTGGGTCGTGAAGATCTTTTTTGTACAGTTCTTCTGTGTATTCTTGCCATCTCTTCTTAATATCTTCTGCTTCTGATAGGTCCATACCATTTCTGTCCTTTATCGAGCTCATCTTTGCATGAAATGTTCCTTTGGTATCTCTGATTTTCTTAAAGAGATCCCTAGTCTTTCCCATTCTGTTGTTTTCCTCTATTTCTTTGCATTGATCGCTGAAGAAGGCTTTCTAGTTTCTTTTTGCTATTCTTTGGAACTCTGCATTCAGATGTTTATATCTTTCCTTTTCTCCTTTGCTTTTCGCTTCTCTTCTTTTCATAGCTATTTGTAAGGCCTCCCCAGACAGCCATTTTGCTTTTCTGCATTTCTTTTCCATGGGGATGGTCTTGATCCCTGTCTCCTGTACAAGGTCACAAATCTCATTCCGTAGTTCATCAGGCACTCTAGCTGTCAGATTTAGGCCCTTAAATCTATTTCTCACTTCCACTGTATAATCATAAGGGATTTGATTTAGGTCATACCTGAATGGTCTAATGGTTTTCCCTACTTTCTTCAATTTAAATCTGAATTTGGCAATAAGGAGTTCAAGGTCTGAGCCACAGTCAGCTCTTGGTCTTGTTTTTGCTGACTGTATAGAGCTTCTCCATCTTTGGCTGCAAAGAATACAATCAGTCTGATTTCGGTGTTGACCATCTGGTGATGTCCATGTATAGAGTCTTCTCTTGTGTTGTTGGAAGAGGGTGTTTGTTATGACCAGTGCATTTTCTTGGCAAAACTCTATTAGTCTTTGTGTTGCTTCATTCCGTATTCCAAGGCCAAATTTGCCTGTTACTCCAGGTGTTTCTTGACTTCCTACTTTTGCATTCCAGTCCCCTATAATGAAAAGGACATCTTTTTTAGGTGTTAGTTCTAAAAGGTCTTGTAGGTCTTCATAGAACCATTCAACTTCAGCTTCTTTAGCATTACTAGTTGGGGCATAGACTTGGATTACTGTGATATTGAATGGTTTGCCTTGGAAATGAACAGAGATCATTCTGTCGTTTTTGAGATTGCATCCAAGTACTGCATTTCGGACTCTTTTGTTGACCATGATGGCCATTCCATTTCTTCTGAGGGATTCCTGCCCACAGTAGTAGATATAATGGTCATCTGAGTTAAATTCACCCATTCCAGTCCATTTCAGTTCGCTGATTCCTAGAATGTTGACATTCACTCTTGCCATCTCTTGTTCAACCACTTCCAATTTGCCTTGATTCATGGACCTGACATTCCAGGTTCCTATGCAATATTGCTCTTTACAGCATCGGACCTTGCTTCTATCACCAGTCACATCCACGCTGGGTATTCTTTTTGCTTTGGCTCCATCCCTTCATTCTTTCTGGAGTTATTTCTCCACTGATCTCCAGTAGCATATTGGGCACCTACTGACCTGGGGAGTTCCTCTTTCAGTATCCTATCATTTTGCCTTTTCATATTGTTCATGGGGTTCTCAAGGCAAGAATACTGAAGTGGTTTGCATTCCCTTCTCCAGTGGAACACATTCTCTCAAATTTCTCCACCATGACCCGCCTGTCTTGGGTTGCCCCACGGGCATGGCTTACTTTCATTGAGTTAGACAAGGCTGTGGTCCTAGTGTGATTAGATTGACTAGTTTTCCATGAGTATGGTTTCAGTGTGTTTGCCCTCTGATGCCCTCTTGCAGCACCTACCGTCTTACTTGGGTTTCTCTTACCTTGGGCGTGGGTTATCTCTACGGCTGCTCCAGCAAAGCGCAGCCATTGCTCCTTACCTTGGATGAGGGGTATCTCCTCACCGCCGCCCTTCCTGACCTTCATCGTGGGATAGCTCCTCTAGGCCCTCCTGTGCCCGTGCAGCCAAGGCTCCTTGGACGTGAGGTTGGTCCTCCCGGCCGCTGCCCTTGGCCCCGGGCGTGGGGGGTTGGGGTAGCTCCTCCTGCGCCCCTGGCCTTGGGCTTGGGGCGTGGGATATCTCCTCCTGGCCAGCGCCCCTGACCTCGGATGTGGGGTAACTCCTCTCATCATGGCCCCTGACCTGGGACGCTGGGTATCTCCTCTTGGCCACCCCCCCTGACCTCGGACGCGGGGTAGCTCCTCTCGCCGTTCCTGCGCCGTGGCAGTCTGGTACTCTCCGCCGCTGTCCCTGACCTCGGATGTGGGGTAACTCATCTTGGCCGCCGTACTTCGGGCATGGGGTCCTCCCGGCTTCTGCCCCTGACCTCAGACGTGGGGTGGCTCCTCTTGGCTGCACTTGGCGCGCCCGTCGCAGCCACCTGCGCTTTCTTTTTAATAGCTGAGTAATACTCCATTGTGTATATGTACCACAGCTTTCTTATCCATTCGTCTGCTGATGGACATCTAGATTGCTTCCATGTCCTGGCTATTGTAAACAGTGCTGCGATTAACATTGGGGTACATGTGTCTCTTTCAATTCTAGTTTCCTTGGTGTGTATGCCCAGCAGTGGGATTGCTGGGTCGTATGGCAGTTCTATTTCCAGTTTTTTAAGGAATCTCCACACTGTTCTCCATAGTGGCTGTACTAGTTTGCATTCCCACCAAGACTGTAAGAGGGTTCCCTTTTCTCCACACCCTCTCCAGCATTTATCGCTTGTAGACTTTTGGATAGCAGCCATTCTGACTGGCATCAGATGATACCTCATTGTGGTTTTGATTTGCATTGCTCTGATAATGAGTGACGTTGAGTATCTTTTCAAGTGTTTTTTAGCCATCTGTATGTCTTCTTTGGAGAAACGTCTGTTTAGTTCATTGGCCCATTTTTGGATTGGGTCGTTTATTTTTATGGTATTGAGCTGCATGAGCTGCTTGTATATTTTTGAGATTAATTCTTTGTCAGTTGCTTCGTTTGCTTATTATTTTCTCCCATTCTGAAGGCTGCCTTTTCACGTTGTTTATAGTTTCCTTTGTTGTGCATAGGCCTTCAAGTTTAATTAGGTCCCATTTGTTTATTTTTTCTTTTTTTTCTTTATTTTTTTCTTCTTTTCTTTATTTTTTATTTTTCTTTTATTTCCAATATTCTGGGAGGTGGGTCATAGAGGATCCTGCTGTGATTTATGTCAGAGAGTGTTTTGCCTATGTTTTCCTCTAGGAGTTTTATAATTATGTTTAGATCTTTAATCCAGTTTGAGTTTATGTTTGTGTATGGTGTTAGAAAGTGTTCTAGTTTCATTCTTTTACAGGTGGTTGACCAGTTTTCCCAACACCACTTGTTAAAGAGATTGTCTTTTCTCCATTGTATTGAATCATAATTTTTAAAGGTCATATTCCATTTGTGGTTATTATAAAGTATTGGCTATATCCCACATGTACAATATATCCTTGTAACTTATTTATACCTAATAGTTTGTATCTATTCCCCTACCGTAATAATACTCCTCCTTTTTCCTCCTCCTACCTAGTAAATGCAAGTTAGTTCTCTATATCTGTGAATCTGCTTTTTTTTTGTTATATTTACTAGTTTGTTGTATTTTTAAGATTCCACATATATGTGATATTATACAGTTTTTCTTTCTCTATCTGACTTATTTCACTAAGCATAATGCCCTCCAGTTCCATCCACTGTTGCTGCAAATGACAAAATTTCATTCTTTTTTATGGCTGAGTAGTATTCTGTTGTGTGTGTGTTTCTATATATACCACATATTCTTTATCTGTTTATCTGTTGATACACACTTAGGTTGCTTCCATGTCTTGTTAGTTGTAAATAATGCTGCTGTGAACATTGAAGTGCATGTCATTCTGAATTAGTGCTTTTGGTTTTTTGGTTTCTTTTGACTATATACCGAGGAGTATAGTTGGTGGCTCATATGGTGGCTCTATTTTTAACTTTTTGAGAAAGTGAAAGTGAAGTTGCTCAGTCATGTCTGACTCTTTGTGACCCCATGGACTGTAGTCTACTAAGTCCCTCTGGCCATGGAATTTTCCAGGCAACAATATTGGAGTGGGTTGCCATTTCCTTCTCCAGGGGATCTTCCTGACCCAGGGATGGAACCCAGGTCTCCCGCATTGTAGGTAGATGCTTTACCGTCTGAGCCTCCATGGTATTTTTTGTAGTGGCTGTGCCAACTCACATTCTGACTAACAGAGTTCAGGAGTTTCCTTTTCTCTGTATCCTTGCCAACATCTATCATTTGTGTTCTTTTTGATGACAGCCTTCCTGACAGGTGTGAGATGATATCTCATTGTGGTGTTGATTTGCATTTCCCTGATGATTAGCAGTATTGAGCATCTTTTCCTGTGCCTGTTGGCCATCTGCATGTCCTCTATGGCAGATTATCTGTTCAGTTCTTTGTCCATTTTTTAATTGGACTCTTTTTTTTTTTTTTTGATGTTGAATTGTATTAGCTGTTTATATATGTTGGGTATTAATTTTTATAAATCATATCATTTGCATATGTTTTCTCCCATTCAGTAGGTTGTCTTTTCATTTTGTTGATGGTTTCCTTGCTGTGCAAAAGTTTTCAATTAGGTCCCATCTGTTTATTTTTGCTTTTATCTGCTTTACTTTAGGAGACAGATTCAAACAAGATGGTTTTTCTGGATTTATGTCAAAATATGATTTACTTGTGTTTTCCTCCATCAGTTTTATGGTATCTGGTCTTATAGTCTTACATGGTCTTATATACAATTGATCTTGATCTGTTATATTACATGTGGCCACTGATTTATTAATCTCTGGGTATTTTGTGGAGTGAAAAAATTAGAAAATGGACTGTCCTTATTTTTTAATTTTTTTTTTATACTATGAACTTTAACTTATTGTACTTTAGGAGTTTTCAAAAACATTTTTTCACAACATATTCTCTGTATGTAAATAATTAAAGTTGCCAGTAAGAAATTGAAATGATATGTACTTTGTATATGCATTCATTCAACAAACACTTAAGTATGCTGATAATCATTGAAGAAATAGTTATGGGAAATTTACTGAGTGCTGGGCACAATTCTAAGTACTCAAATTCAGCAGTGAATGAAACAAAGATCTTGTATTTCATGCTTCATAATTAGTTATTGCAGAATTTTGAAGTTTTGTAACTGTAAGGGGAAGTAGAAGATATAGTAAAGTAGAATAATTTTACAAGCAAATAGACTTATGTGAGAGAGCTTAAGTAACTTCCCACAAGGCCACTCAATTAATGTCGGAACAGAAGCCAAAATTTGTTTGATGATTTCTACTACATCATCTGATTATCAGTTCTTGCTATGAATATAAAAGAAAGTAAACATCTTTGAATATGTATTAATATCTTTGAATCTCCTGCCTTTCCTAGGACATCACAAAATGTTAAATATCAGACATTTATGTAGAGGTCGGTTTTGCTATTTGTGGTTATTTCTGTTAAGGTTTTTGTCCCTCTAGTCTAAATCTATTCACCCAGTCCATGCCAATTACCATGATAAAAACCACCTTTGGTGAAGATACATGTGATGCAGAGAGTGAATTCTGAATCATATTGGTTCTCTCCTATTTGATTAACATTGAGCTTAATTTATTCCAGGATGTAGTCAGTTCCCCCTTGTTAAAAGTTGGCTATTTCTTTAAAGTCAATAATTTACATCACTATTAAGATGTCCAGATTGTGAGATTTTTCTTCAGTCTTCAGAATGAGCAGTTCAAGGTTAAGATGATCAAGGGGTTGCCTTTAACTCAGGGATTCTTGACCATTGTCCTGAAAAATGAATGTAAGAAGGTTTACTTTTTAATAATCTAAACATATTAGTAATCACCTCAGGTACATTCTTTCAGTCCTGCCAGAGACTCAGAAATGAATTTGGCAGCAGGAAGGAGCAGACTAAGTGAAACAGTACTTTATCATTACATTGGAGGAAGCAAGTGAAAGCTAAAAGAGCTAATGATTCACCATTTAATGTAATTTCATTGGCAAATATGAGGTGCCAGAAAATTGATGTTTATATCCCTTAAAGGCAGTGGATGATTTAACTATACTGCCTACTTAAGTTCACTTTTATTATAAAAGTCAGGAAAAAGTTGAGATATGCATTAACTTATATTAATATACAATGAAACATAAGTGTTTTCTTTCTAAAACCTCCTTACCTCACTTAGTAAAGGTACACTAAAAGACCTGTGTGTGCAAATATATTGTCGCTGAAAAAGAACTGAAGGCATTGAAATGGTCTTTTGCAAAAGATTAATTGCTATTATAGACTAAGTCTAATGACAGAAAACTTTGTTAAGCACCAGTCCCCTCAGATTCTCATTTTTCTGTTGTCTTTGTCTACTCTTCCACACACTTGAAGACAGTACATGAGTGAAATCACAACTTAGTGGAAGAATGGATCTAACCACTGAAAATTGTCTTTCTGTGAGACCTGAGAGTGTATCTTTTTGACCATAGTCCTCCCTGGCATTCTCTCTGGGTGCTGACACAGAAACCTCTTTCTGTGACTTTCTTCTTTAAAGTAAATGAAATGTACAAGCCAGAAGGTAGCTATTTAAGCCTTTGACCTTTAATAATGCAAAACAGAATATTAGAGTTACTTGATAACAATTTTTATAATTTTCCTTATATAATCTAGTTTAGGAAAATAACAAGGACCATAAAATAAGAACTGACTAGCATATAAACCTTTGGAAGACAGTTTGCCCTTGTGGATCTCTCCCTCTAGGGCAAAATTTCAGGGAGTGATGTTCATGCTAGGGCTCTGGAGACATCCTATTTATTTCCTTGCTTTAGAAATTCAGAAGTAAAAGTTAATCATTAATGCAATGATGCAAGAGAATACCAGAGGCATTCTTAGGATGGGAGTGTCAGCATTTCTAAATGGCCTGATAAATATTCAAAAGATTTCTTTTATAAAAATTGGCTTATCTATGAGTTTTTGTGTGTCACCTTGCCTGTTCTCTTTAATATATATACTTGAAGTTGGAAAGGTTGGCTGTGAGATTATGGATAGCTGTTAGTCCTATACACACCTGAGTGGAGAAGCAGCCTAGGAGTTTGAGCAGAAATTCAAATTTTGTCTCTTTCATTGTGTATGTTTGGGTAAATTGTTGTTCAGTTGCCCAGTCATGTCTGACTTTTTGCAACCCCATGGACTGCAGCATGCCAGGCCTCCCTGTCTGTCACCACAATCTGGAGTTTGCCCAAGTTCTTGTCCATTGCATCGGTGATGCTGTCCAGCCATCTCATCCTCTGATGCCCTCTTCTCCTTCTGCCCTCAGTTTTTCCCAGCATTAAGGACTTTTCCAATGAGTCAGCTGTTCACATGCAGTGACCAAAATACTGGAGCTTCAGCTTCAGCATCAGTTCTTCCAATGAGAAAGCTCTTGGGCAAGTTACTCAACCTCTTCAAGCCTGATTTTTTTAGTTGTCTGATCGAAATAATAATAATTACTTTTCAGGGTTGTTTAGAGAATAATATGTGAATGTAAATAGTGAATATTAAGTGCTTAGCATAACTTCTGGCAATGGCAAATCATGGATTTATGAGACTTGCCCTCGAGGAAACAAAATTTTGTCATCATATTCTAACTAGTTTCAGTAGGCTAAGATTTGGGATTTTTAACCTACTACTTATTTATCACTTTATGCAGCCTCAGAATACAACAGCAGACAATACAGAAAAGAGAACTCTTGGACCAGATAGCAACAGTGGTAAAGACTGAAGGAATACTGCTATGAGAGGTGTCTTGATTTTGAAAATTTCTGAGGGGTTCATTCTCTTCCTCATTTCAAGAAGATTTCCATAGAAATGGCTTTTATTGACCTCATGACTGAAGTAATTGTCTATGCACAGACTAAGGTTTGTTTGATATTCTTGTAACAAAGTTATTGTTGAAATTCCATAATGCTTTGATACCTGACTCAGTGTAATGAAATTTATTTCCCAGCTTGTATACTTAATGGATCAAGGCTTACTTAGAATTTCTAGGTAAACATTTTGTGGCGAGTTAACACTACTGTGATAGTCTATGCATCACTATGGAAGTTTGAAATACTGACTGAACCTCACTACAGAATGATATGAGTACATTTAATTAATATCTAACAAGACTATGCCATTCATATAGAAAACTCAGTTCAGTTCAGTTGCTCAGTCGTGTCCGACTCTTTGCGACCCCATGAATCGCAGCATGCCATGCCGCCCTGTCCATCACCAACTCCCGGAGTTCACCCAAACTCATGTCCATCGAGTTGGTGATGCCATCCAGCCATCTCATCCTCTGTTGTCCCCTTCTCCTCCTGCCCCCAATCACTCCCAGCATCAGAGTCTTTTCCAATGAGTCAACTCTTTGCATGAGGTGGCCAAAGTATTGGAGTTTCAGCTTTAGCATCAGTCTTTCCAATGAACACCCAGGACTGATTTCCTTTAGTATGGACTGGTTGGATCTCCTTGCAGTCCAAGGGACTCTCAAGAGTCTTCTCCAACACCACAGTTCAAAAGCATCAATTCTTCGGTGCGCAGCTTTCTTCACAGTCCAACTCTCACATCCATACATGACCACTGGAAAAACCATAGCTTTGACTAGATGGATCTTTGTTGGCTAAGTAATGTCTCTGCTTTTTAATATGCTATCTGGATTGGTCATATCTTTCCTTCCAAGGAGTAAGCATCTTTTAGTTTCATGGCTGCAGTCACCATCTGCAGTGATTTTGGAGCCCAGAAAATTAAGTCTGACACTGTTTCCACTGTTTCCCCATCTATTTCCCATGAAGTGATGGGACCAGATACCATGATCTTAGTTTTCTGAATGTTGAGCTTTAAGCCAACTTTTTCACTCTCTACTTTCACTTTCATCAAGAGGCTTTTTAGTTCCTCTTCACTTTCTGCCATAAAGGTGGTGTCATCTGCATATCTGAGGTGATTGATATTTCTCCCAGCAATCTTGATTCCAGCTTGTGCTTCTTCCAGCCCAGCATTTCTCATGATGTACTATGCATATAAGTTAAATAAGCAGAGTGACAATATACACCCTTGACATACTCCTTTTCCTATTTGGAACCAGTCTGTTGTTCCATGTCCAGTTCTAACTGTTGCTTCCTGACTTGCATATAGGTTTCTCAAGAGGCAGGTCAGGTGGTCTGGTATTCCCATCACTTTCAGAATTTTCCACAGTTTATTGTGATCCACACAGTCAAAGGCTTTGGCATAGTCAATAAAGCAGAAATAGATGTTTTTCTGGAACTCTCTTCTTTTTTCCATGCTCTAGCAGATGTTGGCAATTTGATCTCTGGTTCCTCTGCCTTTTCTAAAACCAGCTTGAACATCTGAAAGTTCACGGTTCACATATTGCTGAAGCCTGGTTGGAGAATTTTGAGCATTACTCTACTAACTAGGCAACTCAAGTTCTTGACCTTATGAGTTTGACTCCAAAGCTGAATCTGTGGTGACACATTTTCTATATATATATATATATAATATATTAATCTCACTAGCTACCTTCCTGAGGCTCATATAGCAGTGTTCCCAGGGCAATCCACTTATACATAAGTATAAGTATACCTTGTTAAAGAATCTGCCTGCAATGCAGGAGACCCCATTTCAATTCCTAGGTTGGGAAGATTGGCTGGAGAAGGGGTAGGCTACCCACTCTCCAGTATTCTTGGGCTTCCCTTGTGGCTCAGCTGTTAAAGAATCCACCCACAATGCAGGAGACCTGGGTTCAATCGCTGGGTTGGGAAGATCCCCTGGAGAAGGGAAAGGCTATCCACTCCAGTATTTTGGCCTGGAGAATTCCATGGACTGTATAGTCCATGGGTCGCAAAGAGTCATACACAACTGAGTGATTTTCACTTTCTTTTCACATTATTTATGAAGGATGTTCTTAAATATTGTATCTTTTTATTACTATTATAAGTTAGATATTTTTTCTGTTATATTTTAATTATTTGTATATTTGAAAACCATTGATTTATGTAGTAATGTGGTAGGATCACCTTAATGAATTTTGTTATTGCTTCTTATGAGTTTTTAGTTGCTTCTCAATCTACCTATCTATAACAGTGTTAAGGCATGATCTCATTTTATCAAGAGTTCCTTTTTCTTTTTTTTAAATCAGGAATGTATGCTGAATTTTATCAGTGCTTCTTTGGTATCTGTAGAGATGATTGTATAAT
Organism: Bison bison bison; assembly: GCF_000754665.1. Taxonomy (NCBI): domain Eukaryota; kingdom Metazoa; phylum Chordata; class Mammalia; order Artiodactyla; family Bovidae; genus Bison; species Bison bison. Next base: position 2,262,866 of record NW_011494843.1, on the reverse strand, counting down.
TTTTCTCCTTGAATCTATTAATATGATGAATTATATTCAAAGATTTTCACTATTCATGCATTTATTCATCAGTTTAGCACAGGTTTACTCAGTGTAAAGTGCTCTTCTAACTGTTGGAGATACTAAGGTATTCAAGAAATCTAGATATTGGATTTTTTGTGGCATGAGTTTCACTGGTTTACGGAATATCATTCTTCAATATATTGCCCTATTTTATTTGCAGTGTTTCATTTAGGATTTGGGGAGTAATTTCCCAAGTGAGAGTGGTCTGTAGTTTTCTATTTTTGTGTGTGTGTGTGTGTTTTTTTTTTTCAGTTTTGATTTCAGTGATAATCTGGCCTCAGAAACATAATTTGAAAACATCATTCCATTTTCTAAAGGCTCCTTCCTACCTTCCTCTCTGAATGTCTGCTTGTCCATCTGTATTTTTTCTTTTACTAACTTTATTTTATCCTTATTTTCCTCTCTCACTTTTTGAAACTAATTTTTTTTTGTCCTTCTCAATCATTCTCCTTTTCCTTCAGCCTTTGGTTTTATTTTTACTTCTAGACCTGACAGTGCTATAAGCAGTACCCTAGCTGCTAAATATACAATAAATTCTTATAATAAAATACATATACAAAAAGATAATTAAAGTTAAACAATTAAGACAGAACAAAGCCAGTTAGAAAATACATATCAGTCATCTTGGTTGAATTAATGATCACATATAAGTACTAACATTAATTTTTGGCTTTAGGTCCTAACAATTTTGTTTGCCTTTAGGAATCTGAATTGGGTATATATGATTGCAAATGTGTTACAAAATGTACTTATTTAAGTGTGTTCTTTGGAGACAACTTGCTTTTTAATAGGAAGTACAATGAATAGCTATTATTATTAAAATGATTGAGATGGCTTTATACTAAGTGCATATCCATTTATATACAGTATATGAACATTATTACATGGAAAAAATCAGATATGATTTTGCTTGGATAAAAGAAATACTGTTGAGTGAATGTATGGGTGAATGAATAAAGGTTGGTTAGGTATATCAGTATGAATCAATACATTGCTTTTTCTGTCTTTCTAGGCTCCAGGAAAATCATTGGGAAATCGAATCTATTCAGAGTCAGGGAAAATTTAATTATATGTCTTATAGAGTTTGTGGTTCTGAAATTCCATGTTTGCTTTTTGGGATCAATGATTATAGTGTGTGGCAGTGACAATGCCACATAATTTTCTCTTTCTGGACCCACTTGAGAGCTGTATTTTTCAGTCTCCCCTGCAGTTAAGCTGAGGCTATGGAATGAGGGCAGAAAAGATTTAAGTCACTTTTGTGTCTGACCTTTTATTCCATTTATTCTCTTTCTCCTCGTGGAGACTACAGAGTTCATATATTCCTAGTAGAGTACCTAATGAAAGTCCATGAATTATCTTTTGGAGGAGAGTTGATCAGCCTACAATGATGTGAGCTATAAACAAACTTTCAGTGTGTTATGAAATGAGATTGTAGGGTTATCTATTGCTGTAGCATAGACTAGCTCATCCTGACCAATATATATACTGAGAAGTTTTCTTTGATTTGAGTACTTTCTAGGCAGATTTATTTGACAGAAGAAAGGCTTTGATTAAGAAGTCAGTATGCTGAAGAAATCAATAATAAAGATTCAGTAAGAGAAGATTTGGATGCAGTTATTCCACTTTAGAAATTCTGAGAATTTGACATTGGAATTAGGACTTCCTATGGGAGAAATTTTACCTGGAGCATATCTGAATTTCCAGCATCACCAAAAGAATAGATTTTAAGTATGAAGCCATCGGCCTTCCCCAGAGAGCTCTTCTTAATGACATCTCAGACCAGACTTAGAGATGATTTGAGATGCTAAATGTGTCTCTGAGGAATTAACTTGGGGAAAATAAAGGATTTAAGATGTATTATGCAGATGACACCACCCTTATGGCAGAAAGTGAAGAAATAAAGAGCCTCTTGATGCAAGTGAAAGAGGAGAGTGAAAAAGTTGGCTTAAAGCTCAACATTCAGAAAACTAAGATCATGGCATGTGGTCCCGTCACTTCATGGCAAATGGATGGGGAAACAATGGCTGACTTTATTTTGACAAAATCACTGCAGATGGTGACTGCAGCCATGAAATTAAAAGATGCTTGTTCCTTGGAAGGGAAGTTATGACCAATTTAGACAGCATGTTAAAGAGCAGAGACATTACTTTGTCAACAAAGGTCAGTCTAGTCATGGCTATGGTTTTTCCAGTGGTCATGTATGGATGTGAGAGTTGGACTATAAAGAAAGCTGAGCACCAAAGAATTGATGCTTTTGAACTGTGGTGTTGGAGAAGACTCTTGAGAGTCCCTTGGACTGCAAGGAGATCCAACCAGTCCATCCTAAAGGAGATCAGTCCTGGGTGTTTATTGGAAGGACTGATGTTGAAGCTGAAATTCCAATACTTTGGCAACATGATGCAAAGAACTGACTCATTTATAAAAGACCCTGATGCTGGGAAAGATTGAGGGCAAGAGGAGAAGGGGGCAACAGAGGATGAGATGGTTGGATGGCATCACCAATTCAAAGGACATGAGTTTGGGTGGACTCTGGGGGTTGGTGATGGACAGGGAGGCCTGGTGTGCTGTGGTTCATGGGGTTGCAAAGAGTCAGACACGACTAAGCGACTGAAATGAACTGAACTATACTGAACTGATGCATTTGAAACATGAGGAAGTTTAAATAATTTTCCTTTTATTAAAGCAATTTCTGATTAGAAATATCATTGAATTACTTAAAAACAATTTAAAATATTTAAAAATTTTCCAGAATTAGAAAAACAATTACGTATAAGAAAATATGACAATACTTACTGAACAAGATCTTAATCTGAACATGAAATGTCAAAGAGTCATAAATGAATCAAAAGACTGAGCTTCATAAATGTGAAGGTACCAGAAAGGCAAGGAAAAAAACATGATGAGGAGGAGGTAAAAGAGGAGAGGAAAGGAAGATGGCAGATAATCTGACCATATATGTTTTAGTCATAGCCTCAAGCCGTTGAACCAGAAGCACATGATTATAGTAATAAAATTTTAACAATAAAAATGTGTATTTGTGTAGTTTGCTAGATTTCCCCTGCCCCCCCCCCCCGCCCCCCACTTTCTTTTTTCAGAGGTGCTGCCCTCTAACCTGTGTTCGGCACAGTGCCTTGTCTCCCTTTCTTCCATGTGTCCTCTACCGAGTGTTCTTCTAGTGTATAAACCTCTTGACTTTGCTGTGGGCTTCCTTCTTGCACTGCTAATCACTGACTTGCACTCCAAATGATGTATTTGTGCACCTTATCTCTATGAGAAACCAGGGGGCAGATGGAGGAATATGGTCATTCATTTACCATTCCCAAGACTAGCACATTCAGTTGTGCAAATATATAATTATTTGTCTACTGAGGTGTTAGTGCCAATTGAAATGGAAGTTAAAATGTAGGAGCAAAACGATTAGATTTCCAGATAATTTGGTTTAACCCCTGGAATTGTAAAAGATATCTAGTCTTACACCTTTCAAAAGGAGATGAGTATGGAGAGTAACCTACCTTATTTTTTAAAATTAGTTGACATACAGTACAGTATGTCCTGCCTCTGAAAAGCCTGCTAAAATCTTGAAAGAGCTACACTGAGCTTTAATGTCAGTTGATTATGCAACAACCACAATAACAACCTGCCCATCAAAACAAAGAAACATTCATGGCCCCAGATAACACCTCTCATGACCATTAGGGGCACACCACATTTACTGTCTCTTAACAGTGGACCATCACCTAACTTTATCAGGCTTTCACAAGTAGTTATATCTTTGCAAAGAAATGTTGTAACTAAGAAATTACTGTAAAACAAAACAAATCAGAAAAACAAAGCACAAGGTTACTGAGTTCTGTGTGTCACATTATCTTAATTATAACCCAATAAATTTCCTCCCAAAGTAAAGTTAGAATGAACTGGAAGAACTCATACTAATTATCTGATCTAACCACATAATGTTATACATGAGGAAACTAAAACTAAGAAGAATAGTTGACTTTCTTAAGGTCACACACAGACAATGGTAGTTTCAGGTCTGAAATGCAAATGACACATCAAGTAAGCAAATATTTACCTTGACTGCTAGATCGCTTTTTAATCCCCAAATCCTAAAACAGTATACTTTCTAGATTTTGTTTGTTCTGGAATATCATGTCCTTTAAAAAAGTGAATGAACTAGTTAAATAATGCATTCAAAACTTACTTTTTTGTATGTCTGTGTGCCATGAAGTATGCTAAGCACTGCTGTACCTGGTAGGACAAAATTCAGATCCTCAAATTGTGAATTTTAAGGTCATGGAAAAGGATGTGTAGTCACTTCTTTAATAAAAATAAGGAATTAATTCAGCAAAAATTATAGCATCCTTGCTGTGTGCCACTGTTTCAGGTTCTGTGAAATATATCAGTGAACAAGGTAAATCTGCTGGTGGCACGTACGTAGTCTAGGGGATAGGAAACATGAATGAGCACTTATGAAACAGTTAGTGCTGTGACAGGTAAAAGCAAAGAGGCCCCTCAGGGCGCCCAGGAAGGAACATAACCCCAGCCTTGGGAGTGGTAAGGCAAATTCCCTGAAGCAAATAATGAAAAACAAACGTTTAACAGGTTAATATCTATGACTTAAAAGGCAGAGTTTCTTCTGCTCAAATTAGATTTGAGCAGATGACTTAAGATAGCATTTGCTTTCTAATTTGATGTGGTTCTTACTATCTACTGAACTGTCTTGCTAGAAGTCTTTTCAGAAATGGGTAATAGTAGTTTTAATCCAATACTCTACTACTTTGTGTCTATCTTAAGAAAGTAATCTAAAAAAGGAAATAGTTTGTAGTCCTGAACATCTTTAGATATTGTTCATTGTAATGAAGAAATATTGAAAACAAAGTGAATATTTACTAATAGAGGAAATGTTAGTTAAATTTTGTTATGCCTGTGCTATTATTAGAAATGATAGTTATGAAAATGACATGTAGAGAAGCTTTTCTGCCTGTCATAGGAGGTAGAAATGTGGGGAAGAGACTACATAGAGAGGGTCAAGAAAAAGACAAGAAGATCCAGAAAAAAGCAGTCTAAGGTTTTCCTGAACATTGAAGCTTTGGCTCATCTGAAATAGTGGTTTTCAAAAATAATTTTTATAAGGGAAATATTAATATATTTAATAAAAATAATATTGTCTGTGGAATCCAATACATAAAACTTATAAATATATGAAAGCAATATCTTCATATACTACAGACAAAACAAAACTAAAATAAAATGGCAGCTGATACTAACAGAAGATGGCAACTGTCATCCATAAAATACAATGTAAGGTTGTTGAATCCATCAAACCTGTCTCATTGATCTCATTAATTAAGTTATTTTAAGTAAGCGCTAAAAATTTTAATTTTTAGTATATTTGATTAGTAATGATTATTTGAAGAAGTATATGAAGAAACTTCTGATTTATCCCAGTGAATAACAGTGATATGCTTGCAAAGCTGTGTATTAATTAATAGAAGCAGACATATGCAATTCATAGAACAGTGTGTGGATACTTGCTCAGTCATGTCTGACTTTTTGTGACTCTGTGGACTGTGGACTGCCAGGCTCCTCTGTCCATGGAATTCTCTAGGCAAGAATACTGGAGTGGGTTGCCATTTCCTTCTCCAATAGACAGTACAAAGGCTAATCAATTACACACTTAAAAAGAAAGTTAAATATGTGCTTAGAGTTGGCAGGAAGATCTGTACTCTGACACTAAGCAGAGACAAGTTAGTTTGGCAGCCCTTATTAAATGATATCCTCCAATATGTTGGAAATTTGATGCATAACACCAAATTAAAAATACATGTTTGTACTGGATATAAAAATGAAATCTATCTGTTTAGTTGATCTATCCATAGGTGTGAGTGGGGTATTAAAGTCTCCCACTATTATTGTGTTTTGTTAATTTCCCCTTTCATACTTGTTAGCATTTGTCTTACATATTGCGGTGCTCCTATGTTGGGTGCATATATATTTATAATTGTTATATCTTCTTCTTGGATCGATCCTTTGATCATTATGTAGTGTCCTTCTTTGTCTCTTTTCAGTCTTTGTTTTAACGTCTATTTTATCTGATATGAGTATTGCTACTCCTGCTTTCTTTTGATCTCTATTTGCATGGAATATCTTTTTCCAGCCTTTCACTTTCAGTCTGTGTGTGTCCCCTGTTTTGAGGTGGGTCTCTTGTAGACAACATATATAGGGGTCTTGTTTTTGTATCCATTCAGCCAGTCTTCGTCTTTTGGTTGGTGGGAATGCAAACTAGTACAGCCACTATGGAGAACAGTGTGGAAATTCCTTAAAAAACTGGAAATAGAACTGCCATACGACCCAGCAATCCCACTGCTGGGCATACACGCTGAGGAAACCAGAATTGAAAGAGACACGTGTACCCCAATGTTCATCGCGGCACTGTTTATAATAGCCAGGACATGGAAACCACCTAGATGTCCATCAGCAGATGAATGGATAAGAAAGCTGTGGTACACATACACAATGGAGTATTACTCAGCCATTAAAAAGAATACATTTGAATCAGTTCTAATGAGGTGGTTGAAACTGGAGCCGATTATACAGAGCGAAGTAAGCCAGAAAGGAAAACACCATATAGTATACTAACGCATATATATGGAATTTAGAAAGATGGTAACGATAACCCTGTATGCGAGACAGCAAAAGAGACACAGATGTATAGAACAGTCTTTTGGACTCTGTGGGAGAGGGAGGGTAGGATGATTTGGGAGAATGGCATTGAAACATGTATAATATCATATATGAAACGAATCACCAGTCCAGGTTTGGTGCAGGATACAGGATGCTTGGGGCTGGTGCACTGGGATGACCCAGAGGGAGGGTATGGGGAGGGAGGTGGGAGTGAGGTTCAAGATTGCAAACACGTGTACACCCGTGGCGGATTCATGTTGATGTATGGCAAAACTAATACAATATTGTAAAGTAATTAGCCTCTAATTAAAATAAATAAATTAAAAAAATAAAATCTAATCATAAATACTCTCTGAAGATGGAAATTATTGTATACATTGCATCTGATTTGAATGGTGATTTTCATAAGTATTATTGCATGTGTTTTCTTTGTTAGGAAATGAATTTATTATAAACAAGATGTAGATAATTTGAGGGAAAGTTTTGGAGAAAGCTATTTTCTCCAAAATCACTGCAGATGGTGACTGAAGCCTTGAAATTAAAAGACACTTGCTCCTTGGAAGAAAAGCTATGACAAACCTACACAGCATGTTAAAAAGCAGAGACATTACTTTGCTGACAAAGGTCCATATAGTCAAAGCTATGGTTTTTCCAGGAGTCATGTATGGATGTGAGAACTGGACCATAAAGAAGGCTGAGTATCGAAGAATTTATGCTTTTGAACTGTGGTGTTGGAGAAGACTCTTGAGAGAGTCTCTTGGACTGCAAGGAGACCAAACCAATCCATACTAAAGGAAATCAGTCCTGAATATTCATTAGAGGGACTGATGCTGAAGCTGAAACTCCAATGCTTTGGCCACCTGATGCGAAGAACTGACTCACTCAAGAAGACCCTGATGCTGGGAAAGATTGAAGGTGGGAGGAGAAGGGGACAACAGAGGGTGAGATGGTTGGATGGCATCACCGACTCAAAGGACATGAGTTTGAGTAAACTCCAGAAGTTGGCGATGGACAGGGAGGCCTGGCATGCTGCAGTCCATGGAGTTGCAAAGAGTCGGACATGACTGAGTGACTGAACTGAACTGAGTATACTGCATTCACTGAACAACACAATATTCACAATGTCTAGCATCCACTAACATAATCATTAACTGCAGAGAAGCATGGAAATGTGACCTGTGACAAATAGAAAAAATCAAAGATCAACAAATGACAAAGATAATAAGATTATTAAATGAGGATTTAAAAACAGTATATACATCTGTTTATACAAATATAAAGATGTACATTTTCATTATGTTCATGTATTTCTATAAATCCTTGACTGAAGAACACATGAACATAATGAGAAATGGATGGAAATTTAAATTGGTAGAATTTAACACTGTATTACATTAACATTTTAGTCAGTAGAGTAAAGCAGATTATCCTTCATAATGTGGGTGGCCTCATCCAATCAGTTGAAAGTCTGACTAGAACAAAAAGACTGACCCTTCCCCAGGAAATAAAGAATTCTCCAGCCAACTGCCCTCTGACTTTTTCTGCAACATCACCACTTCCTGCCTGATGGCCTTGAAACTAGAACATATGCTCTCCATGGGTCTTCCATACCATAGATCAATGCTGCAGATTTTGGATTTATCAGCCTTCATAATCATGTGAGCCAATTCCTTATATCAAGAAAATCTCTATCTGTCTGCCTTTCTATCTTGTTATCTATTTACCTATCTCCTGTTTGTTCTCTGGAAATTTTTAATACAAATGGTTATTTCTGGAAAATTGCTACTTGTTAGAAAAGTGGTTACAGTGATCAATAAGATTTTGATGTTAAGAGCCATGTGAAAAGTTTAAATAAGCTTGTTTAGTGACATTTGACGGTAGAAAATTAATATTTTAAATATAATGCATTGATTTGCAGGGTATGTGATTTAAAATAAATATGTAAGTAAATAAAATATGACAAATAACCAAATCATGTTTTACTTTTAAGGTTTATATTATTGTTGGTATACATATGTTTAATCAGGATCTTATTCTCATTTTTATTGTGCTTATATTCTAATTTGGTTATTAAAAGTTTATCTTATATTCTGATATTCAGGGTTATCTTATATTAAGGCAGGCATATGTGGTAATTTCATTGAGCTACAGTTTTCTTACATGTAATACAGAATAAAATGATACCTACTCCTTATGGGTATTTTGGGAATGAAATGAGATAATGAACATAAAGTGTTTAGTGTAGTGCCTGGTACATAATTATTATTTAGTAATTATATACATATATATCTTATCTTTAAAAGTCAGTATAAGGATGGAGTTGAAGAAAGAATTGGCAGAGTTAATGTTTTTTTGCAATGATTGGAAAATTGTTAGCATTTAGATAATTGAAGCTGAGTTCTATTACTTCTGCATGCAAACACAGGGACACATTTTTTCATGAATTATTTTTTGGGAAAATGTGATTGTTCTATTATTTTTCTCTTTGGCTAGAAAAAGCAACTAAAGTAGTGAGCTTATTGCTCTTTGAAGAAAAGATTATTAATTCTTACTAGAAGCCTGAGAGAAAGAGTATAAGTTGCATCAATTTGGGGGGAGTATATTTAATATTGTATAATTGTAATTGATTTTGAGAACAGTTTATCTTGTTTCTCTATCAACAAGATTAGCCTCCTCTAAAAGGCCCTAGCAATGACATCTCAGACAGAAGCCATCACTTCTGCATCTAAATTTTAATGAAAAAATTGTAACTGTATATTTTTATTATTAGCAATTATATTCAATTATATAATGTATAATTTTACTGGCTATTAATTATATTATACTAACAATTATATTTATAAGTTAATAATTTATTCTGATTCTAACTTACCCTTTCAAAATTTCCATCAAGGGGACTTTAAAAGTTATATATTAATAAAAGTTTTGTATAAAAACTACTCGAGGTTCATTCTCTATAGTATTGATATGAGTATCTTATTTGTTCATTTATTCACTCACTGGTTTTCAGTGTCCATAATGGGGAAGAATGTTGTAGGTGTCACAAAAAGTGCATAATTTTATGTCTCGTTTTCTCAAAGAACATCGAGATCTTTGTTAATCTCCACACTGGAATGGACTGCCTGGTCAACACAGTTGCCCTCTATCACATTATTCTATATTTCTCTTCATAATATCTGAAAAGATATATGTTTCTTGAATGTGGGCAGACTTTCCCACTAGAACAGTGGCTGACACTAGATGGTACTCAATATGTACCTGTTTGTTTATATATGATCTTACTAGTATCTGTCTATGAGGCAGTTATTTTTACTGTTGCCTTTCTACAATTAAGAAAATAAACACAACATATTTAAATTATTAGTTCAAAGTCACATGATTGGTAAAATGTTAGAGCTGAGATAAGATCCTTGTTATGTGAAGATGTGTAAATAGTGCTACAAAGGCGTGGAAGATTAGACATGGTGACTAATTCTTTTTGATTGCATTATAGTTGAGGAATAGGAAATAATGCTTAAGGTATAAGTTGTTTCACATACTAAAAGGTCTTAAACAACAAACTGAAAAGCCTGGACTTGATTCAGAAAACAAAAGCGACTTTTAGAGCATACTCTGCTTTTATTGCTTTGCCTTTGCACATGCTGAACTCATGCCCAGTTCCCTGCTGTCTCCTTCTTCATCTCCTTTAATGAGTACTGGAACCAGCATTTCATATTCCTGTAGTAAGCAATAGTGGGACTGGACATAGTTTCTTGTTTCTATATTAAATAATACTGAGAACCAGCAAAAATTACTTGGCTACTTGCTCCACAAAATACATGTCCCTGGACAATAAGACTATGAACTAGCTAATTAACTTACTTACCAAGACAGACAGCTTCATCATCTAGATTGGCTTCAAAACCAATCCACAATTATGTCATAAACTCTGCCCATTTCTATCCAATTCCCTTTCTAGACCTTTCTTAAAGGCACTTAGCTCAAGTCTCAAAATCCTTTATCTTTTCCTTCTTTCACTCTTCTGAGTTACCACTAAAATTTGGTCAAGGTGGTATTAACCCTTACCATACTAAGTCTAATAAGTTTAGTTTTGTTTGACCTTCAGGTTTTTCTGATGGACTTTCAGGGACCTGACAGTTGACAATCCATGTCTACTTTTTTATAGTACATAGCTGAAGCATCATTGCCTTGGTAAGCTTGAGATGTCATGTTTGGTTTCTAGCCTAGGAGCGGTTAATACACCTTTCCTGTGTCCCATACCTCCCTGTATATACTTCCATACTCCATCAGAGTGCAATCCTGCTGTTAGATTGGGAGTCCGTAAGAGCAGTCACCATGACTTCATCCTTGTATGTTTTTAGCACTGCCTTGAACATGGAGTGGGTACTCAGTGCTGTTGACTACTGTATTGAATGAATAGTTGTATGACCAAGTGTACATAGAGAGAATTGTCATAAAGAGATCAGATAGAAGATGATTGCAGTAGTTTATTAATGAGTGCTATTGAATAGAAATGTGTAGCCTCCACCAAAATGAATCAATTCAGTAAAATCCAAGAACCATTGGGGAAATTCCAATGATCAGTTGAAGAGAAACAAATAGCCTTATATTTCTTTTGTGGTTTTCAACCTTGGCTATATACTGAAAAAAGTTAGTATGTTTAAAAAACCCAATGCCCTCTTCCTGAGTGCTACCCTCACCCAACCACTCTGATTTAACTTAGTCTGTCATGAGGCAGGATTTTAGAATATTTTAAATGTGCTCTAGAAGCCTCTAAGAAGTGGTGAAAATTGAGAAGCACTGGTCTAAATGCCCTGCTGCTGCTAAGTCGCTTCAGTCGTGTCCGACTCTGTGCGACCCCATGGACTGCAGCCTACCAAGCTCCTCCGTCCATGGGACTGGAGTGGGTTGCCATTGCCTTCTCTTGGGTCTAAATGCTCAGTAATGCTATTTATTCTGTTATTTCTATGACATCCTCTAAGCCCACTGATTCTTCAGAAGTTGTAGTTAGTAACAAGCAGATGAGATTCTTCTGCCAAAGAAGCTTAGCAGCATTTTGTGTGAAAGACATTGAGGGATAGTTGGCTTAGGAGTTTAAAAATATATTCATACATTAATTGACCATAGGTTTGTGGATTTATTTCTTGGCTTTCTATCCTGTTCCATTGATCTGTGTTTCTGTTTTTGTGCTAGTGGTAGAGGTTTAGTTGCTAAGTCCTGTCTGACTTGTGACCCCACGAACTGTAGCCTGCCAGGCTCCTCTGTCCATAGGATTTCCCAGGCGAAAATACTGGAGTGGGTTGCCATTTCCTTCTCCAGGGGATCTTTCCAACCCAGGGATTGAACCCAGGTCTTCTACATTGCAGGTGGATTCTTACCAACTGAACCACCAGGGAAGCCTGATTAGTCTATAAAGTCTTTAATATAAATATTAAATTAAAAAGTAATTAGTATATAATTTAATTAGTCTATAAACCCTTTAATATAAATATTATATTTCTAATATAAAGTGGATATGCTGACACCTCAGTGTAATGGTTTTACAAATCTAGCTGTTCCTTAGATAATATTTGATTGTCATATACACAAAAGTTAAATACATAATACAGGTCTTCACATTATTTATGTCTTAAGGGGCCCTAACAAAGACAGCACTGAAGACAAGCATTCAGCTTAAGAATATGAACAAGATACTGTTATTAGACATGAGATTCCAGAGACCACTCTGGCACAAAGGTAATTTGTAATGCCAGACTGTAATTGGCCTTCAGTCTCAGCAGGACCCAAGGAAATCTAAGGAATAGTCTTTTAACTCTGGTGCAATGACAGTAATGGACTGCAAGGAGATCCAACCAGTCCATCCTAAAGGAGATCCAACCAGTCCTTCCTAAAGGAGATCAGTCCTGGGTGTTGATTGGAAGGACTGATGCTGAAGCTGAAACTCCAATATTTTGGCCACCTCATGTGAAGAGTTGACTCATTGGAAAAGACTCTGATGCTGGGAGGGATTGGGGGCAGGAGGAGAAGGGGACGACAGAGGATGAGATGGTTGGATGGCATCACCGACTCGATGGACACAGGTTTGGGTGGACTCCCGGAGGTGGTGATGGACAGGGAGGCCTGGTGTGCTGCGGTTCACGGGGCTGCAAAGAGTCGGACACGACTGAGCGACTGAACTGAACTGAACTGAATGACAGCATGGATGTCACTTCTTATTAATCAGCGATGGAAGGACATTTATGTCTGACATAGTTGTGCAGACAGCAGCTTTAGGCTCCATTCTGTGGAGATCATCACAACACAGATTAGAGGCTGCAAATTACCAAATTTAAGTGTCATGTTCTTGAAAGGTAGCCCCAAGGCACATCTATAGGAACACTTCTTTATTCAGTTAAGATCCTTCTCAAAATATAGCTCAGGGCCAAGAGTTTTCAAAAGTGAAGTCTAAGGCGAATATTCTCCTTAGATGCTTTAACCCACTGGCTTTCCTAGTACAACTACATATCAAGTTAATAACAGAACTATTCACACACCAACTGCATGATATATGAGTTATGTTTCATTTTGAAAACAGAAGTGAGCTTTATTCCCATTTATAGCTGGGGAAAATAAAGGTCACTGATGTGAAGTGACTTCATCAAGGTTAGTCGCTAAAAATGGACTCCACCGGTACCATACTGTTTTGATTACTTCAGCTTTGTAGTATAGTCTGAAGTCAGGAAGCCTGATTCATCCAGTTAAATCTATGACAAAGGAAGCAAGAGTATGCAATTGTGGAAAGATAGTCTCTTCAATAAATGGTGCTGGGAAAACTGCACAGTTACATGTAAAAAAATGAAATTAGAACATTCTCTAACACCATTCAGAAAAATAAACTCAAAATGGAAAATATAGGCAGAACAATCTTTGACATAAATTGCAGTGATGTTTTTTGGGATCTGTCTCCTAGAGTAATGAAAGCAAAAATAAATGGAACCCAATTAAACTTATAAGCTTTTGCACAGCAAAGGAAACTATAAATAAAATGAAAAGACAGCCTACAGAATGGGAGAAAATTTTGCAAACAATATCACCAATAGGAATTAATCTCCAAAATATACAGATGGCTCATACAGGTAAATATCAAAGAAACAGACAACCCAATCAAGAAATGGGCTGAAGATCTGAATAGACATTTCTTCAAAAAGACATCTAGATGGCCAAAATGCACATTAAAACATGCTCTACTGCACTAATTATTGGAGAAATGCAAATAAAAACTATTATGAGGTATCACATCACTCTAGTTAGAATGGCCATTACCAAAAAGTCTGCAAACAATAAATGCTGGAGAAGTTGTGGAGAAAAAGGAATTCTCCTGCTTTGTTGGTGGGAATGTAAATTGGTATAGCCATTATGATAAACAATATGGAGGTTCCTTAAAAACCTAAAAATAGAGCTACCATATGATCGTACAATCCCAATCATGGGGCATATATCCAGAGAAGACCATAATTTGATAAGATACATGCACTCAGGTGGTACGAGTGGTAAAGAACCCTCCTGCTAATGCATGAGATGTAAGAGATGTGGGTTCAATCGCTGGGTCAGGAAGACCCCCTGGAGAAGGGCATGACAATCCACTCCAGTATTCTTGCCTGGAGAATCCCATGGACAGAGGAGCCTGGCAAGTTACGGTCTATAGGGCTGCAAATAGTTGGATGTGACTGAGCCTGCGTGCATGCACATGCACCCCAGTGTTCACTGTGGCACTATGTACAATAGCCAGGACATGAACAACCTAAATGTTGATCAGCAGATGAATGGATAAAGATGTGATACATACATACATACAGTGGAATATAATTCAGAATATAATTCAGTGAAATATAATATAAAAAAGAATGAAATAATGTCATTTGCAGCAACATAGAGGTATCTAGAGATTATCATACTAAGTGAAGTAAGCCAGAGAAGACAAATATAATATGCTATTTCTTGTATATGGAATCCAACAAGATGCTGCAAATAAACTTATATACAGAACAGAAATATACCCACAGACATAGAAAGCAAACTTATGGTTACCAGAAGGGAAAAACAGAGGAAGGGGTAAATCAGGAGTTTGAGGTTAACATATACCCATTACTATATAAAATAGATTACCAAAAAAGACCTACTGTATAGCACAGGGAACTATATTCAATATTTTATAATAACCTATAAAGGAAAAGAATCTGAAAAATATGTATGTATAACTGAACTGCTTTGCTGTACACCTGAAACTAACACAGCACTGTGCATCAACTATACTTCGGTGCAAAAATATTCAACATGATCGACTTCTTTGAAAAAGTAAACATTCATTTTGTGTAAATTAAATGCTTGTAAGAAAACAAAATACTGCAATTTTCAATAGAGGCATGTTGCTTTGGGGGTTTCTTAGAATAGTTGTGTGTGTGTGTGTGTGTGTTTGTGTGTGTGTGTGTAAGAGACTTGAAATGTAAGTGTTTATCAAAAGACAGCATTTCTAAAAGATTGTGAAACTCTATCTTTGCCCCTAGAGTTAGAATAATATGTACGTGCTCCTTCTTTATGCTACTGTAGCAGCTTCTACTTACTCTTGCCTGCACTTCTTAGTGTGCTTGGATTGGAAAGATCTGTTTAATTTTCTGTTCCCCTTATTAATTTGTAAGTGTTTGAAGAGGATCAGGATTATAAATCTATCTCTTTATTCCAAGATTTAGTGCCTAGTTATAATCAATAAGGACTGATTGATTAGAAAGAATGAAGCAATAAGGAATGAAATATCTACCATTTGGCTAGATTGATCTAGAGCATGATGTAAATGAGATCACAGATGTGAGCTTACGCTGGATCAGGGCCAGATGGTTACTCAAAGATATTATCCCATGACCTTGTAACTGTTCTTTACTGTAGGCAGCTGCTTTGCATATACTGGTGCATCAGAGAAAAATCTTGCCGCTATTAACTCAAGAGGACGAACCCTAGATATGCTGGTTACTATCACCATTGTATCAAGGTCAACTCCATGTGTCTTATCCTCTATAAATTAGAGAGCATTACTTCTTATAGGGTAGTTGTGAGGATTGCATGAATTAATATGTGAGAATATCTAAAATAGTAATTAGAAAAAAATTTAGAAATGTTTTCACTTGAGTGCCCTTGAAAAAAAGCAAGTTTGCCATGATATTATTTGGACAGAGATATTTTAGAAAGGATTCAAGAATCAGAAAAGTTGTTGAACTACATGGATGTAAAATTTCCATTCTTAAAATGAGATTCTATTATTTTAATTCTTATTTCAAAGATAAAGAAGGTAAGGTACAGAGGATAAAAAATCTACCATATGGCCATCTCTTACTCATCTTTTGAGATTCAGCTAAAACGTCATTACTTCAAAGAGGACTCCTTAGATCCCACTTCTTTTGATCCATGTTCTCTCCCCTAGCACTCTTTTGCTCTTATCATAAGTTGTAGCTCTCTTTAATTATTCATGTCAGTATTTATTAAGTGCCTTTATTCGACACTAGATTACAAGCTACATGAGGGTGGAAACCAAGTATTTTCCTCCCCATAAAATATAACCACCAGAGACTAGCACTGGAAAAGGTCAGTTTTCATTCCAATCCCAAAGAAAGGCAATGCCAAAGAGTGTTCAAACTACTGCACAATTGTACTCATCTCACACACTAGCAAAGTAATGCTCAATATTCTCCAAGCCAGGCTTCAACAGTATGTGAACCATGAACTTCCAGATGTTCAAGCTGGATTTAGAAAAGGCAGAGGAACCAGAGATCAAATTGTCAACATGCATTGGATCTTTGAGAAAGCAAGAGTAGCCAGAAAAACACCTACTTCTGCTTTATTGACTATGCCAAAGGCTTTGACTATGTGGATCACAACAGACTGTGGAAATTCTTAAAGAGATGGGAATACCAGACCATCTTACCTGTCTCCTGAGAAGCCTATATGGAGGTCAGGAAGCAACAGTTAGAACTGGACATGGAACAACAGACTGATTGCAAATTGGGAAAGAAGTAGATCAAGCTGTATGTTATCACCCTGCTTATTTAACTTATATGCAGAGTACATCAGGTGAAATGCCAGGCTGGATGAAGCACAAGCTAAGATTGCTGGGAGAAATATCAATAACCTCAGATACACAGATGATACCACCCTATGGCAGAAAGTGAAGAAGAACTAAAGAGCCTCTTGATGAAAGTGAAAGAGGAGAGTGAAAAAGTTGGCTTAAGACTCAACATTCAGAAAACTAAGATCATGGTATCTGGTCCCATCACTTCATGGTGAATAGATGGGGAAACAATGGAAACAGTGACACACTTTATTTTTCTGGGCTCGAAGATCACTGCAGATGGTGACTGCAGTCATGAAATTAAAAGATGCTTGCTCCTTGGAAGAAAAGCTATGACCAACCTAGACAGCATATGAAAAAGCAGAGACATTATTTTGCCGACAAAAGTCTATCTTGTCAAAGTATGGTTTTTCCAGTAGTCATGTACAGATGTGAGAGCTGGACAATAAAAAGGCTGAGTGCCAAAGAATCGATGCCTTTGAACTGTGCTGCTGGAGAAGACTCTCAAGAGTCCCTTGGACAGCAAGGAGGTCAAACCAGTCAATTCTAAATGAGATCAGTCCTGAATATTCATTAGAAGGACTGATGCTGAAGCTGAAACTCCAATACTTTGGCCACCTGATCCGAAGAACTGACTCCTTGGAAACGACCCTGATGCTGGGAAAGATTGAAAGTAGGAGGAGAAGGGGATGACAGAGGATGAGATGGTTGGATAGCATCACTGACTTGATTTACATGAGTGTGAGCAAGCTCTGGGTGTTGGTGATGGACAGGGAAGCCTGGCATGCTGCAGTCCGTGGGATCGCGAAGAGTTGGACAGGACTGAGTGACTGAACTGACTGAGAGACCAGCACAGTTCTTGGCTCACAGAAGGCTGTCAAATATTTGTTAAATGAATAGACATCAAATTAATTAATTAACCTATTTGCTTATGTCAACTTACGAAAAGGATTTGAAATTTGTAAAGGGTAATGTATTATCCATTCATTTACTTCTTCATTTACTCATTTATTGTAGGCTTCCCTGGTAGCTCAGTGGTAAAGAATCTGCCTGCCAATGCAGGAGACATAGATTCAGTCCCTGGGTCAGGAAGATCTCCTGGAGAAGGAAATGACAACCCATTCCAGTATTCTTGTCTGGGCAATCCTATGGACAGAGGAGCCCGGCAGGCTAACAGTCTATGGGGTCGTGAGAGAGTTGGACACGAATGAGTGACTAAACACCAACAAAACATTTTATGATTTTGTTTTTATTGAAAAAATTAATATAAAGTTTTTACATCTGGCTAATTTTTGTCTTTTTTACTGCTATCACTATTCTTGATGACTGCAACAGCAATGAAAATGATTAGTTCAATACTCTGGCCCCTGAGGTTCATGATTTCCTTAACTCTGTAGTTCTATTCTATCCCACCTTAATTACCCCTGTGGAACTTATCCTAGACCAGTATTTTTCAGAATGCAGCTTATGATGCTTCAGTGACACTGAAAAATAATTTACTAATTAGAATTTTTGAATGGAATGGAATAGAATTGAAAATTGAGTACATTTAAAAGTCAGCATTGTTTTATAAAAATTAGTATATGAATACTAAATATCTATGTCAAATTCCTTTCTTTCTGAGGATTGTGGTCAAAAAAGTTTGTAAAATACTATTCTGGACATCATTATCCTCATCAGTAACTGCAGCACCTCTGAAACCTTAATTTTAAGCACTCTTCTCTTTATTTACTACTGTTTTCCTTCTAAGATCCCTTACTCAAGTAGGTCCACCTGAGCATTTTATTATCCCATGCAGACTCCCAATTCATTGCCTCCAACACTTTTTTACTCTGCAGTGTTTCCTCCTTCTCACTTTCTCCTTGCCTGGGTTACACTCCATGGTCTATCACATTCATGATAATTATCCTCATCTCCCTTGTTATGCTTTCTTTCCGTCTCACTTAACTGGCAAAACCAGTTATCTGCCCACTCCTTACTATACCTAATCAGCCTGGAATGTGGCTGCAGACTTGGAGACAAACTTTTGTGACGTGGTCTCACTTTGCATTTATGACCATATATCTCAAGGGAGGCCTTAGAAATACCCAGCCATCTTCCTGAAGTTCCCTAATCTGTTTTCCAACTCTGAGGTGCCTTCGTGGCTTCTTTCTCCATTAACTTCCAGTATCCCTCATTTCCCAAGGAAATAAGTAATATCATAATACAACTAGGTCATCTATCTATGATCAAATTTCTGCCATGCGTTCATTCTTACCCACATGCTCTTCTTCTATGACAATAGACTGCTGCCACTGTTCCTTAAAACCAAATCTCCCTCTTGCCACCTGTGAATTCCCCTGTGAATTCCCTGTTCTTCCTTTCATTTCTTTTTTTTTTTTTTAAAGTCACAAACAGATCGTGATAATCTAGCTGGGACAAACACTACTTTGTTTTTGGTTTGGGGTTTTTTGTTATTGTTTTTTATGCTTCATGTCTTGCTGGGTATAAATAGCAGAAGGAATGAGTGAATTGGGGAAGCTGGGCTGGGGCTGATGGGACATCACAGTTGTTGCCTCGAGCAGCCAGAAGCAACCCAGCGTCCTTCTGTGCCTACCGAGGCTCCAAAATTGAAAAACAGATAATAGAGGATGAAGGGGGAGTAAGAATACACTCTACTTCTTTAATGTTCTGAGAACTGGCTCTGCATCTAAATTATTATTATGCAACATGCTTTTTTCTAGTAAAGCTGTCAAGCGTTTCTGGGAAAGTATAACAGGATTCCTCTCCTTGCTCCTACGACCCCCATTGTTTCTTAAAATATGATTTGCATTTCCACTCCTTCCCACAGTTATTATCCTGATGTAGAAGATGGGGAGAGTTTAAAGGTCTTTCCTCACTGGGACCTTGAGTACTCATTTGGAGAGTTTATGGGAAAGAAGATACTCTTTTTCATTCTCTTCTGATGCATGTATTTCCATTTCCTGACCTTTCCAAAAATGACCCTTTAGGAGCAGTAGTTTTAGGGGATGAGAAATGATGTGGACAGTTCAAACTTTTTACCATATCATGTCTCAGAATTGACCTCATGGTCATCCCTCAAGAGACTCTTCTTACGACAGGTTCATTCACCTAGGGAAATTCATGGCTGCCAGGATTCCTTGCAAAGCATGACTTAGAGAGATCTGCATTGTGTTTCATTTCCTTTAGAACGTGTTAATGACATTTTAGTTCACATTTTATAATATTTTAAAGTGCTTTGTCAGCTGTGATTTCCTTTTATTCTGGAAATGACTTTACAAGTCACATAAAGGGGTAACTGAGACTTGGAAAGGTTAAGTTGTTGAAGTTACTGGATTATATTTGGTCAACGTTAATTAAAGCAGAACCTGGTGATAAGGTCCAAATTTTGGAATGTCTATGAGTTTTTACTTATTCCATAATTGTATTACTTTATTTTACAAGGGTCCATCAGTGTTTATCTTCTGCTGTTTTAAGGACCCTAAACAGCCTCAAGTGATAAGTCCATGTGATTAGACAGATAATATGGGTTGCAACTGAGTGAGGAGGGAGAGGGGCCAGAGTGATTCCTAGTGCATTAAGACTAAGAAGCAAAGGTGAGTTTACAGGTGATCAGGAGCTAAAATAGGTTTGCTAGGGCAGAAGTGACGTAAGGGAAGCTGATAGGAGCAGACTTGGCCCAGAGCAGTGAAAAGGATGCCTTAACTCTTTAAGGCGTGTTAAAAATGTATCTGATGTACCTTTGGGAAAAAACATTAAATGATCTAATTCAATTCTCTTGCTTCAACTTTGAGAAAAGTAATAGTCCACAAGGTTAGGTAACTTACTGAAGGTTAAAAGTAAAATTCATAGAAGACATGGGACTGGAATTTAGATTTGATTTATGATCCTTATGCTATTGTCGTGCCATCACTAAGTCGGGTCTGACTCTTTGTGACCCCAGCACATCAGGACTTGTCTGTCCTTGACTATCTCCCAAACAAACCCTGTAGTTTGTATCTCCTACTCCTCCACCTCTATTTTGCCACCCCCCTCCCAGCCACTAGTTTGTTCTCTAAATCTGTGAGTTTGCTTCTTTTTTTTTTTTATATATTACATTCACTAGTTTGTTGTATTTTTTAAGATTCTGTGTGTAAGTGATACAAGCAGTATTTATCTTTCTCTGTCTGACTTATTTCACTTAGCATAATGCCCTCCGAGTCCACCCATTATTACTGCAAATGACAAAAATTTGTTCTTTTTTTAATGGCTGAGTAGTATTCCATTGTAGCCACACCATATTTTTAAAGAAAACTGCTTTCCCTCTAGTTTTCTTTCCTGGTTTCTATAGACTGGAACACAGGTAGGATGGTGAGCTAGTGGTGACAATGAGGGTGAGGGAAACAACCTACAAAAATGTATAAGGACAGTAAGTAAAATGGACAATGAAAATGAATGAACCTGAGTCACGAATGGTTTTGAAAGCAGAATTCCCATCATAGGTAGAGCAAGAGAAAAATAGATGATAGTGATAAAGATTATGATGATGATGGTGGTGATACTGTATCTTGGATCATCTACACATATCTGGATTGTTGTGAGATATTTTATTTTCTTTGAGCTATTTTATTTTTGGGTCTCTTTGTTGGTGCAGTTTAGCTGCAATAAAACTGATACAAGCATCACTGAAATTTCTTCACATTATTTGAGATTCTGGGAAACAGATTTTTTCCCATGCACCTTGCCTATTCTCTAATAAACATGTTAAAATGGCAAGCAAGTAAAATTTTAGACATGGAACTTTCATTACATTTTTTGTATTCCACATTCCCTTACCTTCTTTTACTTTGTTGCAATATATATACTTATACGTCTTTGGGGGAGATATGTTTGAAGTGAGAGATAAGAGTACAAAAAGCATGATGGCCAGACCATACATAAAATGACCCACAACCTGCAGCAAACTTCCCAGGCTATGCTCCTTATCTACAATAAACAGCCTAGGAAACCAAGCTGCTCTCCGTCAGAATTGTAGGAAGTCAGACATCTATAATAATCCGTGACCAGTACTTAATTCATAACTGACAACTTCTCTGATTTTTGCCCCCACTTTTAACTTAGAACCAACCAGAGAAAGCCAAATAGGCTCTCCTAGCCAATTGCAGTTGGAGAAGGAAATGGCAACCCATTCCAGTATTCTTGCCTGAAGAATCCCATGGGCAGAGGAGCCTGGCTAGCTACACTCTATGGGGTTGCAAGAGTCAGACACAACTTAGTGACTAACCCCCCCCCAGCCAATTGCAGAGGGATGACCCAATTCTAGTCAGCCCACCTACAGTTTACCCAAGCCAGCAGAATTACAAACATGACGTACCCGAAGCCCTTCCCTTTTTTTCCAGTATAAATTTCCAACTCTATCTGCCTTTAAGTTTCTACCAAAACCCAAGTGACAGTGGCTGACTCTTGCTATAGCAAGCTCTGAACAAGTAGCTTTGCTTGTTCTCATTTGATTGGTCTTGATCTCTTTCCACAGAAAGCTTATGGAATCATACTCTTAAAGCAGATTTTATAAGCAGTCCCACCTGTTTCCCAAGAGAGAGAAAATTTGGTAGCTAAACTTAGAAAAGTTCCAGAAGATGAATTTTCCAAAGGGTCTTCTGAGTGTCCTTGAAATGATTAATGGAACTTTGGAATTCTTTTGAGTCTTGATCCAATCACAGTTTCAGTTTCTAGGACTTGAATCAGCAGTGATGACATTGAGCTCTCTGGATTCACCTTGTGGGGGTCTTGTGATTTCCTAGCCTTGTCTCCAGCATTGCTGACCAGGGCAACTTTCACGAAAAAATGACTTTAGGTACACCAAAGCTATGGTTCCAGACTCAAAGGCCATGTGTACAGAGCACTAAGTCAAGTGGAAATTTAGCACGGGTCCTGTTAATTGGATCAATTTAGACAGACAACAGAATAATTCAAGTCAAACTCAAGATAGACTTTGGTGGTTTTATTTAGATTTGACTTTTTAGTTTATGTTACTATTTAGTATCAGATCTCAGTTTTCTTTGTGCTAATAACCCAAACTTGAGATTTTTGCTAGATTTGATGGTACCTGGAGTGGTGAGATGAACTTCTGTTATGTATGTATGTGTGTGCATGCATACTCAGTTGAGTCTGATTCTTTATGATCCCATGAACTATAGAGTGCCAGGCTCTTCTGTCCATGGGATTCTCCAGGCAAGAATACTGGAGTGGGGGTTGCTATTTCCTCCTCCAGGGGCTCTTCCTGACCCGAAGACTGAACCTGCATCTCTTGTTTAAAGTATTTTCTGCTTCCATATCCCCCTTCTGCCATTACTTACACAAGAAATATTTCCCCTACAGAGGACTTGACTTTTTCTGCTTTATTTATCACAGCAACTATAATTTGTTACTACTTATGATTAATTAGAGTTATTTATGTATTCTCTTTGAACATAAATTTGGATAATTCTTGGACTGTTGAGATATTATTTGTTCAACCTCCTTAGAATTAAATTATATCAAATACTTACATAGGTTTGCTTTGTGCCAACTACTGTTTTGAGTCCATTTTACATATGAACTCATTTAATCCTTGTAACAAACAAATGAGACTGATGCTATAATTATCATCCCCCAGATATTGAACCTGGGACCCAGAGAGGTTTTAGACTTTGACCAAGTTTAAATGGCTAGTAAGTTACAGAGCTTTGACTTCAGTTCAGAGGACATACTCTCAATTACCACCCTACACATCCTTTTTCAATCAGGATCATTTCCTCTGACATCAAACCAAGCCAACAGGTTAAACCAGAGGCTTAGGTTCTAGTTAGAGAGGGGGAAGGACTTAGGTGTTTTGAAGCATTGACTCTCAGGTGGGAAATGTGAGGATTAAAATTTGAATCAGATGTATAGTCAAGATTTTAGAAACAGCAGATAGGAATGATAAGGCCCCGAGGACAGAGGTGCCAAATGAAGGGAAAAAGTAGGGGCAGAAGTGGACAAAGAAACTTCCTGTTTTAAAAGTTGTCTACATCTTGCATCCGTGTTGTAGAGGATTTCTTTTTCCTTGGCAGCAGCTCTTATTTCTTTGCCATCTCTTGCCTCTTTGCTCTTCCTGCACCTCATATTTCCCTTTTCCTTGGGACCTAGAAGGATATTTTGTAGTCTGTTGTGTCTAAATTTAGGTCACCATCAGCCTAAGCACAAAAGATTCTCTGTACCACCCAGCTTTTCTCAGAAAACTAGTAAACTTCATTTTGCATTCAGTAACTTTTACTAGTTGTTTTTGTCTATGTATAATATTCCCTGAGGGATCTTGTGGGAGAAGAAGTGGCTTATTAAGGACAGGATTTGGAGGTTCTTGAATCCTCTGGCCAAATTCCATTATAATCACTGTCGTAACAATTGAGAAACCTTGCTTTTAGACAGATCTGGGTTCAAACTCTGGGTTTTGCACTTTTTGTATGACCTTGGACCTTGATCTCTCTGGAAGTTAAGTAGGTAAAGAAAATTTCTATTTAAGAAGATTGTCTAGATCTTGTAGAGAAAAATATCCTTCATTCTGCTTTCCTCTTATTTCTTTCCATTCTCTTCCTTCTTTCATTTTCTATACCTCATATATTCTTGTTTGTAGGGTTCCAGACCCAGAAGCATGTCCTTTAGCTTGTATCTTCATCTGTAAAATAACCTTATGGAATCAGGATGAAATGATGCAGAAGGTACACCTATCCCCTAAGAAGTGCTCAGCAAATGGCAGCTCCTGTTATGATCCTGTGTGCTGTGCTGTACTTAGGCACTCAGTTGTGTTCAATGCTTTGTGACCCCATGGGCTGTAGCCCACCAGGCTCCTCTGTTCATGCGGATTCTCCAGGCAAGAATACTGGAGTGAGGTGCCATGCCCTCCTGCAGGGGATCTTTCCAATCCAGGGATCAAACCGGGTCTCCTGAATTGTGGGTGAATTCTTTACTAACTGAGCCACCAGGGAAGCCCAATGGGAAGCACAGCACAGCACACACACATACATACACATGTATTTTATTGTTGTGTTTAGTCACTAAATTGTGTCCAACTCTTTCACAGGATTCTTCAGGCAAGAATACTCTTCCCAACCCAGGGATTGAACCTGCATTTCCTGCACTGCAGATGGATTCATTACAACTGAGACACTGGGAATGCCCGTATGTATATATGCATACTCCCAAAATCATATGAAGTGAAATATGAATATAATCTATAAATATATAAGATTTTCTTACTTAAAATGATCACACTTTATTCTTTAAACATTTGTGGTTATTATTGTTTTGTTACTGTTTTGGCTTGAAAAGAATGTCATATAAAAGTTACTTTTAAAACTCAAAAATCTTATCTTGTAACTTTGGAAAGAAGAAAGCAGGGCCCTGGGGTCTCAGGTCTGGTTATTTCTTTTTTGGAGGAAGGAAAAGTGGAGAAGGCAATGGCATCCCACTCCAGTACTCCTGCCTGGAAAATCCCACTGATGGAGGAGCCTGGAAGGCTGCAGTCCATGGGGTCGCTGAGGGTCGGACACGACTGAGCGACGTCACTTTCACTTTTCACTTTCATGCATTGGAGAAGGAAATGGCAACCCACTCCAGTGTTCTTGCCTGGAGAATCCCAGGGACCGGGGAGCCTGGTGGGCTGCCCTCTGTGGGGTCGCACAGAGTCGGACACGACTGAAGCGACTTAGCAGTAGCAGCAGCAAAGTGGTTTAGTGTGGGACTCTCTGGGCCACCAGGGGGCAGCAGTAGGCACCCAGATGCAAAGCCAACAGTGCTCAGAAAGGAAAGTATTGTGCCTCCTGGGTTGAATCTCAGCTTAGTCCTAGTCCCACAGGGCTTATTGCCTGAGGTTTGCACAGCTATCTCTGGACTGTCTATGAGCAACGGTTGGGATTTAGATTTAAAAACATGCCTTAGTCCACTCGTTTGGTATAGTAAAGTAAGGTAAAGTTGCTCTGTCATGTCCGACTCTTTGCAACCCCATGGACTGTAGCCTACCAGGCTCCTCTGTCCATGGGATTTTCCAGGCAAGAGTACTGGAGTGGGTTGCCATTTCCTTTTCCAGGGAATCTTTATGTATAAATTATGACATGGAAAGACTTTCTTGAATCATATTCTTATTTTCTCTTTTCCTTTTTATTTATTGAATTTCTTTCTTAAAATAACCACATTACCAGGTGTGAAATAAGTAAATATCTTCCATTTTTGGTCTGATGTAGGGCACATATCTTGCTGAAAACATTCAAATGACCAGATTCTCACAAAAGTTCAAAAGTAAAAAGCTGAAAACACTGCAGACTCATGGAGAACCATGCTTGATGTGCAGCCCTTTTGCAGTCTAAGATTTTTAGAGCTGCCATGCTGGCTGACCTTCAAAAATGTCCCCTCTTGCTGTTGATAGGAGATGGTTGTTTGCACTTCTGACAGGTGACAAATGATCCTTGGAGGTTGATTTTTCATCTGGCTCAGCTCCAAGCCAAGGGAGGCTGCCATTGCACCTCAATATTCCTCATTTCTGGTCCCTGCCTTGCTAACCTTAATTTGTTGCTGTGCAGTTGAAGGCTCCCTATCATTTACCTAAGGTTTGATATCTGTTCTCTAGTTAATCATATGCCTGATAACTTATAATGGTTTTTTGTTACAATCTGATGCCAGGAGGGATATTTCAACCTCTGTCATCACCAGGTATTAAATGACCTTATTTAAGATTATCAGAGATGGATGGAGGCCAACACTACATGGGGTTTTTTTGTGTCCAAAGAAAAGATGATAATGGTGCTAATAATGAACCATCTTGGAAGGATTTCTTGGGAGTTATTTTGGGGAGATAGATGATATACATTAAAGTTATTATCGGTATTATGGATATTCTTGGGCTGATGATAGGATATAATAAGAGTGGAGTCTTTGGATAGTGGACCTTCAAGTTCATAGCAACTCAGTGTTTACAAACTGCTGTCATTAGAGAAGGCTATTGATTTGTCCTTGGTGCTGTAGGAAAGGTAAAACCATAGTTACTCTAGGAAAAAGGAATAATGACACTTAGAGGTTGTCAACATTAGAACAGAAGCAGTACCATTTCCATCTTCCTGGGAGAGAAGCTGCTAAGTAACAGTTAACAGGGCAGTGTAAAGTCTGACGCTAGCCCTATTTGCATCTAAGTTTCTTAATGTGCAACATGCACAATTTGAATTAAAAACAATTCTGATAAAAATTTACAACTCTATATCTATTACCAAGAAAATAAGCAAATATATTTATATAAGGCCAGATATCAAAGGCATGGGATGATAGGTCTACTGTTTGTAGTAATTTAACATTTTGGGTACCTAGCTGTTCCAGACACAGAAATAGTTTATTGTGCTGGATAAAAACAACTTTCTAGTAAAACAACTTTATGTTCCAATAAAACAACTTCTTATTTAAACAAGTTTTGCCAAGTCTTCCACAGTACTTAGCATGCTGCATCATTATCACAGCAGCAGTTGATACAAGCTTAGGCAAGAAGGAAACATTTTATTCAATTCTTGAAGAATTCAAGGGATGACTGCAAAGAAGAGAGAGGAGGCAAAAATAGGGGGGCTTCTCTGGTGGCTTAGCTGGTACAGAACCTGTCTGCCAGTGCAGAAGATGCACAAGATGTGGGTTCGATCCGTGGGTCAGAAAGATCCCCTGGAGAAGGGAATGCAAGCTGCTCCAGTATTCTTGCCTGGAAAATTCCATGGACAGAGGAGTCTGGTGGGCTACAGACAATGGGGTCCCAAAGAGTTGGACACAATTGAACATGCATACACATGCTTGCTTGATTTAACTGAATACTGTTGGGCTTAAATCAGCAGAAATTTTAGTCCTCCTGGAGTGTAAAGCTCTCATCTCCATCTCTGGTTAAAACTAACTTGGGAAAACAATTTTTATAGACTACACAGAGAAAAACCAGCTTTTTGATTTTCCTCACTGACTGACTACTCATTTCTATTTTAAGGTTGCAGTTACTAACATAGTAAGAGATTTAAACAGAGATGTTAATAAAGAACACAATAAAACTTGTAACAATTCACTTCAGTCGCTCAGTCGTGTCCGACTCTTTGCAACCCCATGGACTGCAGCACACCAGGCTTCCCTGTCCTTCATCATCTCCTGGAACTCGCTTAATCATGTCCATTGAGTCAGTGATGCCATCCAGCCATCTTGTCCTCTGTCGTCCCCTTCTCCTCCTGCCTTCAATCTTAGATGGGGAAATTTTAATCATATTTTTCCCTACCCTTTCCCAAAGGTAGAATAATTAAGTGCATTTTGAGACCTTTAGTTTAAGAAGTAACTCTGTCACTCTAAAAGTTTAAGATGTAGAAAGCTTATTTTGTATTCATCCTTGCAAAAGAACTGTAAAGCGAGCATTTCACTGCATCTTTATTTGCCACCATTTCTGTCCATCACCATTTCTCCACCAGGTCTTTACATTAAATAAGGTGTTGAAAGTCCTTAGGTGCAGCTTCCTTATCTGTAAAATGAATGTGTTTGTCTAACAACCTCTAATCTCTTTTAGCTCTAATTTTTATATGCCTTCCTTGGACAACATATATCTCTGTTTCCATCTCTTAGGGAATCTCTTTAATTTTTAAATAGAATGTAAAACAAATAAAATAATATTTTATAAATGAAATCTGGTTATAAATAAAAAGAGTTGCTCAGTCATGTCCAGCTCTTTGTGACCCCATGGATACAGTCCTTGGGATTCTCTATGTCAGAATACTGTAGTGGATAGCCCTACCCTTCTCCAGGGGATCTTCCCAACACAGGGATCAAACCCAGGTCTCCCGCATTGCAGGCAGATTCTTTACCAGGTGAGCCACCAGGGAAGCCCAAGAAGCATATTGGAGTGGGTAGCCTACCCCTTCTCCAGCAGATATTCCTGACTCAGGAATTGAAATGGGCTCTGTTGCAGGTGGGTTCTTTAACAACTGAGCCATCAGGGAAGCCCATAAATAAAAATAGAATATATTAAATAAATAATTTGAAGATATTTCTTGGCTAATTTAGAAAACTGCAGGACAATTTATGAGATGTACAGCTGACATTTTTAAAAAGAACAAACCAAAGTCTAACAGTTTATAAGACATCTTGCATTTCCTTTTCTGATATGTGGTATACAACCATAGACTCCCCTAAGCAGATGAAAAAAGAAGAATTAGATTTAAGCTCAGGGCATTTCATTCCTTAGGAACACTATGGAGAAGGAAAAGCTAACAGCAAGACTGAAATAATTTGAGAAAATTTCTTTAAAATAGTAAATTTAAAATATTTGAGTTGTTGGCTTAAAAGTAATCCCCAAACAGAAATTAAATTTTGTAAAATAATCCTGGAAGACAGATTCTACAGTTTCATGAGGGTCAAATTGAAGAATACAGTGACAATTCAAGAATAGTTATAGAAACGCATTGATTAGGGTAAAATAGACACAAGCGAAAAGGAATTTGGCTCAGCTCTGGAGGAGATAATCTTGATATGTTTTATTAGCAATTGTTTCTGCCTGTGATTTTTAGAAAGAAAACAAATAACCTTCTCAGAAAAAATATACTCTGCTCCTCCAGGAAGTCATACCTTACTAATGCCTTTAAATCAAAGGTTCTTAAACTATTATTCATGGATGATCTAACTGATATATCAGTAGCTTAGGGGAAACCCGCATGAATCCTCTGAAATTATACTCAAATGCAATTCTGCATTTTTTTTTTAATAGAGAAAAGATCAGTAGCTTCAGTAGATTGTTAAAGAGATTTATGATCCTTCACGTTTCAAGAAGCTTCTCCAAATGAATATTTGGAAAGTTGTTCTGATCTTTGGATTGTAAGGGATGTTTTTTGATTTTAATATCCCCCAAATGTCAGAACATTTTGCATCACAACTTTAGGGAAGTTTTGCCTGGCCCTGGGATGTAAGAAAACGGCAACAGAAAGAACAGATTGGTAAGCAGTACTCAAAGACACTGTTCAGGAGAATACAGTGTGGGTGTGGGGGCGCAGTCCAACAAAGGGAAACAGTAAAATCCTTCCCTAAACTACTGAGCAGGAGTTCTGTAACTCAGAATTGACTTTGTGAGGGACGTTTAGATCCTCATTTCAGCTATATCTGTTCTCTTATCTGTGAAACTGAGATACTCCTGTATCATTAGTCTGGCTTCACTAGAATGAGAAACTCCATGTAAGGAGATTTTTCAGATAACTGGAGCATAGTTCGTTGAGCACCAAATAATGTATATTTTATCCACTTGTGAGAAAATTGTTCCTAAATGTTTATATCTTCTAAAGCCAACTAAACAAAATAGTAACAATGGTCATGATAGTTAGCATTTTTGAATGCTTACTGTGTCCCAGGCACTTTTTAAAAAGCATTTTATTAATATGTCACTTACCCCTAATTGTCACTCCACAAGATAGGTCCCAGTATCATGCCCATTTCAAATATGAAAAAAAAAAAAAAAAAAACCAAACTGAGGCACAGTCATAAAATAACTCACCTGAGATTGTACAATCAGGGAAGTATTGGAGCTGGAATTAAAACCCAAGGTCTAGCTCCAGGGCTGTGCTGTAAACCACAGTGCCAAAATGAAT
The DNA here is from genome assembly GCF_000754665.1 of Bison bison bison. Taxonomy (NCBI): domain Eukaryota; kingdom Metazoa; phylum Chordata; class Mammalia; order Artiodactyla; family Bovidae; genus Bison; species Bison bison. The sequence goes on along the minus strand of NW_011494843.1, from coordinate 2,232,398 downwards.
GTCAAACTAATGTCTCTGTGATCCCTTGAGGCTTTCCTGATCTCAGTACTGCCGAGGAGTATAGCATTATTTGCAACAAAATTAAGTAATTCAGATTACTGCACAGTTTGCCTTTTTCCCCTTTTATCTCTTTCTCTGTGTCTGACTTCATCTCTAATGTCTCATTACTGTCACTTTGCCTGGCAGTAGCTGTGCCACTCTTACTTACCTCTTCTACTTTTCTGATTAGCATCTTCAGGAATCTAGCAAATTGGACAGCCATGCTATTAGATTTGTAACTGAAACTTTAGTAAAAAAGCTCTAAGTGAGCATCTGGGGCCACTCCTATGATAAAGGTGCCTCAAAGTCCTTCTTAAACAAAGGCCTTCTAAGAACTCAAGGGACTGCTTGATAGATCCTACTTACTCAACAACCTAAGAATCTTAAGGTTGTTGATTTACAGGAACTTAACAGGAAACACAAGGTAGAAAGGAGCTGTCTTAAAGAGATTTTGGAGTATGATTTTTGTATAATACACTAGATTTAAATTGATATACAAAAACTCCACAAAATTTTAAAAGAATTGTATAAGTTTCAGCTTGAACTGAATGGTCAGAAGCTGTACAAAATAAAGAGAGCTTTGGACCCCTTGATCTTCTATAGTCAGGAACTTTTGCAGGCTAAGAAACCTATTCAACTTAGTTGAAAACATAGGCTATTTTTTATGGGAAAAAAACCAAAAAGATGACTCAGAGGACAGAACTAAGACCCCAGAGGATACAGCCCAGAGGTCCAGAAAATTAGTCTCATGGAGCGGTGCTGGGCCTTAATCAGGAAACTGGCAACAGAGGGCCTGGAAAGCCTCCCGAGTTGCACACACCAGTTCCTGCTGGGTGGCTCTCATTTTTCCCATTTTTTGAATGAACCATATACAGTGGTTATCCTGTCATCTTGCACCTTTATATGTTGGGTGCATGTGGGGCAGGTAACTTGTCTCTTTAAGTCACAGGTCTTCAGATAGAGAAAAAAAATACTACTGAACAATCTGCATCTGAAGAACCAAACTTGAGTAACGTCATTTGAATTTGGACCTAATCTAGATGATAAGGTCCTAGATGTTGAGCCTGGTGCCATAATGGAATGAAACTTTGGAAGAGTTTTTGGAGAGAATGAACGTATTTTACAAGTTGAGGCTGAGGGGATGTAAGTTGCAGTCAGAGGGCAAACTTTAGCATATTTTATTTTCTAGAGATGGCTGCAAAACATTTCCTGCTCCAAAGTAGTCTTCTAGAACCTTGCTACTACTGCCTCATGAAGACATGAAATTTCTCTTTGAATTGGGCTGACTTGTAATTCACCTGTAAGGAACAGAATGTGGCAGAAGTAAGGCCGTGTGACTTTCTTGTCTAAATCATGAAGGCCATACATCTTTTTCCTTGTTCGCCAAAATACTTTCTCTTGAAGCCTTCAGCAACCCACATTTATAGTTCATCTGCTTTAAGACTATTGTGCTGTGAGGAAGCTTAAACTAGTCTATGCTAGAGACCACATAGAGAGGCCCTGTGACTACCTGAAGAGGAAGAGGAGGCTGACCAGCCTTCAGCTCTTCTGGCCCCTTGCTGTTTTGGTGGCAGTCACTGTCTGCCTAAAACTGCATGAGAAATCACAAGTCAGGCTTCACCAGCTGAACCCTTCCTGAACTCCAGAACACAGTGGAAGACAATAAGATAATTGCTGTTGTGCTATTCACCTAAGTTTTAGGGTGATTTATTATGCAGTGGTAGACAACTGAAAAGGCTTCCCTGGTGGCTCAGAGGTGAAAAGTCTGCCTGCAGTGCAGGAGATGTGAGATGCCGGTTACACCCTTGGGTCGGGGGCAATACCCTGGAGAAGAAAATGACAACCTCAACCAGTAATATTTCCTGGGAAATCCCATGGACAGAGGAGCCTGGTGGACTACAGTCCATAGGGGTTGCAAAGAGTCGGACACCACTTAGCGACCAAACAACAACAAAAGACAACTTGAACCTAGACAATAATCAATGGGAAAACTTTGCTCTAGAAGTATAAGCAGCAGTATAAAAGAGATAATGCAAAATTAGTAGCTCTAATCAGATAATCAGATTATATGTGGGCATGATGTAGTGACTGACTGACTGAATATCGGTTCTGATTACCCAGTTTCTTTGCCATGATGACCATTGAATATTTTGAGTACTTTTCCTGTGTATAGTAAGTTTATGGCAGTGTTGTTTGTAGTGTGACCATTTTCCCTACACTACTTGCTATACTCTCCTACACACACATGCACAATCAAACTGTAAAGAAAAAAGGTGAATATTGATAGATGAATGGCTAAAAAATTTGTTTGATTTGTGCTATGGAATATCAGATCACTAAATGAATGAGTTAGATCTATGTAGCTCTTGTCCTTAAGGGATATCCAGGACCTAGAGTTAAGTAAAAAAATAAGTTATAGATTAAAAATGGCCCATGATTTATTAAAAATTTAAAGCTGTTTGAGCACAGAGAAGTTTGGGAGGATATACATTGCACTAGTAACATGGCTTATCACAGGAGGTAAGATTGGAAGAAGGATAAAGAGAAGATTATCTCTTTATATTGGTGTATTGTTTAGGCTAGGCTTTTGTAATAAAAAAACCTAATAAAGTAAATTTTGAATGTAAAAAGCAACAAATTCAATTTGGTTGTTGCCTGGTGGAAATTAAGAAGAATAAGAAAGACATGATTTATTTTAAAATGTATTTGTTTCATGGTTTACAAGAAGTTTTGATATTTTTATTACTAAATATATTCTTTTTATATTCTTATAAGAATAAGTTAAATATTAAAATCAAATGATTTTTATTAAAAATAACCTATCTGTTTTAAACCATAGACTGATACATTTTAAGTGACTGGTTATTATGCTAAATGAACAGTGAAAATTTGTTTTCTGATAGAAGCTACAATACAAGATTATCGTACGGAAATAAAAAGAAGAAAGATGAGAAAATGCCGAACAACTAAGGAAAATGATTAACAGTATCCAAGAAGTCTCTATCAGTCTGCTTAAATAACAGATCTCATCTTTGCAGATTTTTTTCTTTCTGAAAGGCCTTAAAATTCTTGTTTATGGTAGATGTACAGCAGGACACAAAAGTTCAATTCAAATCAGTCACTATAGATCTATAGGTGTGGCAGTCTTCTATGAAGAAGATGGTAAAAAGTAGACATGCTGATTAGTATAGTGATACACACTAATGATAGCCAGTATGTGCATGCATGCTAAATTGCTTCAGTCGTGTCCAACTCTTTGCGACCCTATGGACTGTAGCCTGCCAGGCTCCTTTGTCCATGGGATTCTCTAGGCAAGAATACTAGAGTGGGTTGCCATGCTCTTCTCCAGAGAGCCAGTATAATGATTAAAAAAAAAAAAAGTCAAAAATATGTACTCTGGAAAATACAGAGTTGGAGGATGGAACAAACCCTGAGCTCAGGTTAACAGCTCTAGTGACACTGTCCTAAAATCTCAGTGGCTTAACACAATCAAACTTTTTCTGTGCTCATGTCATAGTCCAATGTAGGTCATTGAAGAGACTCTGCTCCAAGCAGCTGTTCTGGATTATAGATTCTTTCCATCTCATAGTTCTGCATGCTTCAGTATCTTAGAGTACTATAGAATAGAAAGAGTGAGAATTTGGAGCAGTGAGTGTGGAAGATTTTTATAGATGAGGTTTGGAAGAAGAATACCTCACTTTTGTCCAAATTCTGTTTTCTCATACTTCATTTCAAGATGCCAGCTTGTCAGGAAGAAAGCCAGAAATGTGTTTAGCTGTGTGTGTAGGAAGAAGAGGAGAGAAGGCATCTTGGTGAGCCCAGACAGGCTGTGCTGTAGAAGGCCTTCTGGGAGAGGACCCCCTGAATGGCACCATGCATCGTGGCCAGGACCTGCAGAGAGAGTATGTGCATATTTAATCCTCCAGACAAACTAAATTAACTCCATATTCATTTAAAAATGCTTGACTTGTAGCATGCTAAGTCCCTTCAGTCGTGTCCAACTCTTTGTGACCCTATGGAAGTGTAGCCCGTCAGACTCCTCTTTCCATGGGGATGTTTCAAGCAAGACTACTGGAGTGAGTTGCCATTTCCCAGGGGATCTTCCCAACCCAGGGATAAAACCCATACCTCTTATGTCTCCTGTAGGTAGGTTCTTTACCACTAACACCACCTGGGAAGCCCCACAATGAGGGCAGGTTTGTATATGTAGTCTCAGTATTATTAGTGCCTGGCACATGGTAGACATAAAATTAGTATTTGCCACATTGAATAATGATTGAATACATATTCATGACTTAATTGTATATCTATATGTGTACATACTTTAATGACACTTAAGATGCAATACCTGCCTCCTTGAGAAATCTGTATGCAGGTCAAGAAGCAACAGTAAGAACTGGACATGGAACAACAGACTGGTTCCAAATTGGGAAAGGAGTACTTCAAGGCTGTATATTGTCACTCTGCTTATTTAACTTACATGCAGAGTACATCATGAGAAACGCTGGACTGGATGAAGCACAAGCTTGAATCAAGATTGCTGGGAGAAATATCAATAACCTCAGATATGCAGATGACACCACCCTTATGGCAGAAAGTGAAGAAGAACTAAAGCACTTCTTGTTGAAAGTGAAAGAGGAGAGTGAAAAAGTTGGCTTAAAACTCAATATTCAGAAAACAAAGATCATGGCATCTGGTCCCATCACTTCATGACAAATAGATGGGGAAACAATGGAAACAGTGACAGACTTTATTTTCTTGGGCTCCAAAATTACTGCAAATGGTGACTGCAGCCGTGAAATTAAAAGATGCTTGCTCCTTGAAAGAAAAGCTATGACCAACATAGACAGTATATTAAGAAGCAGAGACATTACTTTGCCAACAAAGATCTGTCTAGTCAAAGCTATGGTTTTTCCAGTAGTCATGTACGGATGTGAGTGTTGGACTGTAAAGAAAGCTGAGTGCCAAAGAATTGATGCTTTTGAACTGTGGTGTTGGAGAAGACTCTTGAGAGTCCCTTGGACTGCAAGGAGATCCAACCAGTCCATCCTAAAGGAAATCCGTCCTGAATATTCATTAGAAGGACTGATGCTGAAGGTGAAACTCCAATACTTTGGCCACCTGATACAAAGAACTGACACAGTGGAAAAGAACTTGATACTAGGAAAGATTGAAGGTGCGAGGAGAAGGGGACGACCGAGGATGACATGGCTGGATGGCATTACCAACATGATGGACATGAGTTTGAGCAGGCTCCAGGTGTTAGTGATGTACAGGGAAGCCTGGTGTGCTGCAGTCCAAGGGGTTGCAAAGAGTTGGACACGACTGAGTGACTGAACTGAACTGAAGATGCAGTAATTAATAACAAATAGTTTTGGATTTTTTGCTGATTAAATGTCTGAGAACTAAATATTCTAGGTTTAAAAGAAAATATAATAACCCTTTTTGATGACTATGCTCATTTGAAGGGAAGGGAAAGGAAGAGCTAGGGGGTGGCAATGAATTGGAGTGATGGAAAAAGGAAAAAAGTAAGTGCTTGTTTGTGAGCTTTTTGTGCAAAAATTTTTTAAGTAAACTTGATTTTTTTATATAGTAAGCTCGGCACATAATGGGAAAGGTACTGAAAAGATATCTTCCTTGGTGTTACAGAAAGACATCATTCTTTTCTGCTTGCTTACAAAATTATATGCCAATTGGGACTTAACTACATCTGACTTTGATTAGTTTGCTTTACAAATAGAATTGGAGGGCTTTACTTGAGAATGACTCATCAGTCTTTCATCCTTCTTTGTTAAAGTTTTCTAAATTTAATAGTGGTGTTGTGCAATCTATCTTGTGAGTATTATCAGACAGATTTATAAAAAAGACACTTAACAATGTGTTCTTGCTACACAGACAACTGTATTTCGTTATTTGGGTGCCAAAGGGTTTTTCCAATTATCTTGGGTGGTATTGTGACTCATTATAGCTCTGTACAAGCACAGGGAGAAGGATCAGTGCCAAGAGCTTGTTTAAATTGCCTTCTCACTCCAAGATGTACCAGTTATAGAAGAAGGCTAGAACTCAAAATGCAATGTCCTATCTCGCTTTCAAGGCACAGCTAATTTCATCCTTCCTTTCCCCTCTGACAGATCTTTCCCCCAGCTCCCAACTCTGAACTCCTTTAGTTACTTATTAGCTGTTGCACTCCTTTGATATCCTTAACCTTCTGTCTTGAATTAGTGTGTATCTCTCTCCAGACACAAGATAACCTTTTCTAGTGAATCTGTTGACTCCTTATGAGCAGGGACCATTATTTTTTTAGAATTAAAATGGTTGTTGGAAATGATGAGGATCATTCAGATTTCAAGTTATCGGGGAGTTTTAAATTTGAAAACTTTGGGCAAACTTCTTGACTCTCTGAAAGTGAAAGTGAAGTTGCTCAGTCGTATCTGACTCTTTGCGACCCCTAGCCTACCAGGCTCCACCGTCCATGGGATTTTCCAGGCAAGAATACTGGAGTGGGCTGCCATTTCCTTCTCCAGCGGACCTTCCCAACCCAGGGATCGAACCTGGGTCTCCTGCATTGCAGACAGAAAACACTGTTGATTCACTCAATGATATGGAAGAATCTTAACTGCCTGATGTTAAGTGAAATAAAGCAAATAAAAAGATCTCAAGGTGTATATGCTTAAGTATATGACCTTCTGGAAAAGTCAAATAATAGGAAAAGAGAACAGATTAATGTTTCCAGGAGCTGGGGTGGGGAAAAGGGTTGACTACAAAATGTCACTTTCAGGGTTTTAGACCTATCCTGTGCTTTGATCGTGGTTTGGTTACTTGAATATATGTATTTACCAATACCCATAGAACATATATCAAGAGGAATAAATTTTACTGTAAATTAGGTAAAACAAAAGTTTAATTACAAGAAGCCAGTCCTGGCAGAATGTTATAAAATTTGTACTTTCAGAATAGTAATTTACTACATTTTTTTCTGGAGTAGTTTAGCTATATAATTCCAAAGTTGTGCTCATAGCTTTTCATTTAATAATCTCATACTGAAGTATTTATTTTAAGAAAGTCATTAAAAATAAGGGAAACCTGTGTGCATAGAGATGTTTATCACTTTTTTTAATAGGTGAAAATGTAGCCTTAGTACATTTATTTGCATTTATTTTTTTTTGCTAGAAAAATTATATATTTTTCACATATTTAGTAACCAGTTTTGTGGGAAAGAATAAGATCAATACCCTCCAGTGGTTAAAGAGTAGCAGATCTTCTGTTCTTCTCTTTAATGCAAAGCCATCTGTTTCTGTGAAACAATTAGAAATACCTTGGGATTTAGTAAAAGTTTTGCTGTTGTTGCAGTAGATAAATAAATACAGTCAGTGAAGTAAAAAAAAAAAAACAAAAAAAACATGATTGCTAGATCAGCTATTTCGTGGGATCTTGGTTTAATAGTCTTTCAGTACATTTCACAGTCAAAAGTTGGTACTAAAACTTTTGTCCCTTTAACCCAGTCTGGACCCTTGAATGTCATGTATTTAATATCAAAATATGAGAAATGAGAACCTAAAATTTTGTACATTCTTTTTTCTTTGACATCTTAAAATTTTGAACTCTACCCAAACTTTTCATTCTTTTAAAAATTTTGAACTCTACCCAAACTTTTCTTTCTTTTTAGTTCATTTAATTTTGGCAATATGTGCTTTTTAGTTCATGAAGCTTTCAGACTTTCCATTAGATACTGTGAAACTATGTTTGACAAAAATGAATGTAAGTCATAAAATGTTTTCTTAGAAATGGCCACATAATTTAAAAAAAATCAGCTGTGAAAGTGCTACAAGAAGTGTGCTAGAATGAGATATGGAGAAGGCAATGGCACCCCACTCCAGTACTCTTGCCTGGAAAATCCCATGGATGGAGGAGCCTGGTGGGCTGCAGTCCATGGGGTCGCTAAGAGTCAGACATGACTGAGCGACTTCACTTTCACTTTTTACTTTCATGCATTGGAGAAGGAAATGGCAACCCACTCCAGTGTTCTTGCCTGGAGAATCCCAGGGACCGGGGAGCCTGGTGGGCTGCCATCTCTGGGGTCGCACAGAGTCGGACACAACTGAAGCGACTTAGCAGCAGCAGCAGCAGCAGCACAATGAGATAAGGAGGTAAATAATTGTGGGTAAGATCATCTGTAATAACAAAAAGGTAAAGCTACAGTGGCTCCCTCCTCATTTTCTAATTCAGACACCAAATGTTTTCTGAGCATCTTTTATGTACACACAATGTTCTATACACAGTGATTTAACTGAGAATAAAGTAGATAACAATCCCTTTTCTCATAAAACTCCCATTCTAGCTTATTCAGAAATTGGAGCAAATAGGGTTTAGTTTATCCTCAGGTATTTTCACCTTTTTATAAGTGCATATGTTAAGTTAATTATTTGGATAAAATATTGAAATGTGAATTCTTCTAGTACATTTTTAGTCAGTCATTCACCCACTTCCAGATAAGACTGGTTCTATAAACATTTGCCTTTCCCCTTAAATTCTTGGTAGGTGACCTTACTCCTGATATCGTTAAGAAAATAGAAACAATCCCAGGAAAACCTCCTTTTCCTATCACCAAATCCACTAACCTGTCTGCTTCTGAGCTCATATCCACTGTTTCCTTCCTTGTTCTTCTTTAGGATCAGTCTATGTGCCTGTCTTATCCCTTTAACATTGATCCTAAACTCTGCCTATTCATAGAATTTGCCTCTGTAATTATCCATGGTCATTCTTACATTATCAGTTTTTCCCATCACCATAAAAACATAGTATAATACTTTTAATCTTAAAACATCCCAGGATGTCACATTTCCTTCTAGTTATGAGCCCAATGTTTCTCCTTTTATAGAAAACTTTCTGAAGAAATTGTTTATAGATGCTGTCTTGTCTTCCTTGCCTCCCAATGTCCAGTGTATTCACTCTAGTTAGGCTTTCATCCTATCGTTCCACTCAAACAGCTCTTACTAGGGATAACAAAGACCTCATTTGCTGAAGTAAGTATCAGTATTGGTACCTAGCTCAAAAGCCCAGAGTTTTTCACTTTCTCCTTCCTGGACAATGTTTTCTTTACTTGGCTTTGGAGGTATCCCACATGAACACCCTCAGGGATCACTGTCACTCATCCTCCTTTGCTGTATTGTCTTCCTTTTCCGGATTTTCAGACATTGGAGAATCCAGGACTCAGTCCACAGATTTCTTTTTTTTTCTTTACTTATAGTCACACCCTAGATGATCTCCACTCAAGACTTTAATAACATTTCCAGGTGGATTATGCTCCAATTATGTTTCAGCCCAGAATTTCCCTTGAACTATCAACTATTTCTAATGTTTGATAGTAGATCTCACAGGCATCTCAACTTTAGTTCTAGAGTGAATTTCTGGTATCTTACCCTCCTCCAATCCTACTCCTCCTGTGGTATTCTCCATCACAGTAAGTGACCCTTTATTCACTGATTTCCTCAAAAATCTTAAAATAATCTCTCACACCTCTTTTTCTGATGCCCAAGAGTTAGGAAATGAGGTCCCAGAGTTGACGATGTCTCACCTCTTGAAGTCTAATCCACCACCATCTCTTGATGGAACACCTTTTGACTGGTCTCCCTGATTTTATGGCCAGATTGTGTCACTGTCCTGCTCTAACCATCCGGTGGCTCCCTAGAACTTTTAGACTAGAATTTAAAGACTTTACCATTACCTCCACGTACCTGCATGATCTGTCTTCTGACTACCTATCCAATCTTGTTTCCCAGCACTTCTTTCAATTGTTTGTATGCATCCTGCTCTTTAATTCCTTAAGATTGTATACAGCACAAGGATTTTTTTTACCCTTGTTATTTCATCTCCCTGGACCACTTTCATTAGCCATTTTCCCATAAAGCTGCCATGTTACTTGCATGTAATATAAATGATGTCTCCTATCTTTTTGATAAGCAGCTTCCCTGTTTGTCTGTCTCATCTCCTTGTATTCTTCATATTACTCATCTTCACCTGAAACATTCAGTTCAGTTTAGTTCAGTCGTTCAGTTGTGTCGGACTCTTTGCAACTCCATGGACAGGTCTCCCTGTCCATCACCAACTCCTGGAGCCTGCTCAAATTCATGTCCATTGAATCAGTGATGCCATCCAACCATCTCATCCTCTATTGTCCCCTTCTCCTCCTGCCCTCAATCTTTCCCAGCATCAGGGTCTTTTCAAATGAGTCAGCTCTTTGCATCAGGTGGCCAAAGTATTGGAGTTTCAGCTTCTATATCAGCCCTGTCAATGAACACCCAGGACTGATCTCCTTTAGGATGGACTGGCTGGATCTCCTTGGAGATCTCCAAGGGGGACTCTCAAGAGTCTTCTCCAACACCACAGTTCAAATGCATCAATTCTTTGGTGCTCAGCTTTCCTTATAGTCCAACTCTCACATCCATACATGACCACTGGAAAAACCATAGCTTTGACTAGATGGACAAAGTAAAGTAATGTCTCTGCTTTTTAATATGCTGCCTGTGTTGGTTATAACTTTTATTTCAAGGAGCAAGTGTCTTTTAATTTCATGGCTGCAGTCACCATCTTTAGTGGTTCTGGAGCCCCCCAAAATAAAGTCTGTCACTTTCCATTGTTTCTCCATCTGTTGGCCATGAAGTGATGGGACTGGATGCCATGATCTTAGTTTTCTGAATGTTGAGTTTTAAGCCAACTTTTTCACTCTCCTCTTTCACTTTAATCAAGAGGTTCTTTAGTTCTTCATTTTCTGCCATAAGGGCAGTATCATCTTCATATCTGAGGTTATTGATATTTCTCCTGGAAATCTTGATTCCAGCTTGTGCTTCATGCAGCCCAGCATTTCACATGATGTACTCTGCATATAAGTTAAATAGTTAATTAATTGTAAATCTCAAGGCTGAATTATTTATAGATAAAGATAACCAGACAACAATGTGCATATTACTTAAATGGCATGATGTAGAAAAGGAAGAAGACTAGATTGGGAGTTTGGTGATATAGGTTGTGGCCTCTGATTGAATATTCAGTTTTGCATGAGTAGAGTCACATGACCATCCTGGGTTCCATTTTTTTAATCTATAAATTAATGGTGTTTGATTCTTTAATTTCTGAAATTATTTAAAGCTAAAACCACCTTTGCCTTATGTTGAAAATATAAAAGATCTCCTAAATCTTCTAAAATGATGTCATGTATTTTCTATGGTTTGAAATTTGTGTAGACAGGTTCTTGGCAAGTCTAAACTTAAGTATCAGATTGGCAGTTTATGCTTTAAACTTCATTTTTGCTGCAAAATGAGAAATTTGTTTATTCATTCCATCAGAATTTACTGAGATAACTCAATAAATTCATTCCAGAATTTATTGAGATAACTGTCCAAGTATCACTGTTTGCGTTTTTGAGATACTAAGCAGCTGAAAGATTGTCTCTGCCCTTTGAGAAACTCATGGTTTAGGCCCGGGTGGCAGATATGTCAAATGCAAGGCCAATAAGAGTTGTTATAGTAGAAGTAAGTACCAGAGAGCATGAAGGTAGAAGTGAGAAAGAGATCAATGTCTCCCCTTTAGTAGGTACAAGAGTGAGGATAAGGATAGTTAGAAAAGGCCTCATTGAAATTTGTCTTGAAAGATAAGGCAGAGATAACTTAGTAGATATAGTCAATGTCTTTGACTTTGTAAAATTGTTTTTTCTTTTAGTGCCACTATTCTAATCTACCCAATGGAGCTAAAATCGTCCAAGCATTTTGAGTAGGGTTGACTGTTTGCGAAAGTGCCTGACACCACAGTGTTTAGTATGAGCTCCTGAATCTAATCTACACTTTTAAGAAAATGAACTAATGGATTTAACAATGAAACTGATACTAAATTTTAAAGGTTTTCATATGATACAAAATGGGGATCCTTGGTGGATCAGTGCTAGTTTGTGTCTGAGTTTTCAACCATCTTCAGGAAGTTGAGAAAAGTAAGAATAATGTCATATAATTATACCAGTGTAAGATTACTTTCTGTTCTTTAGGAAGCATTATCTTTTATTCTGGGATTAAGTCCTGTCTAGTTCTTTGGCTGTAGTATGTACTTTCTTTTATGAAGAGCTAATTAGGTAGATGGTTGGTTGATTGGTCAGTTTTAAAAATAATTTCATAATTTATAAAATAAGAAGTTAGGCCTGTCATATAAATATTTTGAACATTTAAAAATTTTTGGAATTTTACTGAAATGTAAAATTGTGATAATTATTGAATGAGAATATTTTTCCTTACAATAAATAAGGTTCTACATAATGCTATCTTCACATAAAAGAAAATTCTCATTTTTAATATGTATTTAAGATTCTCTCACATTAATAAAGCCATACATTTGAAAAGGACATAATTAATGATTTAAAATAAAACATTTTAAAGTAGTTCTATAAGTTTATAATTCTTGATAGTACATCATTCATTCATGTATTTGCTCGCTCTCTCATTCAGCTATTCCTGAGAACCTACTTTATGCTGGTACAATTGCAGTGTTTAACTCTGAACAAGAAAGACCAGCTCTGTGCCCTAATGGAATGAATATATTTGTGAAGGAAATAGACAATAAACAAATTGTATTTAGTGTATTATTATGATTCCATCAAGTTACTTGCATAAGGATACTTGGCCAATGAAGGACTTAACTCAGTTCCTAAAATTCTATAATTTTTCATAGGGCTTTGAAAATTGCTCAACTTATTAATGAAATTGTTAAAGGCTAGCTTCATAAGATTATGACTGATTTGCTATGGGCTCACCAGGAATGACACTTTGGTCAAGATTGAAATTCAATTTTCATCATCTGTAAAATAGAGATGAGAGAACCTTTATGATAATGGCTAAATGAGATAATGTAGGTAAAGTATAACTTGTTTAGTGCTCAATAAATCCTAGCTATTTTTATTAACATCATCATTAAACATGAAATAGTGTCATTAAACATCAATCTATTTTTATTTGTGCCCAAGAATAAATAGAGTAGGGTATATTAGCTAGCATGATGAGAAGAAAGCTCTAGCACTTCCCTTTTAAACTACTTACTGGGTGCTGACTCATAAGAAAGTTTTGTTGCTGGCAAAATTTAAGATATGTTTTGACTTTACAGTTATGCATAGATCAAATGAAATCCAATGAACTTCACTTTGGTTATTTGATAATGTAAGGGAGACTATATAAGAATCATAACCAGTAGCTTATTGAATGGGTAGCTTATTTACCTCATAGCAAGGGTTCTTTATGCTTGAATAAAGTGCTGACACTTTGTCACTATGGTAACCTGTGGACTCTGGACTAGGAGATAAATAATATAACTGAAGGTACAGTTTGCATTAATAACTAAAATGATCTAAAATAAGGAAATGACAGATCTCTGATGTACTTTATTTTTCCATTCTGTGATCCTCACTTCCAGTTTCTATGTAAAAGCAAAGCATTTATTTTATTATTTATTTAACTTATTTGATAACTATTTAGAATGTGTATTGTGGGTCAGGTTCTCATAAAAAATTCTTGAGTTTTATCTGACAAATAGGGTATATCTGACATCTTTAAAACATGGAAGTCACAAGTAATATGTTTTATTTAGTAGATCATTCTTCATAAGACATTCTTAGCAACTCATAAAAACTGGAGCATCAGCACAAAGCAGTCGTCATGGAAGAAGTTGGAGTTTTGTAGCCAGATAGATCTAGGTCCAAATCCTAATTCTTTTATTTATGAACTGTGTAAATGATCTTTCTGAACTTCAGTTTTCCCTTTGTTAAATGGCAAGGATAATATCTAGTTCAGAGGATGAGATGGTTGGATGGCATCACTGATTCGACGGACATGAGTTTGAGCAAGCTCTGAGAGTTGGTGATGGACGGGGAAGCCTGGCATGCTACAGTCTATGGGATCGCAAAGAATCAGACACGACTGAGTGACTGAACTGAACTGACTATCTAGTTCATGTGATTAGATGAAATAAGGTAGATAAAACAACTACCATGTATTTGAGATCAGTAAATGTTCATTTCATTTCTGCTCTTCTTGGCACTGAAAAATAGGCTTTTAAGTATAAATGTGGATGTACTTGATTTTTATCCATTCATTTGTTCATCTATCCAACAGACAATGTTGAATTACCCCAGTGAGGTAATACCTATGGATATTTGAATGACCATGCTGCAAAGAGATCTGCTCTGTTCAAGTAGTGTGACTCTTAGCAGGACTTGCTGTTCCTCAGAAGTTGGGGAGCCATACCATACAACACAGCCAAACAAAATCTGAGCACTGCTTTTTCCCAAACAGTGGGAAAATTAGAGCAACTGTCATTTTTACTGTAGGCAAGACTGAGTGATCCAAAATGCAGATATGTTAATAGGGGAATACATTAAACTGATCCTCTGAATATGATTTTTCAAATGTAAAAAATGTTACATAAACATTTATTTAACACATTTTTATACAACTGTTGTGGAAAGAGAGTAAGCTGAATTTGGGGGTGATAGGTTAAGTAGTGAACTGAACCTACTGTCTGAGTTATTGATGAAGTGAGATTGCTAAATGCAAATAACAAAATATGTGTGTGCGTGTCTGGTTGTGTGTGTATGTTTGCACGTAAAAGGTGATAGATTTTCCAAACATGGCAAAGGATGTAGGTGTACTTTTCCCCTTTGTTGTTGCTTGGAGGACAGGACAAACTTTGGAAAGAGGAGTTACAAGGCTTGTGGAAGTTTAGAAAAAAACCCACTATTGTGTCACTTGTGGGAAGTGGATAGTGTCCTGTCCTCTGTTTGTCAAGTATCTTGAAGAAAAATTCTCTGACCTGATTTATAATTATGGTTCATGATGTTAAAAAGAAATTACTTCTTTTTAGTCCTGTTAATCTGGGGATCATGCTAGATGCTAGAGATACAACAATTAAAAGAAAACTACCTCTTTAACAATATGCTGGGTAGAGGTTGAGGGGAGGAGTATAGATACATTAATAAGTACAATACAATACACTTTTAAAAATAACGGCAATCAATGTCTGTATTCCTAAAGTATGGGCATAAAGATGGAAATGATCAGTTTTACCTGGGGTAATTAGTCAACGTTCAGTAAGAAAAACAAAAGCTACTTCATGTATTTAAATTCTCAAAAATTAATTCAAGGAATTAGAAGCATCATATCTTTGGAAGAAATGGAAAATTATTAAAGTCACCATCAGTATTCTTAGCCTGAGTCACTGGAGTGTGTGGTTTTTTTGGAGTTCATTGGGAAACCACAATCATTTCCCACAACCTCTAGGGAAGTTCTATCAATTATCCTACCCATAATAGTGAAGTAGGTGTCTTTCAAGAGTGAGTTGGGAAACTGCTCTTAATCTCAGATCCACTGAGGAGCTGTTAATGCAGCTACCTTCAGAGAATAGCAGCTTCTCTTTCTGTCCCACTTTCAAAATTTTTGCAATGGTTTCCCATTGGTAGACTCCAGGCCAAAACTATATGGAGAAAGGAAATTTTGAAATGTAACTCCAGGCTTATCCTATGTAGTACAGACATAGTGTAATCATACAAGTGAAAAAATAATAACAGAATATCAGTTAACCAGGAATATTGGGAAAATAAACGAATATGAATTCTAGATTAGAATATACACAATGTTGGGGCTTGCCTGGTGGTCCAACGGTTAAGAATCTGTCTTGCAATTCAGGGGACACTGGTTTGATCCCTGGACCAGGAAGATCCCACATGCTATGGGGCAACTAAGCCTGTGCTTCACGACTGCTGAGCCTGTACCCTAAAGCCTTGGAGCCACAACTACTGAAGCTCATTCACATAGAGCCTGTACTCCACAACAAGAGAAGGCACCCTAATGAAAGCCTGAGCACTGCAACTATAGAGTAGCTTCCCCTGCTCACCGGAACTAGAGAAAGCTTGTACAGCAACAAAGATCCAGCACAGCCAAAAATAGAAAATAAATAAATTAAAAAAAAAAAGAATATACACAATGTTGAACTCAATGATGGATTCAATCAGAGATTAGACTTCAGTTCAGTCGCTCAGTCATGTTCGACTCTTTGTGACCCCATGGACTGCAGCACATCAGGCCTCACTTTCCATTGCCAACTCCCAGAGTTTACTCAAACTTATGTCCATTGAGTCAGTGATGCCATCCAACCATCTCATCCTCTATTGTCCCCTTCTCCTCCTGCCCTCAATCTGTCCCAGCATCAGGGTCTTTTCCAATGAGTCAGTTCTTCACATCAGGTGGCCAAAGTATTGGAGTTTCAGCTTCAGCATCACTCCTTCCAGTGAATATTCAGGACTGATTTCCTTTAGGATGGACTGGTTGGATCTCCTTGCAGTCCAAGGGACTCTCAAGAGTCTTCTCCAACACCACAGTTCAAAAGCATCAATTCTTCAGAGCTCAGCTTTCTTTATAGTTCATCTCTCACATCCATACATGACTGCTGGAAAAATGATAGCCTTGGCTAGATGTACCTTTGTTGGCAAAATAATGTCTCTGCTTTTTAGTATGCTGTCTAGGTTGGTCATAACTTTTCTTCCAAGGAGCAAGTGTCTTTTAATTTCATGGCTGCAGTCACCATCTGCAGTGATTTTGGAGCCCAGAAAAATGAGGTCTGTCACTGTTTCCATTGTTTCCCCAACTATTTGCCATGAAGTGATGGGATCAGACGCCATTATCTTAGTTTTCTGAATGTTGACTTGTAAGCCAACTTTTTCACTCTCCTCTTTCACTTTCAACAAGAAGTGCTTTAGTTCTTTGATTTCTGCTGTAAGGGTGGTGTCATCTGCGTATCTGAGGTTATTGATATTTCTCCTGGCAATCTTGATTCCAGCTTGTGCTTCATCCAGCCCAGCATGTCTCATGATGTACTCTGCATATAAGTTAAACAAGCCGGGTAACTATATACAGCCTTGAAATACTCCTTTCCCTATTTGAAACCCGTCTGTTGTTCCATGTCCAGTTCTAACTGTTGCTTCCTGACCTGCATATAGGTTTCTCAGGAGGCAGGTCAGGTGGTGTGGTATTCCCATCTCTTTCAGAATTTTCTAGAATTTGTTGTGGTCCACACAGTCAAAGGCTTTGGCATAGTCAGTAAAGCAAAAGTAGATGTTTTTCTGGAACTCTCTTGCTTTTTCCATGATCCAGTGGATGTTGACAATTTGATCTCTGGTTTCTCTGCCTTTTCTAAATCCATCTTGAACATCTGGAAGTTCACAGTTCATGTACTTTGAAACCTGGCTTGGAGAATTTTAAGCATTACTTTAGTAGTGTGTGAGATGAGTGCAATTATGCAGTAGTTTGAGCATTCTTTGGCATTGCCTTTCTTTGGGATTGAATGAAAACTGACCTTTTCCAGTCCTGTAGCCACTGCTGAGTTTTCCAAATTTTCTGGCATATTGAGTGCATCACTTTCACAGCATCCTCTTTTAGGATTTGAAATAGCTCAACTGGAATTTTATCACCTCTACTAGTTTGTTTGTAAGGATGCTTCCTAAGGCCCACTTGACTTTGCATTCCAGGATGTCTGGCTCTAGGTTGGTGATCACACCGTCATGATTATCTGGGTTGTGAAGGTCTTTTTGGTATTGTTCTTCTGTGTATTCTTGCCACCTCTTCTTAATATCTTCTGCTTCTGTTAGGTCCATACCACTTCTGTCCTTTATTGAGCCCATCTTTGCATGAAATGTTCCCTTGGTATCTCTAATTTTCTTGAAGAGATCTCTAGACTTTCCCATTCTATAGTTGAGAGAATTAAGAAGAGGAAATTAAGAAACTGGATTATGTATCTAAAGTGATTACTCAGAATACAGCACAGAAAGATAAAGAAATAGAAAATATGAATTTGAAGTTAAATTACATAGAGGATAGAATCAGAGAGTTTCAGTAGAATACAGATAACGTACTAAAACTGTGTAACTGAGCAAAATTTTTTAAAGGGGCTAATTTATAACGTATGGATGTGAAAAATTTGCTTAGTTGTGTCCGACCCATTGTGATCCCATGGACTATAGCCCACCAGGCTGCTCTGTCCATGGGATTCTCCAGGCAACAATACTGGAGTGGATTGCCATTCCCTTCTCCAGAGGGTCTTCCCGACCTATGGAACAAACCTGGGTCTCCTTCATGAAGTATGGATGCAGTGCAGTCAATAAATTAGGAAGAAGGGTGTAGATAAAGTTTACTAGAGAACAGTGACAGAACTTTGAGTTTCAGTTGTTGTATTTGCCTGTGAATTGTGCTTCTGTGGAAGACAGAGAAAGAGTAAGAAAAACAAAGCACAGAATGAATGAGGGCATAATAATCTGGAATGGTGGCTTCATTCTAGTGCCTGAAGATGTTATCGATGGAGGGCATAATTGAGGTGATTAACTAGTTTTGATTCTAAGGCCTTAGAGCAGGCTATACTCCAAGTAATGTCACAGACTTGATGAAGTCAACATACTTCATGCTTGTTCAGTGTTCAAATGGCATGTTTCTGAGCAGCAGACACAACGTCTTGAAGATCCAAGGTAGAGGTAATAAGTAATGAGTGTTCCAGTGTCTCCCACCCCATGATTCACAAGGGCATTGTGTTTTATGGAGTCAAAGTTTCACATGGAATCAGAAGAAACATGGAGTGTTTGGAAGTAGTGGCCTTTGCAAAGTTGGTCCCCTGTGATTCAGAGGATTAGCTAGATTCCTAATGTCCCTGTTGGAGATGCCTGGGGGTATCCTGATACTTTGAGTAATAGAAGAGGTGAGGGTTGGATAAGAAGGTTTTTCTGATGGAAACTTACTGGATAGACTAAAGAGGCCATCTAACATAAACTTTTCATTTTTGCTGTAAGTTGCCCTGAACTGAAATAGGAAAGTTGAGCCTAATGTATTCTCTGACTTGAAACAAAGAAACCCTGAAGGAACATTTTTGAGGATAAAGGTAGCTTGATAGTTATTTGGCTTTTGTTTATCCTTCTGTGACTTCCCTGTAGCTCAAATGATAAAGAATCTTTCTGCAATGCAGGAGACCAGGGTTCAATCCCTGGGTTGGGAAGATCCTCTGGAGAAGGGATTGGCAACCCATTCTGTGTCCTTCTGTATCTCATGTACAAATGAAATTTGGAAAAAATAACTCTTACCTCAAGCAATGTGTTTATTATGGCAAGAAGAGTTATAAAATACAAATTCTTAATGCTGGAATTGGTATGAAATATATCTCTTGGAAGTGGGATCTTTGTTCAGTGTACAACATGAACAACTATTCATGGAGGCTTTGTCTTTCTACTCATTTTCAGTAGATTTGGAAACTTGAATAACTTATAACTTACCTCTGAGGACAAAGCAAGGCAACTGAACTTGGCTGCAGGGTTTTAATAATACCACCCAATCCCCACCTTTACTCCTGGTTTTTTTGTTTTTTGTTTTTTGTTTTTACACTAGCCTCTTCTCCCCTCACGGAGAAGGCAATGGCACCCCACTCCAGTACTCTTGCCTGGAAAATCCCGTGGGCGGAGGAGCCTGGTAGGCTGCAGTCCATGGGGTCACAAAGAGTCGGACATGACTGAGTGACTTCACTTTCACTTTTCACTTTCATGCATTGGAGAAGGAAATGGCAACCCACTCCAGTATTCTTGTCTGGAGAATCCCAGGGACAGGGGAGCCTGGTGGGCTGCCATCTATGGGGTCGCACAGAGTTGGACATGACTGAAGTGACTTAGCAGCAGCAGCTGCAGCTTCTCTCAAAAATGTTTTAAACATACAATTATATAACAGAGGATTTGCCCTAACTTCTTGTATTTAGGAATGGTTCTAATATAACCTGTTTAAGTCTGAGGATCATTGTAACTTTTCTGGCTTCACTCTTTCCCATTCAGTGAAAAGTAACAGTTTCAATACTTTTTGACAAGTAGAACTGAATTTTCACAAATCACATTTCTGACTCATAAACTGATCCTGTTTGCTACCTCGCATTAGCCAAGTTTTTCCTTTTCTACACTAGGGCTCTGTCATGTCTGTCTTCTGTTTTCTATGATATCCAAAAAGGCAGCTCTAACATGGTGTGCTAAAAATGAGCCCTATTCTTGGTCATTGCCAGCATCTGTTTTTTTATGACAGTATCTTTTTAGTGGTCGTTCCCGTCCTTGCTCACGTTGCATAAGTTGCTGGAACCAGCGTGATGCCATTTTGTACCAGAGCAGATCTTTGAGTACTTTACTGTTTTTATTATAGCTATTTCCCTTAGGATTCAAGTTAGTCCTAGGTGCTTTGATCAAGAAAAATCTGTGTGCAGGACAAAGTGGTATCTAAGTTATCTCTTTTTTCCCACTTGGCCTGCTCTTCTCTGACTCTAACTAGTGTACTTTAACTCTTCCCTAAGAATGAATTCTTCTCTTGGAGACATTTTGTCATCTTCTGCAAATAGATATCTGGTATTCCATCCTAGTTCAACTGTCTACTTACTTCAAGCATTTGCCTGTGATACAGCAAAGGAAAAAAAGAAAAAGAAAACAACAACATCTAAAAGAGTTTTAAGAACAAAATTGGGAACCAAATTAAGGTAGACAGTATATGCTGTGCTATGTTTCGTTGCTCAGTTGTCAGACTCTGTGACCCATGAACTGTAGCCTGTCAGACTGTGACCCTATGAACTGTAGCCTTACAGACTCCTCTGTCCATGGGGATTCTCCAGGCAAGAATTCTGGAGTGGGTTGTCATGTCCTCCTCCAGGGATCTTCCCATCCCAGGGATTGAACCCAGGTCTTTTGCACTACAGGCAGATTCTTTAATGTCTGAGCCCAGGGAAGCCCAAGAATACTGGGGTGGGTAGCCTATCCCTTCTCCAGGGTATCTTTCTTATCCAGGAATTGAATTGGAGGTGGCTTAGATGCTAAAGTATCTGCCTGCAATGCGGGAGACCCAGGTTCAATCTCTCAGTTGGGAAGCTTCTCCTGGAGAAGGGAATGGAAACCCACTCCAGTATTCTTGCCTGGAGAATCCCATGGACAGTGGAGCCTGGTGGGTTACAGTTCATGGGATCGCAAAGTATTGAACATGACTTAGTGAATAACACTTTAATTCTTGCATTGCAGGTGGCTTCTTTACCAACTAAAGTACCAGGGAAGCCCAAACAGTATATATGTATATTTATTTTAAGGTGCAGGAAAGAGCTGACAAAAGACAAAAGTCCTGAAAATCCTAAGCTTAATTCAGGGAATAATTTCTCTTGTGTGTGTGCATATTCAGTCACTCAGTCATGTCCGACTCCATAGCCCACCAGGCCCCTCTGTCCGTGGAATTCTCCAGGCAAGAATACTGGAGTGGGTTGCAATATCTTTCTCCAGGAGATCTTCCCCACCCAAGGATTGAACTTGCATCTCTGGCATTGGCAGGCAGATTCTATACCATTGAGCCACCTGGGAAGTCCCATTTCTCCTACCCTGAACTTATAATTTGATAGCCTGTACTTTAGCAAATAGAAAGGTGGAGGAGCTGGCTTACATTGGCCCCTTTTTCCTAGTTAACAAAGCCCTACTAGCCTCCCAGTTCATTTCCCCTCTGTCTTCTACTCCTCCTCCCATCCCTCCCACTTGCTCTGCTTAGTTACACTGGTCGATTTTCTATTTCTCAGATACCGAGTGTGCTATTTTCCTCAAGGCCTTTGAACTTCCTCCTTTATTTCCTTCAGGTCCCAGTTGAGATATCGCCCTCTCAGGGATATTTCCCCCGACCACACTGTCTAAAGTAGCTCTCACTCTCCAGCCTCTTCCTCTGTATAGTGAATATGTGTCATTTATGATTTCCCCAACTATTTTGCACATTTTCTCCTTATGTTAATTGTTTCTCATATTGTGAATACAATATAGATGCCAATTTTTCTAATGTACAATTTTAAAAAATATCTGGATTTTCTGGCCTCTCTTGATAGTGGAATGTAGATACCACCAAAACCAATGGAAAGCTTTGATTTGGAAGCCAGCTCTGTGACACAGGCCAAATATAGGCATTCATGGTATTAATGCAAGTGTTAGTAGAAGCCATGAGTTCCTAGGTTAACAGGACCAAAAGCAGCTTTCCTGACTATGGCAAAGGTAGCACGATACAAAGTCAGAAGCAGTAACAGCAGCAGCAGCCTCTTAAGAGGTCAGTTTTCAATGCCATTCTCCCAAATCATCCCCCCACTCCCTCTCTTACAGAGTAAAAGACTGTTCTATATAAGAAATGAATCGCCAGTCCAGGTTCGATGCAGGATACAGGAGGCTTGGGGCTGGTGCACTGGGATGACCCAGAGGGATGGTGCGGGGAGGGAGGTGGGAGGGGAGTTCAGGATGGGGAACATGTGTGCACCCGTGGCGGATTCATGTTGATGTATGGCAAAACCAATACAATATTGTAAAGTAATTAGCCTCCAATTAAAATTAAAAAAAAAAAAGTGAAAAAAAAAAGAGGTCAGTTTTCTAGTAGAGTTCTAGGGGTTACTGTATGAGCTTTCTTTTTTAAAAAATTTGTTTATTTTAATTAGAGGCTAAGTACTTTACAATATTGTATTGGTTTTGCCATACATCAACATGAATCTGCCATTTGTGTACACGTGTTCCCAATCCTGAACCCCCCTCCCACCTCCCTCTCCATACCATCCCTATGTGTCATCACAGCGCACCAGCCCTGAACATCCTGTATCCTGCATCAAACTGTATGAGCTTTCTATTAGCCCTCAATAAATTCCTTTGCTGAGACAATTGTATCTGCATTTAATGCTTAGACTGATAGCATGCATTTATTTTTCCTTTTGACATCCCATATATTATTTACCCAACTGTGTGCTTATCGTCTCTAGAATGTACCTCCAGTGTCTAGAACACTACTTGGTCCATAGTAGGTGCTCAGTAAATATGTGCTGACTACAAAAATGACAGGGTCTCTTTGGTCTCTGGATATTTCAGCCAT
Organism: Bison bison bison; assembly: GCF_000754665.1. Taxonomy (NCBI): domain Eukaryota; kingdom Metazoa; phylum Chordata; class Mammalia; order Artiodactyla; family Bovidae; genus Bison; species Bison bison. The sequence goes on along the minus strand of NW_011494843.1, from coordinate 2,209,407 downwards.
TGGTATTAGTTATCACTTGTTGCATACTTATCCCAAATAGTAGTGGCTTAAGACAGCAAATGGTTTTTATCTTGTATAGTTATGATGGGTAAGGAATTGGTATGGTTTAGCTGAGTGGTTCTGGCTCAGAGCTTCTCATGAGGCTGCTGTCAAGATATTGGCAGGAACTGCAGTTTTCTGAAGGCTTGACTGAGGCTCAGGAATCTGCTTCCAAGATGGCTCACTCACACAGCTGTTGGCAGGAGGTTCTAGTTTTTTGCCCTGTGAACCAATGCATAGTTTCCTTGAGTGTCCTGATGACATGATTGCTAGCTCTTGCCCTGAGAAAACAGAGAGAAAGAGAGAGAGAAACACACCATAATGCCTTTTATGACTTAGTCTTAGAAATCTAATATAGCCACTTTCATCACAGTCTTATTCATTAGAATCACTAAGCACTGCCCACACTCAAGGGAAAGGGAATTAAATTCCACTTTTGAAAGACAGGAGTGTCACATAATTTTTGGACATATTTTTGGAAATCTAATATAGCCACTTTCATCACAGTCTTATTCATTAGAATCACCAAGCACTGCCCACACTCAAGGGAAAGGGAATTAAATTCCACTTTTGAAAGACAGGAGTGTCACATAATTTTTGGACATATTTTAAAACCACCACCCTACTACAACATGGATTTTAAAAAAAACTCTAGACCTATTTCCTATCTCTTTCTTATACTGTTGTATAAGAAACATTTTCTTATATATGTATGTATGTATAACATTTTCTTCATCTCTTTTTCTTAGTAATTATACCCCAATAGTCAGAGAAGGCAATGGCAAGCCACTCCAGTACTCTTGCCTAGAAAATCCCATGGATGGAGGAGCCTGGTAGGCTGCAGTCCATCGGGTTGCTACAAGTCAGACGCGACTGAATGACTTCACTTTCACTTGCACGCAATGGGGAAGGACATGGCAACCCACTCCAGTGTCCTTGCCTGGAGAATCCCAGGGACAGCAGAGCCTGGTGGGCTGCTGTCTATGGGGTCGCACAGAGTCGGACACGACTGAAGCGACTTAGTAGCAGCAGCATACCCCAATAGTATTTGGAGAAGCAGTATGTTCTTATAGGTTGCTGGTTCAGCAGAAGATATCCCCTTTTTTCCTTTCTATTCTTTGGAATGTGAATGTGATGGTAGGTTCTCCAGTAGACAGCCTGAACCATGAACAATCTTGAGAATGAAATAGAGAAAGCACAAAAATGGAAGGGGTGATGACTGTGGAATCAGCAAGCAGCCCTGGACAGTAACCAACCCTCTTTTATTTTGCTTAAACAAATATTACTTTGGGTTTTCTTTTTTTTTTATAGTCAAATTAATTCTGATACCTGTATCCCTGTGCAAGTGATTAAATGTGTCTTTTTACTTTCTGTCTTGGGAAATTGTCTGTCATACTCCATCATAACTCACTGGCAGAGCTTGAACTAAAAGTCTTCAATCCCAGTCCAGGTCTGCTTCTACCCCATCATGTAAATTCTGTGGATGCAGAGCAAATTCTTTTCTAGCCAACTTGGAAAAGCCAGGATTTATTGACATAGTCTTCCAGTTCTATAGGTGTTAGGGACTTTGTATCATAACAAACTTGAGAGAGTCCCATGAATGCTTTGCTAATTTTGGTTTGAATTTAGATGAATATCTCTCAGCAGGAGAGCTATCTCTAGTTTTATTTTTGCTTGTTGGCTATCCACCGAATTGTCCTTCACAATCAAATTTATCTCTTAGAGTCCTCTCTAGACCCTAGAAAACTCCATATAATGACAATAGTATATTGTCAAAAAGCTTATTTTTTATATGCCAGATGGATACATTACTGTCTTTCTTCCTAACCCTCGTGGCCATCTGGAATAATAGTTCCGTCTG